>NC_089180.1:1458568-1763357 GCF_947507565.1 Oscarella lobularis | reverse complement strand
AATAACGCAGGCCAATATAAATATTATATAGTCTATGACGTGTATTTGTAGTTGGATGAAGACAATGTCTACGCAGTCTTCGTATCATTTGTGGAGATGTACAACAACTACATCTATGACCTATTGGAGGAACCAGACGCAGACGAAGTTCATCAGAAGTATTATAGACAATACAAGAGAGAGAAAAAAGAATCAATGCAATTCCTTTTTATTTATCAGACCGCCTCAATGGAAGAACTTGAGAGAAGATCATCGTCACAATATGTACGTGAGTGGCGCGAACGAATACGAAGTGAAGAGCACGGAAGAGGCGTACGAGTTGCTATGGCGAGGCCAACAGCGACGACGCGTCGCTCAGACTCAGCTCAATCAAGAGTCGAGTCGAAGTCACAGCGTCTTTACGATTCGCGTCGTTCAAGCGCCCGTCGACGCGACGGGAGCGGAAATATTGAACGAGAAGAGTGCCGTCTCGATTAGTCGGCTGTCGCTCGTCGATTTGGCTGGATCGGAGAGAGCGAGTCGCACTCAAGCGTGTGGAGGAAAACTTAAAGAAGCCGGTCAGTAGTAATATGGAATTATGTGTATTATTTATTATTATTTATCTGTGTCAGGCAATATCAATGCTGCTCTGATGGTTCTTCAAACGCTTCGGGACAATCAAATGAACGGAACGAGTCGCATCGTTCCGTACAGAGATTCGAAATTGGCGCACATTTTTAAGAACTATTTCGATGGCGAAGGAAAGGTAAAGATATTTATTTGTGATGTCGCGTTTTGGGGGTGCAATTGTTTTTTTCATTTAGGTCAGGATGATTGTATGTATCAGTCCAACGGCGGATGAATATGACGAGAGTCTGGTCAGTTGGGATCATAATCATTTTCCTTTTTTATTATTCTTTAACAAGTTTTCTAGCACGTGATGCGTTTTGCAGAATTGGCGCAGGAAGTGGAAGTGGCGAAACCATCTGTCATGAGGTCATTGGAGAATGGCTTAGAGCCAGGCAGACGAAATGGTAATGACCTATACGAAACCTATAGGTACACTGTTTTCTTTATCCGTTCTCCTCTAGCTCACAAACTCTACAAGGAGGCAATGGAGCGATTGGAAGAAATGGAAAGAAAAGGTTCTATTTTATCTATTATTGACACTTGGCTCTTTGCATTGGAATTCCTTTGCAGCAGCTGAAGCTCCAGTGGAAGCGGCTCATCGACCATTTGAACCGTTGCCACCTCATGAGCCAATCACATTCACTTTCCCACATATTGCGGCTCCGGAAGTAAGATTTGGATAATATATGGGGGAACGTATTAGTGTTGTATTAAGCTTAATTCGCCTTGTAGAAGGATCATTATGTTGTTAGATTCGGTTATATTAACGCAGTTGCATGTTGACAGGAACTTTTCTTTATGATTACTTTCGTGGACCGAGATCTCATGAGGTCTTCTCATCAAATATGCATGCTGCATGCCAGGAGATTGATTGAATACTAAATAAATAATTAAATACTTTCAATATTGCAAACGCCTTCAGAAAATCTCTCTAAAAAATCAATATGGATATACATAAAAACTTTGATTAAATAATTATTAATTGACTGCATACCTCTTTCCTCTTGCGTAATCTCTGTCGTTCGTTTATCGAGTGTAGTGGCCATGAGCTCTTCTTCCTCTTCGTCATTCTCCGTTTCTTCATTGTCTGGATGAACTGTTCGTGTGACTCTCATGCTTTCTGTCACTATTTGTCTAATCTTGCTACTTTTGGGGATGGTCATGATCTTCATATTGCAGACCAAAGCAATACTAATTCAAGCAATTACAGCAATTGGGGTAATGCATATGATTTACCTCCAGACAAAGATGTCAACTGGCTCAATAGGCAACAGTTTTTTCAAACGGTTGAAATTGAAGTATTTGCCAGACAGAAAAAGAATTCTGATTTGTGATTGTTTTCGTGAGAATCTGATAAACTGTCAAATGTACGGGACCTTGAATTATCGATGATTCGATGTCGCTTGCGTTTCTGGTCTCGCGATCGCGAGCCAGGCCACATTTCGCTGAACGAAATGCCTCAAGTGACTCTAGACTCAAACAAAATGGGTAAGACAAAACGAGAAACGTCACAAAACGCGAAGTCCACATCGCTCTCCTCAGATTGCGTGATCGTGAAAGGAGGAAAACGCGTCTGCGGAACAGGAGCCGCATTAGCCAACGCACCCATAGTCCAAAACAAAGCCTATTTCGAGATGAAAATCCAATCCGGAGGTAAGAAAAAATCCCATCCTCCCTTGTCTTTCGACTCAAAGGCATATGGGGCGTCGGCCTAGCGACCGACAAATCGAAACTAGACATCATCCCCTTTGGAAAAGACTCCCAAAGCTGGGTCCTCCGCTCGGACGGAACAGTGTGCCACAACGACGAAATCCTCCACAAAATAGAGACTTTACCAGGAGAAGGAGACATAATAGTAAAAGAAAACATATATTTAATCTACTTGAGAGTATGAGATCTTTGTGTATAGAGCTGTTCGTATGACCACGTAGAACTGAATCTATTAAGTCACTCCAGTGTCCAGTGACTGGTATACGAGGTCAAATCTTTCCAATTTTCTACGGTAAGCTCACGTGAAAACGAAAACACCAAGTCTCTACAATCTAAATACGCATAGTTGATGACGGTGCTATTCTTGACGTTGCCTTTGCTGATTTTGCTTACCCGCCACCCGACGGATTCGAACATATAATAAAAAGAACATTTTATAGCAGGAGCCCTCGCGTCACGCCCCCCATTTCTAAATTTATTGCTTTTCGTCTCATCTCATAGATAATAATGTATGTCAGCTGCTCCAATACAAAACAAAGTTCACAAGTTATCTTCTTTGAAAACTCATGTAACACTTTAGACACACGGAAACAGTTTCTTCGGCGGCACCAGGTGCCGTCGCTTCGAACAGCGCCTTCTTCACGGCATGACAGCAGCAAGACGAACAAAACGTCTCGCCACAACGAGGACAATTCTCATACGACTGTGGCAATCTGCTCGTACACTGAAAACACCTCAAACCGCTCAAAATAACTCCTTCGTGATCGTCGTTGTCATTATCGCCGCCGCGATTTCGCCTTCGAGGGAAACGAGAAAAACCAGACAGTCTCTTCCTCGCTACTTCCGGTTCCGATGCAACGGAAAGTACTCTAGATTCCGTTTCGCTGTCACTACTGTTTTCACTGTCACTTCTTTCAGATGAATCTTGAATTAGAACGTGACTTTTTCGCATGGCATCTTCATTTATTTCGGTATCATCGTTGTCATCCGACTTGGGCGTTGTTTTGCGATCTTCTCCACTGTCTCCACTCAGATCCGAAGCGGAATCAACGGGAATCGAAGCAGCATCCGTCTTCTTAAAAAGAATTTCAATCATTTTTTCATTTCTCGTAAAAAGCCATATGACGCAAAAGAGCAAGGGAACGCGCCACGATACGAAAACGTAGCCAAGCCAACCAAGAAGTCCCACAAGTGAATATCCACTTGGTCTTTTCCAATAAAACAAATTTCGTATTTCTTCTCCCATATAGATGAGAGTCTGCGCTATTTCGTGGGCTTGGCCCACGAGGAGGCGAAATTGCTTCAGTTATTCGCGAGATTTTGCGACGTCTTCGTTGCAGGCGTTCAAAAAGCGTTTCTTTCCGTCTTTGAAACGTGGTTGAGCTTGTTTTTCGTCTCTTCTTGCAGGTAGAGCGCGTAGACTTTCGATTTTCGCGTAGCCGAGTAGAAGAATCGCGGGATATGGCGAGAAACGCTGCGGAAAGTAGATATTCTGCAAAAAAGCAGAGCATACAGCTCGATAGAAGAGCGTCGAGTGATTTTAGAGGCGATTTCCAGTGCGTGACGTCATAGATTTGACGAGCGAGAGCGATAACGTGGTTCTGCGAGTGCTGGAGAAAAGCGATTCGGTCCATAACGTTGTCTATGTTGAGCTCTCTCGATGCCATAAGAAAGTTACGAGCTACATTCGCCACTTTTCGAGAGAGAGTTGAAATGAGATCCCCGGAAATCACGTGGGGCTGACGGCACGTGATCTCGTTAAAACCCCCGTACACCACAGTACAACACCTTTGTCTCGTCGCTGCGAAATCATGAAGAAAAAGGTTATTCGAGCACGGCTATAGAATTTCTTAGTGCACGATTATCGATCCCCGTCGCTAGGTTCTTCTCATGGGAAAAAGCGGTTCGGGCAAAACGAGCATGCGATCGATCATATTCGCCAATTACATCGCGCGCGACACGCGCCGACTCGGCGCAACGAGTACGACAATCGCGCAAACCGCCCTCGAACACGATTGCATCACGTGACCCCGAATATTCTCTCGCAGTTGACGTCGAACATTCGCACGTGCGTTTCCTTTGCAATTTCGTTTTGAAACTATGGGATTGCGGCGGGTAATACACCCCTAATTTATTTATTTATTTATTTTATTATTTATTTATTTATTAGTCAAGAGGCTTTCATGGAGAATTATTTCACGAGTCAACGCGATAATATTTTCAAAAATGTCGAAGTGCTGATCTACGTTTTCGACGTGGAAAGTTGCGAAATGGAACGCGACGTGCATTATTATCAATCGTGCTTGGAAGCGATTCTTCAGAACTCACCTGAGGCAAAAGTCTTTTGTCTCATCCACAAGATGGATCTAGTGCAAGAAGACCAAAGACACCAGGCAGAGAGAGATAAAAAGATTAATATTATTTATTATTATATGTTTTGTAGATTTATTCTGAAAGGGAGCAAGAGCTTCAGAAATTGTCTCTTCCTTTGCAATGTGTCTGCTTTAGTACATCAATCTGGGATGAGACCTTATATAAGGCAAGTTTTATAAATTAGACAAAAGTCTCTATTTTTTCTTGTAGGCGTGGTCATCTATAGTCTATCAGCTCATTCCTAATGTGAAACAACTTGAAGCGAATCTAGATCATATTGCTGGTATCGTTGAAGCAGATGAAGTTCTCCTTTTTGAAAGAGCCGCCTTTTTGGTAAGCAAACAACCCACATATATAATCCATATATATAATCCATCAAGGTTATCTCTCAATCAATGAGGAGAAAGCACGGTGACGTGCACAGATTTGAAAAAATTAGCAATATCATCAAGCAATTCAAACTCAGTTGCAGGTCTCATAAATACATAACTAATAAAAAAATCAACTTTTGTTGTTGTAGCAACTTGCAGGCTCAGTTTCACTGCATGGAAGTGAGAAATTCTCGATTTTCCGCTTTTGTCGACGTTTTCACGTCAAATACTTATGTGATGGTCATTACATCTCTCTGTGAGTAAAAATTCCTATATGAGAGCTTTTTTGGAGAATTTGTTTCAGCTTCCGCTGCTATGCTCGTGAATATTCCAAATGCTCGCAAGCATTTTGAAAATTTGGAAAAAATCGACGGCGCCGCCACCTCATCTTTACACGCTATTCAAGTTCCCTTAGAGAGTACCCCGCTGGTGCTGACCTGTCTGTGCTTTTGTATGGAACTAGTATTATTACCCTATAAAAGTTCCCCTGGTCCCCAGATACGAAGATCCCACGTTACGTGAAAAAGCGATTTCCCTTCGTATCCTAAACAATATAGGTACGCGAGGGCGTGTCCAAGTCAAAACATAAAGACTTCCGTAGGCGTGTCTTACCGAAGTCCGGCTGTTCGCCGCCGTTGTAGGCGACTTTCGTCGACTCTACGCCGTCGCAGAGAGCGAGAACGTCGTCGTCGGCGAGATGAAATTGCGTCGTCGCGTCGCCTTGTCGCGCGTAATTGTGATCGAGTTCGATCGTTTCGCGAGCCGGGTTCGACGAACGACGACGGCGCTTCGTCGTCGATCGACGGCGTCGAGGAGAAGGCCGCACGCATCCGGGTTGAGAAGGCTCGATGACAAGTCGATTTCGTCGGGATCCGTCTGTTTGGGGAGATGGTTTCGAGGTTAGATCCGCGAGAAGTCGAGATCGAAGCCGCTTCGATTTTCTTGGGAGGGGCGTGGTCGCGCATGCGAGAAAAGACCTAGCTTCGAGTATTTCATTTCGATTGGGGGCCGTTTTCTAGCTGCGCAAGCGCTGTGGGGTAAAAACGGAGAACGTGTGCGTCTAAAAGACCCTTTTGGTCTTCATACGGGTGCTGCAGCTGAACGGCACGTGGCAGCGCAACGTTTCCTTCATTTTTGGAACGCTATTTGACGCTAAAGACCTCCGTTTTCGCGTGGGAACCTGCACCCCCGCAATAAAAACATACGGGCTATATCTGAAGCGCAAAAATAAAGAAACCCAAACTTGCTACTAATTGATCTGCCATGAATAAGTCATGATTTCACAGCGGTAGTACATCCCTTTCCGAAAGTAAAGAGAAAGTGAACGAAAAATATTGAAGCCTTGCTTTTCTTTCGAGCCAATTATGAATTAAGAAAAACACCCGCGCTCCGAGTATACGGGACTTGTCAGACGCCTTACGAGTTAACGCGCCTCGAGCTCGATGGTCTTTCACTCATCGGCGATCTAGATCATAACGACGTTCTCGGATCGAAGGCGCTCTGGGCGTTCTTCGTCGACGCGCCCGTACACGCGTAAACTACCGAGTAAACGCCTACAGTACACCCGAGCAAGCGCCCACCCCCCTTTTAGCTCCAAAATAGTGTACAGAGTCAGATCATTCGAAAGAAATTTTAGAGCTCTATCTATGGTTGTGTGTGTGACGTCATTAGATGTAGTCTCTATTTATTATTACTAGAGAATGATGGCCCGGTGTTCACCGTGTTGCCATCATGCAGAGCCTCCCACCGCTTACCGTACGAGAGTGCATACCATAGTGTGACGTCATAATTTTTTATGTTGTCACATATTCACGTGGTCCTTACAGCCGTTAGCTACTACAGCTCACTCCTACGTACATACTGTAAATACTTGCATGATTGCAATGTTTTCCTAATTAGGCGCTTTTCTGACGTAGTGTATTTGATAATGTGCTCTGTATTCTGTATTTGAGGGGGACCTATGCATGTGTACGGGTCATATTTCCTGTTACCCGTACACGCGTACATACCCACGCACATACGGCATGAGTGGATACTTTTGATTGTGACGTCAGAGCGTGACAATCAAAACTGTCGTTTCGGTTTCTCAGGGCATTTATAACACGGAAAATAGCACAGATCAATTGGAAATAAGGGTTTCTAAGCATTTTTTCCGTTTATGAAAGAAAAAACGCTTTATTCGCGTCGTAAATCGCCTTTTTTGGGGCACCGTTTTGAGCCCTTTGTCGCGCATGCGCTGTACGAAAAAACGGGCTTTTAAGTTACGTCACAATACCGAGCGTGACGAACAGACATACAGACAGACACTTCAGGTCCTAAGATCACGTTTGAGAGAGCCTCCCTCCTTCGTTATACGGGCTCCACCCGTACAACTGCGGTGGTCGGCTCCATTAATTTCGTGTTTTCCGAAACCGTCAACTTATACCCCTAACCCTATATAGTAGATAAGGGGAATTGACAATTGTTTTACTCCAGTCCGTTAGAGAATTTTAAGCAGTTTAATTTGGGTGTAGGGTCTGGTGGGCGTATTTGGGATTTGACGTCATATAATCGCTGTTTTTGGTATATCAGCTTTTCTGTCTTCATGAGTCTTGGGCTGTTGTTACGCTAGTTATTGTAATAGGAGAGAGCATGCTGAAGGTATTTGACGGTTCGTGCATTTTGCATGAGTAATTTCGCGTGGTGATTATCCGGGTTACATGTATACGGGACAGTGCTTTCAGTCATTGCTTCAAAACGGCTTCAAATAAAGCGAAGGGGACGAGAGAGGCAAAGATCGATTGTCGCGAAAGGTAGGTTGTGTATTCGCGTGTCGTTTCACCCTGCGCGTTGCGGTTTCTGGGCCTCATACACGTTCGAAGGATTCTACTACATCTCTCCTCTGTTCCTTACGCGGTTTTAGGGGTTTAGCCGTTTCGCGGCGAGGTTTGGAGCGTGTTTGAGAGGCCGTTAACGCTGCGCGATGGAAACTGGGGCCTCGAGAACCGCGTTTTTCCCGTGATCCATGGGGTGTCGAGCGTCGTATATTACGCGGTTAGGTTTTAATCGTGTTCCTGTACATGGTTTTCTTTTCGTTTCTACGCGAACTCATCTCTTTCGTGTAATTTTTTAGGGGGGAGGTTCCTTTAGGTGCGTAGATAGAGTTACTTATTTTTTCTTCTTTTGGGGGGGGGGGGGGGGGGGGGGGGATTTTTTAAACAAGGAGGTCTGCCCAAATATGTTGTGCAGAATTATTTATTGTTTTCTTTCTCATTGTTTTAGTGTTATTCTACCGGTGGGGGCTCATTCCAGGGGTTCTATCAGATAAGTGCCTCGTAGTTTTATGTGTTAAAGGGGCTTTGTTTTTTGTGTTTTATATAGGAAGGAGGTCGAGCGGAAGTTAGCATAAGGTATCGGTTTGTTTTTGGATAATTTTTTACTCTCTTTTTATCTAGGGAGCTCACTTGGAAGGAAGAGAAGAGGACAGAAGACACGCACAGGAACGGAAAGGGATTGACAAGGAAGAAGGAGGGGCAAGTGGAGGAAGACTATCAATAGGTACAGAGTTATTTTGCATATGTTTATCACACTTTATTTCTTTTATTCAGGAACACTCAACGGGATGGAATGAGGGAGGATGCAAGAGAAGGACAAAGGCCACGCACAGGGAAGGAAAGGGATCGACTTGGAAGAGGGAGAGGAAATTAGAGGAAGACTATCAACAGGTACAGGGTTATTTTACATTTATTTATCACACTTCATTTCTTTTATTTAGGAACACTCAATGGGATGGAGCGAGGATGCAGGAGAAGGATACAGGACGCGCACAAGACGGAAGAGGGGTCGACAAGGAAGAAGGAAGGGAAATTGGAGGAACACTATCAATAGGTACAGGGTTATTTTACATTTGTTTATCACAATTAATTTTCTTAATTAGGGGCACTCAACTGGAAGAATCCCTTCGGGCTCTCTCAAACGAACGAGAAATTCTACTGAAGCCCATACATGCAACTGGGGTGCACGGGGTTGGTAAACATTTTACGAATCAATTTTTTGTAGGTGATTAAAATCGGATTAAATCCACGTGCTGTCAACGCATGCGCAGTCGCTTCACCGAAAAAACATGGCCCATAAAGCACTTGCGATTACGTCACGAAATGACGTATTTATGCCCAAACCCGTATTTCCGCAGGGCAAACCCGTATTTTCGCAAGGACTGTTGAGCGTTCGCGGCGAAAGAGCGTCGGGCGATAGCGTTCGCTCGCAAAACGGTACGCTCTCCACGACCCGCGAAGATCCTAAAGCTGACGCCTTCGAAAAATCTCCAGTAATGGCCGCTTCGTCGATCGCGAACATCGTGAAGAGCTCTCTAGGCCCAGTGGGACTCGATAAGATGCTCGTCGACGACGTCGGAGTAAGTCGGGGGTCCCCTCGAACGTTTCGAGCTCGCGTATCGTCTCTAGGACGTGAAAACGATGGCGCGACGATTCTAAATTTGCTCGAAGTCGAGCATCCAGCCGCGAAAGTGCTTGTGGAATTGGCTCAATTGCAAGACGAGGAGGTCGGCGACGGAACGACGTCTGTGGTAAGAATAGAAATGAAGGCTCTCTTATTTTTTTTAATTTATTCTTTTTAGGTAATTATTGCCGCCGAATTATTGAAGAATGCCGAGGACCTGGTCAAGACTAAGATCCATCCTACGTCGATTATAAGCGGATATAGGCTCGCGTGCAGGTTTCGTCGTGGAATATTCAATGTTGCGTTTTCTATGCGAGATTCTCCCCATAGGGAGGCTTGCAAGTACATTCTAGATCATTTGGCCGTCAGTTTGGACGACTTGGGCAAGGACTGTCTCATCAATGCGGCAAAGACGTCAATGTCATCGAAGCTCATCGGAAAGTAATAAGAAATATTGAAATTTTGGCTTTCCGTTTTTTGATTTATTTCTCTTAGTGATTCTGAATTTTTTTCGAAGCTAGTCGTCGACGCTTGTCTGGCCGTGAAGCGCGCCAATGCGAAAGGCGAGGTGCATTGTCCAATCAAATCGATCGACGTCCTAAAGGCGCACGGCGCGAGCGCCCAGGAGAGCGTACTCGTGAACGGATACGCGCTCAATTGCACAGTCGCTTCCCAAGGTAATATCAAATATTTATTTATTTTATTTATTTATTTATTTATTTATTTTAACTGCGTGTCTCCCCGTAGCTTTGGTGAAGCGCGTCGCGTCGCCGAAGATCGCCTGCATCGATTTCAATCTTCAAAAATCGAAAATGGCTTTCGACGTTCAAGTCGTCGTCGAGGATCCGGAGAAGTTGGAAGGGATACGCAAGCGCGAGGCCGACATAACGAAGGAGAAGATCGAGAAGATATTGGGTACCGGTGCCAACGTCGTCTTGACGACGGGCGGAATCGACGATCTCTGCTTGAAGTATTTCGTCGAAGCGGGAGCGATGGCCGTGCGTCGATGCAAGAAGGCGTATTTGAAGAGAATCGCTAGGGCAACCCAGGGTTCGGAAAATAAATAATTAATTAATTAATTAAATGAAACCTAATGGTGTTTTTTTTCTAGGTCAACTCGTATCCACTCTAGCGAATTTAGAAGGCGAGAATTCGTTCGATAGTTCGTTTCTCGGAGAAGCGGAAGAAGTGGTACAGGAGAGAGTATGCGACGACGAGCTCATACTCATCAAAAAGTAAGCAAGCCTAGTATAGAGTCCAACACTTAGAAGTCTCTAAGAGAGAGAGAGAGAGAGAGCAAGACGCTCTTTACTGCATAAACATAGACATAGAGAGAGAGACTCTGCTTTCCCTAGACTCACAAGGCTCATAGTGCCGCTTCCGTGATTCTCCGCGGTGCCAACGATTTCATGGTCGACGAGATGGAACGGTCGCTTCACGACGCGCTCTGCGTTGTGCGTCGCGTCATCGAGTCAAAGTCGTTCGTTGCCGGCGGTGGCGCCGTCGAGGCGGCCCTATCGATTTATCTAGAGAACTATGCTGCCATGTTGGTGAGAAAATTTAATAAATAATTTTCGATATTGGCTAGTTTTTGTTTGGTGTGGTGATGTATTGGGGTTCTAAACATGTACGTCATGCGGATAGTTATGCGGATTAGACCGCGCGCGGCGCGTGAGCGTGACGCAGCCTCGCGCAGTCACAGTCGACGTTAAGTTCGTTAGCGTTTTTAGCGGCCGTTTGAGCTCTGTTCGGGTTTGCAGCCGAATGCGAAGACGACAGGCGTTTACTTCGAAGTGGGAAACTGGAGGGATTGCGTCGAAAGACCGTAGTGGGGTCTCTTTGAGGATTCCACCGTCGTGAATCAGCTAATTCAGCCGTTCCATTCGCAACGGATACCTCTGAGACGAGAAGCAGGCACTAGAAAGCGAGTAAGAGCAAAATGGGGTACGCCGACTGGTGGCCCTTTACCGAAATTCTCGCGTTTTTTCCCTACGTTTAAACTAACTGCCATCTTCGCCTCTACCACCTATATATAATATGCTTTCTCTCTTGAACGCACTTCTAGGCTTAGAAGAAACTAATAAAAAAACTTTAACTAATAATTTTAATCCGTATTGATTTCCCCCCCGGTTGCAGTTTTTGCTCTCTGCTGTGTAGCAGCTTGACCCAGGAGTAATCCAAGATTCGTTGCGGATGACGTCATTGGCTTGCTTGGAGCACTTCCGGGTGAGGATTGTTGTTGCTGTTGCTGTTGCAATCGAGCAGTCATTTGAGCAGTCGCTTCCGGAAGAAATTGCCCGAATTCTTGAAGAAGATCCTCTTTGTTGTGAAACAATTTAGCTACTTGATGATACACCTAAAAAATAAACAATTAAAAATGAAAATATTCTATATGATTCCTACTTCGCTTTTGGACAACTTTCTGTTTCCGGTTCCCTTATGAAATCAATAAGATTAATACCTCATTCTAATTATTGATATTAATGACGTCTCTCCACGTTCTCTGCTCCTTTTGATATGTATGCAGAATCTCCAAGAACGCCTTATACGTCTCAGGTCTCGCTTGAAAACGATTCTAAATAAATAAATAATAAGATTTAATCTAATCGTCCACGCCCACCCGCCTTAATCTTATTGACGTAATTAATTGCGTGATTGAATTCAATTAGCTGCTGAGCGGGCTGAGGATGAAGAATGGCTTGCGTCGCAGCCACAGAAAGCGCGTTATAACCCATTTGAGCAATGGAAACGCCCCCTCCAGTAGCCACGCCCACGGAACCCGTTCCCCCACTAGCAGAAACCTGTTGAACAGGTTGTGTTGGCTGAGAGGCTGGAGCCGATGACGTTTGTAGTTGTTGCAATGGTAGTTGCTGTTTAGACAGAACCGATGACATAGTGATCACCTGATCAGATTAAATAAAGATAGGTACGGATTTTGGATGTTTTCTTTCATTACTACTTGTATTGGCTCATTGGGTATAACTTCGATTTTATAGCCAGGAGGAAGAAAAGTATTGGAACCCATTATTATATCCGGGTGTCTACTCACACAGCCAATCACACCAGGAGTATCAATACTGATACAATTAATCCATTGATAAATACCTCTGCGACTTGAATTCTTTCATGATGTCTAAGAAATCGTTGTAGACTTGTGGTTGATTGCCGAATTGGAGTTCGACTTGATGCAGATAGGAGAGAGCGTCTTCGAATTTGAGTTTGAGTCTTTGAAATTGTTGCTGGGGAGCCGGCTGAGTGGACGCCTGCGCTTGCGCAGACTGAAATGACGGCGTCAATAACAACTAACGAAAGAAGGAACATTTTCGCTTTTATTTACTTCGCGACGGTCTTTTTCTTACGTGCGCGTGCGGGTGGTGGTGCGCGGCGGCCGATTGTGCGCGCGGAAGACTCGGTTGCGACACGCTGAGAGAAATTTTCGTTGCGAGGCAACGCGAGGGGTCCCAGCTAGCGCTGGAAGGCTTACGAGAACGGTTGCGAGCCGATTTGAGGCGCCTGGTATTGCGCTATGCCGACTTCGCTCGGAAGCGACTCGAACGAGCGTCCTGTCATCGCCGGATGGGGTTGGGGGCCGGGGAAAGCGAGGCGTCGGAAAAACGGGCGCCGGCGCGCTCGCTTCGCCTTCTTCGGCTCGCTGGCGTTTAATCGATGCCATAGGTAGACGCGGAGAAGCAAAGCGTGGATTCGAACGGATTTCGGAGCTCAACAAAAAAATCTGCCTCGATATCACACCCCGTATGCCACGTGCAAACTCACATTGCACAGTATTTAATCCAACAAAAAATCATTTCGCATTACAATTCTTGTTTGCCTTGCATTTCAGCCATTTTCTTAAACGCGTTCTCCTTCACCTCTTCCTCCTTCTTCGTCTTGGCCTCCTTCTCGCGTCTCTCCTCCGCCGAGGCACCGGGCCCCCAATAGGTCTTCTGCTCTAACTCAACGCTCCTACAGTCTTCCTGCGTAATTAAAAAATCTTTCACGTCCCAAGCGACACTTCCGTCCTGTATAACAAATATAGCCCGTATATCATCCAACATATAGCGTTGGGTGTGAATATTTGCGTTGAAAAGAGAGGACTGCCCCGCGCGCGCGATCACGTGGTGTCGGCGACCTTTCTTAGATTGTTTTAGCATGTCATCGACGTTTGAAATCGGTTTTGATAGATCGAACTGGACGTTCGGTTGTTTTGGCGGTTTCAGATGAGCGTAATCGTCCGGGTCTTTTTCATCTTCGTTTTCCTGCAGAGAAAAATCGATATCCGGTTTAGAGTGTCCCGGATTCGTCTGCAAGTACCTCCCACTTATCGAAAAGCTGGTCTATTTCCTCGTCCGTGTAGTCGGTTAAAATCTTTTCTGTTTGGGACTTCTCTTTCGCGACGGATAAGAGCGAGATGAGGACGAGAAAGCGAACGAAAACGAAAGTCATTATATACGTCAGGGCACTAAAAGGCCCTACGTCACACGAAACCCGTATAAACTACTGTACAACTGGTCGCTCCCCCCGCACACCTTTGTGGCAACATGGTGGCAACGAACAGTGCCCGAACGACGCGACAAGTCGACAAACGATCGCACCCGGGTTCGAATCGAATCGGTGAGTTTACTTCCCCCTCGAGAGCGCCGCGAGCGTTTCCTTCGCGGAAATCGAACGCGCGCCTTTCGAACGGCTGCGGGATTCGAACGAAGGGCGTTCGACGAGACTTTAGGATTTCTACGCACCTTTTTCAGTGTTCTGCGCAGGATATTAAGAGTGTGGGTTCCTAAAAATTTTTTGGGGGGCGTGGCTAGCAAAGTCCATTTTCCTGCATTCTGGGAGAATTTTTAGGTGTAACATATTATATGCACTGACAGTACTAGTGACTACAATCGACTATTGTCCTAATGGTAATCTACTTTCTAGAAATTCGTCTCTTCTTTTTCTTCGCCCAGATATCCACAGCTCTCTTCGCGTCGAATTCTTCTAACTTTGGACCCTCGATCGCTATTCGCAAAAGGCTGTCGAGCGTTTTCTCAAGCATACGATTCCGAACACGCGTTTTTATAATCTTAAGTTGTGAAAAAGTGCGTTCAACATCCTCAACCACCTTGTCTCGCATGGAGCAATCAGGCGGCCCTTTTCACGTAACAGAGACTGGACAGCCTGCAATCCTGCAGTGCGAACCGCACTATTATCGAAGAAGTCAAATATTTGACGAAGAATACGAGAGAAAATTTTGACGTACGGAACTGATTTTCCCGCTTGAGTTGAGGCCAAGTTAAGTCTGTGAGCGGCGCAATGTACGCCCAACACCGACGGAGAAACTTCTTTTATTCTTGTAACAACGCCTTTCCGGCAACCAACCATTGTTGCTGCCCCGTCCGTGCCAATGCCTCTGAGTTTACCGATGTCTAGGTTAGCTTGCCTCAAAAACTCAAACACTCGGGCAGCAATTGTTTCAGCGCTAGCAGTTATCCGTCGGTCTTGATCTTTGCTTTCGTCTCCCGGTTGTAGTAAGTCCATGACTTTCAAGAAATGGCACTTCAACTCGCCAGACTTATCTAAGAAACGACCATGAATAGCCAGCTGTTCTGTTATAGTGCAGTCTGTCGTCTCGTCTATCATAATGGAGAAATGCTTGCTTTCTCTCATTTCCTTTAGGATTTCATCTTCTATCGATTCTGATATGGCAAATATCATTTCCTGGATAGATCTGTCACTCGTGTAAAGAGCGTTTCTAGCAATGCTAATTTCTTCCTTAACGTTGACTTCGAATAGTTGAAGCAAATCGAGTAACGGCTCAAAGTTTGTCGTGTGGGGTATTCTCTGCTTTGCAAGGAAGTATAGGCTTGCAAAAGCCTGCTCCATACCTTTTGATGGCAGAGCAGGATTAATTGTAGCAGGTATAATACGGTTTGTCTCCTGAGCTTTCTCGTGTCTCAGACATTCACGGTGAGCCGCGCACTTCTCGTGACGAATTACGCTCTCAAGTCGCAGGCGCGTGCACGGCTCTTTATTCCAAGTCGTTCTGTTATACGGCTTCTTATCGTACTTCTTACACCACAAGCAAATCATTCCTTGCCTTTCGGCATCGTAGCGCAACCAAGGACGGCCAGTGATCCATTCAACATGAAAACTTTTGGAATGCTTGCTGCTTGCACTAGTGCTCTTGGAGTGAGTGCTCTTGGTGTGCGGTCGTGCGGAGACGTCCGGCGAACCTTGATCGCTGTCTTCGCCGGACGCAGCATCAGAGATTTCGTCGTCAGCGTCAGAAATTTCGTCGTCACTTGGTTTCGCACTCTTTTCATAAATGGCAGCCTCAGCTTCTTCTTCACTGAGTTCAACGCAAGCTTTTTTCGTTGGAGACGGGGTACTCGAAGCAGACGAAGGGCTAGCGCGAGCGAAATACTTCAAGAGAGACATCGTCGTAAGGAACGAAGAAACTATATACGGGAAAAACTTTATAATCTAATGGAGCCGACCACCAGAGTTGTACGGGTGGAGCCCGTATAACGGCGGAGGGAGGCTCTCTCAAACGTGATCTTAGGGCCGGAAGTGTCTGTCTGTCTGTCTGTCTGTCTGTATGTCTGTTCGTCACGCTCGGTATTGTGACGTAACTTAAAAAACCCTTTTTTCGTACAGCGCATGCGCGACATGGGGCCCAAAACGGTGACCCGAAAAAGGCGATTTACGGCGCGAATAAAGCGTTTTTTCTTTCATAATCGGAAAAAATGCGTAGAAACCCTTATTTCCAATTGATCTGTGCTATTTTCCGTGTTATAAATGCGCTGAGAAACCGAAACGACAGTTTTGATTGTCACGCTCTGACGTCACAATCAAAAGTATCCAGTCACATGTACAGTATATGGGTGGGTATGTACGCGTGTACGGGTAACAGGAAATATGACCCGTACACATGCATAGGTCCTCCTCAAATACAGAGCACATTATCAAATACAGTGCAGTACGTGCCAGCATAAATGGCCAAACGGGACTTTTAGTAGCGCGCGAGGAATTCAGAGCGTAGTTTACATTTGGCGTAGTTTTGACGTTTGATCGTCACATCAAGGATTTCCAATGAAGTCTAGCATTTCTATTTACGTCTATTTTGTAAGAAAACGGTTTTGATTTCACCGCAGACAACGTTTCTATACGTTTTGCTAAGAACACAGAAAAGTTCGTTTTTTTCCAGTTTCAAACAACATATGACGGCTTTCATAAACTCATCTATCACTTTATACCATTTTCTAAAACTTCATTATCTTTGATTTTCAATACAGTAATTCGGTGGAAAGAAACGGATGTCACGTGACGTAAATAGAAATGCATTTTTTTCCGTTAGGGATCAAGTTAGAAAGAAACTCACTCTATAAATGGCTTCTCACGTGCATTGTTTAGAAATTTATTATCGGCGAATTTGAAAATGTTCTTTCCTTTACAAAATTAGCGCGCGCTAAACTTGCAAAAAATTTAAATCTTTGGGAGTACGTCCCACAAAAGTCAAACTGACATCCCTGTTTAAAATAGGCATTAGAGTGATTTTCGTTGACACACAGTGACACTGTATGTCTTGCAGCGAGTGATCTACAGTGATCTTAGCGCGCGTTTTGTGGCCATTTATGCTGGCACGCACTGTACTGTACGTCAGAAAAGCGCCTAATTAGGAAAACACAGCAATCATGCAAGTACTGTATTTACAGTATGTAGGTAGGACTGAGCTGTACTAGTAGTAGCTAACGGCTGTAATGACAACGTGAATATGTGACAGCATAAAAACTATGACGTCACACTATGTTATGCACTCGCGTACGGTAAGCGATGGGAGGCTCTGCATGATGGCAACACGGTGAACACCGGGCCATCATTCTCTAGTATCAATCTGTATAGGGAAAAAAGAGATCACAAAAGAACAATATCAAACATGCGCTCTAAAACATCGTAAGCACTGAGGGGCGGACAAATTTAGTGAGGGGCGAAGGGCTTCGAGTCAGGGTCCACCCGCCCCGCGCCGCCCCTCGTGGGCAGAACCCTGCTTTTTGTTCATATGCTGTGGGGGCGTCACCCGCGCAGACGGACTTTGCGCCTTGTCAATCGTTTGCTTGTCTAACGCTCGCTCTCTTTGTTTGATTAAGGCTCGAAATAAAGCAGGGGGGCGCCCCTTCTTCCTACGGATTCTTCGACAGTCTCACTCGACCGAATTTAGCTTTCTTTTTCGATTTCTCATGTCGACGCTACCGCGAAGGCGAGTTGTTGTTCATTTCGTATCTCTATTGCACTCTTTAACGCTCTATTTCCTCGTTTTAGACTCAAACGAGCGATCTCGTCCGAGCGGAAGAATGACGTCAGAGCCGCCACCACGCCCCTTCGACGCAAACCAATCGACCCGATTCAGAGGTACAGGACAAAACAGAAAAAAATTTATTTTTTATTTTTATTTTACGTGTTCTAGTTGCTCGACCTACTCTTCGACTTTCAAACGGATCGTTTGGATGATCAACGATGTTCTTGGCCTGATAAGGTGTCACTGACATTCTCGGAACAACGTGCAAATTTTTCTATATTCGGATTTTCGCGCAGGATGCTCGCAGCGCCAGCATGGCACGTCGAGTCGACGCGGTTCGGCACGCCAAAGAAAAAAAATTAAACAACCTATTTATATATATGTATTGATTTTAGATTTTGAAAAAGGATGGACCACGCCCCATGATTTTGTTACCAAGCGAGGGGTTTCGATGTCACGGCTGGTCGCCAACGGACGAGGAAAAAGAAAAAGATAAAAATTCAATTGAATGCAAAATTCAATCCGATGAAATGCTAATGAATTATCGACGTCACTTTCTAAATAAAGTACAAAGAAAATAATAATATATATATATATATATTTATTTATTTTATTAGGATCATGAGAATTTCTATTGCCTTGACGATTATCTCGGTCCACTTCTCATGTCCCTTCGACGCGTTTTAGCCAATCAACAGCCGTCTAAATCGATGCGAAGTTGGGAAGAATATCGCGTCATTGCGAGAACGCGACAGGATACGTTTTGGCAAATTATACCGACGTCCGAGTTTCCTTCGGAGGATCCGAGATATTGCCAAATATGTTTTAAAGGAGTAACACGTGGCGCGAATGCGTCCCGCTACGGGAGACGAGGTCCTTGAATATATAATAATAATAATAATAATTTTTTATTATTTCTTGATAGGTTCCGGATAATTTGCAGACGAAGCACAAATTTCAACGCATCGGTCAAACGGAGGAGGAGGAGGAGATGTTTGGGAATGGAGCATCATGGAGCCGCGATGGAAGAGTTTCTTGACGTCATAGGAAATACGGTCGACCTCAAAGGATTTCAAGGGTAAAGAAAAATCATTTATTTATTTATTTATTTATTTATTTATTTATTTTTTTCTTTAGCTATGCTGGGGGTCTTGATACTAAGAATGAAACAACTGGATCTCGTTCTGTTTATCCTGAATAAGGAAGGTATGTTTATTCAAATGATTTCTATATGACGTGACAGGTTTTTTCCTCCTAAGGGATGTCATGACGTGTCGACCCTCCTCAACGCTCGTCTCTTCGTCGCTCGAGGTAACAATACCATGTAGTTTTACCCTCCGGGCCAGTAGGCGGCTCCAAACCAAGCCTATTCGCGTGCACGAAACGAATTCCCTTGGCCGCGCGGCTTGCTCGCTCGCGTGCGCGTTCCACCGCCCCCTCCGCGACGGCCTCGTCGAAAAGAGATTAGACTTTGTTTTTACGAAGTCTTGACGGATGCGCATCGGTCTCTTTGGCTTGGCCTGGTGCCCGTCAAATTAGCCTCATAAAGCGTCCGCGTCACATCGATTTTATGTCGTCGTTCGAGGTCCTTGCGCAAGTCGTAGTCTTCTAAAAAAACTGTAGTAGGACGCGAGAGCCGTATTCGCGCCTCGAGAACGTGTGTGGCTTTCGTCTTTCGTCTAATTGACACCGCGCCCGCCTACTTTACCGCCACGAGAGCTGTCACACGTACTCCTCGTTTTATCTCGCTCGCTCACTCTCTCTCTCTCTCTCGCTCTCTCGCTGTCCAGACGTCTCCTGCGGTTTCGAACGGTCCAATTTGTGCGGCTGGTCGTCGTCGCCTCCCGCGCGTCGCGAGTCTCGACACGAACGCGACACGTGCCGTCGACAGCGATGGAAATTCGTCCGGTATACGCCGAATTGAAAAACGATACCTTCGGCTTAATGTTTATATTCGGAATCCGTCCAGGACGAGTGGCTTACTTACGCGGCGAAAGCGGTCTCCTATCCAGCCCTGCGCTCTACGCGGCGCCGCTCTGCCGTCTCGCCTTCCGCTATCGACTCCCCGACGACTTTTCCGGCGCGCTTCGCGCGTCAATGGGCAACGAATCGGTGTTGAGAATCGACCGGAAGTGGAACGGAATGTCGTCGAACGACACGTGCGCGCCCACGTGGTCGTGGCGTCCCGTCGCGATTCGAAGTATTGAACGATTCGTCGTCTTTGTGTGGGCCCGTCGCATTGGACGACGTCGAATCGACTGACTGCAATGCGGGTATGAAACGATCGACCTTCAAACGTTCGTCTCTCGATTTTTCTCTCTTTCGAAGTGACTCCGACAATTTCGGCCAATAAGCTCGCTTTTGAGGTCGAAACGCGGCAAGCCTTTGCGTCTCGTCGTTGCGAAGACCGGCTTCCCGCCTGCGTCGGTGTCGTAAAGGGGACGGAAACCCCATTGGCGGTTTGTTTGCTTTGCAAAATCAAGGAACTGTTCTGTATCTCGCCTAGAGACTAGAGAGCCGCCCAAGAGAATGTTGAGCTACGATCCGAAACTAATGGCGAAAACCGTACCGGCTGATTTCCGTCATGATCGTAGATTGGCTACGGCGGCGGCGGCGGCGACAACGCCTTTGGCGGAGGCTAAGTCGGAGAGTCTGGATGATGTTTTTGAAGATGAACCGGAGTTTGATAAAGGGTATCAATTTGAATCACGTTGTGCGGCGGCCACCTGTAGACAGGCGGAGGTCAGAAACGGAATTGTAATTAGACGCTTTTGCCTTTTTTTAGTTTCTACGCTTTTTCGTACAGTATCACGTCTTTTTAGCGAAGAGTACAGAAAATGCAGATATTGTATCTTCGTGTTTACATACCGCTACTTCCCCGTATACATCCTTTGATTCCTTTCATGTCAGCTCGTCGGGCATCAGGGCGACGTCAGGACGGCCTGCTCGGGCGCAGAATTTGTAGCTACGGGGTCGCGAGATCGCACGGCGCGCTTGTGGACAGAGGAGACCCCAGGAAGTCGATCGTACACCGAAACGCGCTCTCTCGCCGGTCACACGCACTACGTCACAGCAATCTGCTACGTTTACCCGACCGAAAAACATCCGAGAGGCAAGACGCACGAGAAGGAAATAGAGCCGAAAGCGGTTTTCGATTTCTGTGACCAACGAACGGAAGTCAATTCTCTTTTCTTGATCTCGGAGTCTAAAGAACTAATTCGTCAAAAAAGGACTTTTTTTCACGACAATTATTTTCTCCTGCAGGATTAATAGCGACGGGATGCCAAGATAAACTGATTCGACTTTTTGATCCTACTTCTTCGGGTAAAGAGTGCCTTTGAACCGATCTTCTCTTTGTAATTTCCCTGTATATAGAACCCGTTGACGTCTTGTCGGGTCACGCCGATAACGTGTGTACACTGTCGTCAGGGAAATTCGGGAGTCTCCTGTCGGGCTCCTGGGACAAGTCAGTGAGATCGTGAGACAGGAGAAGGTCAATAGAATGATTCGCTTTTTCCAAGAACGCGCGTGTTTGGTTGGACGGAAAATCGGTATTGACTCTCGCCGGACACACGCACGCCGTCTGGGCTGTTGCCGTCGTGCCGAAAGACGGGCTAAAACTGACGGGTAAGTTCAATGTCGAGAGAATCCGTACCTCCTCAAAAAAATTAGAATAATACACGTTTGGAGAAATGGAGTGTAGAGCCGTCTGTTACGTTTAAACCCGTGCGAGACGACGAATCCTTTACTATGTGTGGCTTTTTGCAGGTTCGGCTGACAAGACGATTAGGCTGTGGAAGGTGGAACACTGCGAACGAATTTTCACAGGGCACGACGACTGCGTTCGCGGTCTAGCCGTCGTGTCCGCCACCGAGTTTCTATCGTGTTCAACTGACAGGTCAGATACTCACGCGAATAAAAAATGTTTGCCAAGAGATTTTTCTACACGCAGTTCTATACGGCGTTGGCTAACTAGCGGCGAATGCATTCAAGTGTACTACGGACACACCGCGTTTGTTTACAGGTATTTCGTGTTCCCCCAGTATATATATATATACTGTATATGCACCTATATATCATTATGAGCGTTTGTAGCGTTGTCGCTGTGCCAGACGGAGCGTCCACTGTCGCCGATTTCGTGTCGTCGAGCGAAGACAGAACGTTGCGCGTGTGGAAAGGTTCAACTCTGCGCGCTTTTTTTTCCTCGGTTGGCGGTTGACGTTTTGCGTAGGAAACGAGTGCGTTCAGACGTTGACTCATCCCGCTCAGTCGGTTTGGTGCTGCGGCGTATTGTCAAACGGCGACATTATCACGGGATCGAGGCATGCATTTCTTTTACTAACTAAAACGTTGTGGTGGTGGTGGTGATACGTTCTATGTTCAGTGACGGCGTTGCTCGAATTTTCACGACTGATTCCACGAGGACAGCCGATCGAGAAGAAAGAGATGTGAATTCGAGAAAGAGCTCTTTCTATAGCGCGTGTGCTATCCTACTGTTTTAGGCGTTTCAGCACCAAGTTGCATCCCAGTCCTTACCTAGGCAAGTCTAGGTCTCGGTCTCCTTGCGTTATTTATTTCCAATTCTACTGTAGCAGTCAAGTTGGAGACTTGAAGGTGTCTGACAAGGCTGGAATTGAGGCACTGCAAGCCCCGGGTAAATGGCAATCAAAGAGTTGATGAAAGCCTGAGCTCAATATTTGAATTTTATGCAGGAATCAAAGACGGTCAGACGAAAGTGGTCAAAGTTAAGCCTCACGCGTATCAGGTAGAAACGATTCGTATTTACGTCGAATGTTTTTTTGCTCATTGTCGGAATTTTTTAGTGGAGTGCGTCAGCGCACGATTGGATAAAGGTCAGAAATTCTTTTGTGCACTTGCTGGCACGAGTTGAGATTCCTCGAACAGGTTGGCAAAGTTGTGGATGCAGTTGGATCAGATAGGAAACAAATGCTGGATGGCAAAGTGCCAAGACTCGTGCCTACGTTAGCGAAATATTTACCTGCTTATTAGGCATACGATTACGTGTTCAACGTCGAGCTCGACTTAGACACGGGCCCACAGACAGGACGCTCTTACCGGCTGGGATACAATATTACAGGCAAACTAGTCGCACGTAATAATCTTCTCGAAATCGATGTGTTGTCTCGTAGAGGACCCCTGGTTTGCCGCCCAGCAGTTTCTTCAGAAAAACGAGTTGAGTCCCATGCATTTGGACCAAGTACGAATTAGAATCAAGCAATCAGAATAATAGCATTCTTTGCACAGGTGGCTCAGTTTATCATAGAGAATACGAAGGGAGTGACCGTTGCATCGGCGTCAGAGGGTCCTTCCGATCCTTTCACTGGTACTTTATGCATTTGATATGCCGCGCGGGAGTGACGCATCGTCTCGCGCCTGTAGGGGGAGCTCGTTATGTTCCAGCGGGTCCTAGTTTTACGGGTGGTGGCGCGGGGGCGCCGCGTCCACTTCCGAGCGGGCCATCAGATCCATTTACAGGTAAACAAAGGGATTCAATTGCCTTGGGAATTTATTCTTCATTTCGATAGGCGGAGCGAGATACATTCCTGCCAACGTCTCCGCCTCGAGCGAGCAGCAGGTACACTGTAGACGTTTTTCTTCTAATCCGTATTTTCCAAAGGTATTTATCAGAGCGCTGTCTCTTGCGTCCTTGCTTTTACGACCTTGCTTTTAGACGACTCCAATCACGTTTGGTACCATCAATCCAGCGGCCGTCTTTCGCAAACTCGTCGAGTTCAACGAAACGTTGACAGGTCGACTGTCTGAAACGGAGCTCCAAACTGTTGATGGTAATGAATTGATGACCCTCGTTTGGTTTATCGTTTATTTTTTTGTGTAATGCAGCCATTCTTGAGGCCAGTTCTGACTTAGAAAAATTGACGCCTCTTGTGAACGACCAGAGTACCTCTGTGCTGTGGAAAATTTTATGTTGGCCGGACGACATAGTCTTTCCAGGTAGGAAATCGATTAAGATTAAAAACCTATATTATGTACGCTCTTCAGGCTTAGATGTCCTTCGCATGGTAGTTCGCTGCTTACCTGGCAATCAGCTTATGTGCGCTAGAGGAGCCGAATTTCTTGAACGACTCATACAGCTGCTGACCGTCGACAACTCGGCGGCGAACATGCTTTCGTTGCGCGTTTTGGCCAATCTCTTTGCTCATTCTGTAGGCACTACGCTGCTCTGTTGCAATGTAGATCAGGTAAAGAGGCGCTCGCTCGCTCTTTGGACAGTTACCGTTAGAACTTTATTTCTCGGCTCAGATTTTGGTCCACCTTGAATATGTCGTAGAAAACTCCAACAAAGGGGCTCAAGTAGCGTTATCGACTGTTTTACTAAAGTGAGTATGTTTTGCGTATAGTCTATGTGATTTACTAATTATTGGCAGTTACGCTGTTGCGTTTTGTGACGGTGATAAGCAAGTTGATATCAAAGGAACTTTACTGTCCACCCTGACTAAAGTAAAAAGCTTGTTTGCCTTTGTCTGCTTAGTAAAGTGTGATCTCTTTCTTTGCAGATGCTTCGTAATCAAATTGACAAAGAGGCTGCATTTAGAGTTCTAGTAGCCATAGGAACCCTGGTATGGTCAGTATAACGCCATGACATAGAATGTGACTTTCTTTTTGTATCGTTTAGCTTTCAAGTCATCGTGAAAATGCAGGCGCTTTGGCGCTGTCTTTGGAAACTCAAAAGGCGGTGTCGTTGTGGTCAGGAATTGTTGAACCAAAAAAGGTACTGTAAGACGAAAAACGGGAGCAAACAGATGAATAAAATTTCTGTAGGTTGGCGAGTGCGCTAAAGTGGTGGAAAACATTCTTGCGTAATTTTTTTTGTTCTTGTTTATTTACAGTTCGTTCCCCGGGCAACTTTCCGTGGGGTTGCATAAACGCACGTCTGATAGACCACGTGGGCGACGACGTCATGTCCTCGTAACTCAATGCCATGAATCGTAGCGTGATAGACATCGGATCCCAAGGACCAGTGCAGCGACGACGATTCGCTATAAATAGGGTACGCGTCGAGTCCCCGGGGAACGCATGGGGTCCCTTTGGCATCGGGCCACTCAAAAACGTGTACTCACAGATGTGGAACCAGCTCACTCGACTCCAAAAGAGCGCAATGAGCGTGTGTCTCGTACTAGCGATGCTTCTGGTCATCGGCTTCGCCCGCAACGATCCCCGTCAAGATAACAATCGCCTCGGACCTCCCCTCGACTCCCTTCTCCTTCGAAGGAGCGAACAACGAATCGACGCCCTCCAAATCGAAAACGATCTACTGAAGAAACGGTTTCGCAATGGAACGGCGACGCGACTTCCGTCGTCGTCGCCGCCGCTCGCGCGTCAACGTCCGCCGAAAAGCGACGCGCCGTCCGCGACGCGTTTGCGTCAGCGCGCCGTCGTCGACGCTTTTCGGCACGCCTGGTCGGCGTACAGGCGTCACGCGTGGGGACACGACGAGTTGAAGCCCGTCTCGGAGTCGTACAGCGAGTGGTTTTATCTCGGCTTGACGATCATTGATTCGCTCGACACAATGTGGATTATTGGTAGGGGGGAAGTTCGCTTGTAACTTCAAACTCGACTTGAGTAGGCCGAAAACCATACGCTTCTACATGTGACAGGAGAATTTCTTGTACTAGACAATAGTGACCTGATCGCCTGCACAGTGGTGACAGGAGACAAAGGCCTGTGTACAGGTATTAATTAAACCGTTTTGCGCTTACAGGACGGCGAAACTCTTTCTCGTCGAACCGGACACGACTCGTCTCGGTTGGGGCATCACGAACTTCACTGCTTACCTACAGGTGAGAACATCGTAGTAGCGAAGGTCTTTTGGCTTCATTGAGACAATGCTTCTTTATACTAGGAGATAGAGATAACTCCTGATCCGGCGAGCAGCAGCTGTCTTCACGTCGTCGCTCACCATCCAACGGCGCACAACAGCCGATCGATGATGCGTCGCAAGCCGATCGATGATGCGTCGCAAGCCGACGCTCACCGGAAAATTCGAATTCGACAATCGCATGGCGAATTCAGCACGGCTGCAACGAGGTGAAATTTCGCGAAATGCAAACGATAGCGAAAATGCTTCAACTCCCGCCGCCGCCGCCGCCGCCGCCGCCGCCGCCGCCGCCGCCGCCGCCGCCGCCGCCCGCGTCGCTCAACTACGGCTACGGCTACGCGTCGCCGCCGCCGCCGCTCACCGTTATAAAGCCGATCGCGTCATCGCCGAAAATTGAGCGGCAACCGATTGAGCAGCGACTGGAATCTGGCATTTCATTGCTTGGGAGTTCGAAGTCGGACGGAGGTGAAGCAGTTCCTCTTAGGGAGATGAAGACGATGTCTGGCGACGATGGAGGCAGGCCGCGAACTTCTAGCATGCCGCTCAACCCTAACACGACGGCGACGAGTAGGTTTTCTGTTGAGACTTCTAATGACGCACTTTCTCCTTTCGTTACTGTACGCAGAAAATAAAATTTTATATAATTCATTCTTTTGTATACTTCGGCTATCACGTATAAAATGTATATGGCCCGTATATCCGGGTTGAAAAAGCCGTCTGTATAATATGACATACGGGCACCAAGAACGTCTGTGGCCCGTATATCCGGGTAGGGTAAACGGCTTTTCAAGCAAAAGCAAGGAAAAGCCGTTTACCCTACCCGGACATACGGGCATCAGGGAAAAGCAATACATATATATAATGCGAATACACAATGCGACGTAAAAAGAGAATGACCAAAATTTTATTTAATTAAAATATCACATTCTAAAAGTGTTCCTTTCAATTAAGTCTTACACATTCATTCAATCTACCATTGACCAATGCCTTGCATTCCTCGCGTTTTCGTCTCGAGCCATTCGATCAAATCGAACGAGATTCGATGGCGAGCGCTCTAGAGCGTAGGAAGGAGCGGCACGTTGCTGCGATCCATGCGGAGCGAGCGTTGCGAAATTCCGGTTCCGCATCTAAACAAACAGGAAAATCGTGCGTCACGCCTGTGGCCTAACAAAAGCAAACTCACAATCAATTACCTAGATAAATACCTAGATAATAAGTTCTAAAGACTGTGCCTTTGCTGATGCCTCCTTGACCATGATAGAACCCGAGTGGAGATCACCGTGACACGGGCACGTTTCCTCTTCAGCAAATTTCCTCCGGAGCTCCTTGATCGCACTCTGCATTGTCGAATAGCGTCGACAAGGTCCTTGTGAGCCGGATTGCATAAATTCGTTTCGTCCTCTGCAATGTACGGCTTGGTGAATATCTAGTCTTTTGTCAGCTGAACCATAACAATAACAGGATTTCTACAAACAAAAGAAAACATCCTCATGCATGATCCTTATGTCCAATTACACACATCCTTTACTCGAAGTATTTGAGCAGCATTGCCTGATCGCTCTGGGATAAATCCGCTAATAAAGTTGCACAGTGAATGTGAGCTGCAAACTTGGCCACGCAACGAACAGCTTCCAAATTGACCTTGCCTTCCATTAGATCATAACGCATAATGCGATGACCTTTCAAATCCTCTATAACAACTAAAAGGAAGAAAAGAAAAAGTGACGACGTCACTGGATGCATTAGCGTACCAGATGATTTGATCTTGTCGTAGTAGTAGGGTTGAGGACACGAGCCAGGGTGAATCGCATGAAATCGTTCCAAGCATCTGTATTCGAACTCGAGTCGATCTTGTGTCAGAGAATACGAGGGACCGAGACACTGCGACGCAGAACATTTTAATTCATTATCGGTAATAAGGAAATCGCAGGCCACGCCCTCGCTCTGTTTTCGCAGTATTAGGAGTCAATGCAGTTCAAGAGACCTGTACGCGTGCCTAGATAAGTTTTCGTACTCGATTATACGTCGGTGCGTGCTTCACGATGACGCTCATCGCGTCGGTGGACAAACGGTACACGAAACTGAGATTTCCGTCTCCGATTTCTTCGAACGATACGTCCGAAGTCGACGGGACAAGCTGGCCGGCTCGAGGCGCTGCTGTACTAAGCAGTTCTAACAGTTGAGACTTCTCCATGCAAACACGTGACAAATATTAATTAATCGGCATTTCCAGGCGCTGCGCCATCGCGTGAGGTTTTAAATTTGCAGTGTTGGATAAATGTCAACACAATAAATAATTAACAGACTACTAAATGAACAATGCCATTTTTTTCGCCAAGGTCCGGCTGATGAACTTGCATCTGCCGTAGCAACTTTGCCAGGTAGAGATGGAAACTCGCTCAGATATCCCACTTTTTTCTTGGATACCCACTTCCCATTGGCGACCGGTTTCCTCGCATCTTGCTCTACTCGCATCAACTCGGCGCGTTTCTTTGGATCCGGCAGCGTGTCTACGAGCCCCTTGAATATGGAATGAAATGTCTCCATGCCAATCAGATGGCAACATTTGACGTAATAGTCGTCAGCCGACAGCTCCCCGTGCAAGAACGATCCTGACCACAACTTGAGCGTCTTCATCTTATCCTCGTCGTTTTGCAGCACGCAAAACAACGTGTCCTTAGTAACAACGCCTTTGTCATTCTTTTCAGTGGAAGATGGTCGTGCGGACTGAAAACCTACCTTTCTCACAGGCTTTTCTATCCCAGGTAGTGCTGAAGGACGAACGCTTGGATAGTCTCTATCATTTACAACGGGAACAGGACGCCACGAACTATAAAATCCAACTCCAAACGCAGCAGCTGCAGCAGCCTTTTCAATAGGAACATTGACATTTGCACCAAGAGCGGGAAAGTCTTCGCCACTCAAATCAGTCTTAACACTAACATTTTCCTTCACTTTTTCATCATGAAATCCATTAAGCAATGGAGTAGCTGAAGCTTTTTTATCTGTCAACAATTTAGCACTAGTCTCATTTTCATCATGAAATCCGTTTGGCAATGCAGTGTCAGAAGAAGCAGGTGCATCAGCCTTCTTATCCAAAGATGAAACGTTTTTGGCAGTGGACGGCTTAGCCTTAGCTTTCCCGTTTTTCATCTCACCACTGCTTTCAACTAAAGGCATTTCCTCTCCTCTTTCTTTTGTCTTTAATTGAATCGGCTTCATGCCACTTTCTTCCTTCAAAATCTTCTTCACTTCCTTTAGCTCGTGCTTCCGTTCCTGCCTCGCTTCCTCCCTCACCTCCCCATCAATCTTTTTCTTCATTGCCACTTTGGTACCCCTCATCTGATTTCCTTTCTCCTTTCCTCTGCCCGATCTCTCCTCTTTCGCAAACTCCCTCCGCCGCAACGTCGTCTCCCCCGTCTCCCCCGCCTCCTCCGCTTCCTCGTCCTCTAGACTAAAAGCGGACGTTCCAGTCCCACGGCGATCATTAAAACTGACTTCGATAGGCAAAATCCTCATAATGCGAGCCTCCTTTCCCCCTTTGACGTGCTCCCTCGCCACGTGCGCCCTAAGCTGCATCTCATTGCGATACACACTCGCGAACGGCTCCCTCGCGCACGTCCCGACCTCGCAGACGTAATGCGCCTCCTTGCAGTGCCGTCTCAACTCGACGAAATCCTTATAGTAATCCTGCCCGCCGTCCTTCTCGCAAATGTAGCAGAAGAAGTGATCCCTGCGCAAGTGCGTCAACAAATCGTCGTCGTCGAAATAACGCCGATCGCAGAAACGGCACAGCGGATGACCCGTATGCGACGACGAAGCGTCCGGACCGTCGCCGCCGCCGCCGCGACGATTGTGTCGCGCGAGTTCGTCGCGCGTGTACGAGATTCGTTCGTTGGTGAAGAGCGTCAAGTGCTTTTCGCACAATAGACAGTAGCGACGATCGTGTTCGGCGCGCACGTGACGCTTGAGTTGGGCGAACGTCGGCGCTTGATGATCGCACTCCGGACAGGGATGATCGAGAAGATGATGGCACGCGTTGCGAATGTCGTCGCTTTGCGGATAGGCGTCGCCGAGACGGGGATCGCGTTGAAACGATGCGACGTCGACGAAGGAGTCGTAGTCGCGAATTTTTCGCGTGAGAACGGGCTAGAGACAAGAGACTATTTCGGTTTTCTTCTTCGAAGGCGTGTTTTCTCTCACTTTCGGTAGTTCTTGACGACAGACGGGGCAGTTGTCGTCGTCGACGAGAATTCGGAGACGGACGAAGCATCGGTGGCAGAAGGGGTGATTGCACGGGCCCACGGCGAAGAAGGGCGACTCGTCGCAACACAGACCACACGTCATTTCCTTTACGGGCGATTTTGGACTTTCTAGGTCTTTCGGATTTGAAGGCATTCTTTTAACGCCGCGAAATAGGTTCGGACGATGCCTGTGCGTCTTTTTATTCGCTGAGAAAGCCATTCTTCTGTGTCGTCTCCCTGGCCTGGTTGCACATGCGCGGATTGCTGGGTGAACGCGCAATCGGATGACGTAGACTTTCTAAAAATAGGTACACCTCACGCGAAGTACAGCTGGAAATACTCAACAAGGAAGCGAACTTTGGAAAAAAATCTCTAAGCTCTCTTCGTGGTGAGGCCGTGGTCAAAGTAGTGCAGCTTCTGAGAACTATTCATTTACACTATATAATCGTACCGATTTGCTAAGATGTAGGTTTTTATGCTCTCTCGAGACAATGCTAACTAACGAAATTTTAGAAGTGGAACTCACAACAAAGTGACTGAGCCTTTTCTTCTACCAGGCAAACTTTCAATCATGTAAACCGTGCTGCATACACTACAAACGTAATAAGACGACTAACTAAATTTACTAAACAGAAATTTGAGTTACAACCGAATACGGTCAACGTTCGCATTCTTACAAAAGGGACCACCGTATTCGTCTCTAACAAATATGTAAAGTGCGCTGTCTAGCCAATCGCTTGCAGGCGCAAATAAGCCGATTTCTAAAAAATCTGTAACATAGCTTACAAGCGATTGATTTTTTTCGTACTTTGACAAGAAAGAATGTGACGCCGTATGTTTTGAGTGAACGGACGACTTGAATGTAGCGAAACTTGGCATTCAATTGAGAAAGTGAGAGCGGCGGCGAAATGAAATGACGATTCAAATCCGTTGCCATGGCAATTGGGTCAGTTTCCGTTGCTGGCGTCGTAGAGCGGAATCAAAGTGAACGAGGGAAATGTCGCCGCCTATGGACGACGTCGATGACGACGTTGGCAGGGCGGCAGCCGGTTTCGGAGGTCCCGGATGATCGTCACCAACCATGACGGGCGCGCTTCTTGAGATTTTCTCATTTTCAATAGAGTATCAAAGGGACCTCATCTTTTTTCAATAGACGCCTATAGCTCCGAAGGAGGTCGAGTTGATCTCTTTCTCGAAGTGGCATACGCAGTGTAAAAATTCTTACCGTAATATATACACGAGTCAAGTATTTATTTTATTCACGTGACTTACACAGACAAACAGTCTACAAGCAAAAATATTAAAATAGAAAATCTTTGAAGCAACTCACGTGATCATCCGATGAACTTAGCAGTAAGCATTCCTCTTCCGAAATCCAAGACAGTCCATACACTAAAATCTCGATTAATTAAAATGTACTAAAGTCGTTACGTGACCCTACCCTTCTTTCCTATGACCCTTCAGTCTTAGCTGCGGATTCGAAGTCCGAGACGAATCTAAACAAAACGAGACGTTGACTAAATTGTAATCCATTCTTGAATCTCATGCCTGGTTTTGACGGGTGCTTGGAACGATCCAGGCGTCTTTGTGCCGGAGAATGCTATAAGGAATCGATTCGTTCTTCGCGTTCGCGTTGCTCCTTTCCCTGATCTTTGCCTTTTTCGAGAGCGCCCGCGTACTTCTCCATGTTTTCTGCGTGCTCCTTGAGCATCTCCTATAAAGAAAGGAGTTAGACAAGGTTCTCATATCTTCATGCTATTATATACCTCTCTTTGTTTTTCTGACAGTTCTGTCATCGCTTCTTTTCTCTCTCCTGTTCATCTTCCAGCTCCTTCTCAACAGTCCTGCACGAAATAAAATTAATCAATCACAAAATATTCAAACACTTTGTCACCCTACTTTATTCTCTCTTAGTGAAGGTAGAACTTTCACTCGTAGTGAAGGCAGAACCTTCACTCGTTGTGAAGGTAGAACCTTCACTCGTTGTGAAGGTAGAACCTTCACTCCTAATGAAGGTAGAACTTTTACTACTAATGAAAGTAGAACCTTCACTACTAATGAAGGTAGATCCTTCACTCTTAATGAAGGTAGAACCTTCCCTCGTTGTGAAGGTAGAACCTTCACTCGTTGTGAAGGTACAACCTACACTCGTAGTGAAGGTAGAACTTTCACTTGTTAAAAAGGTAGCACCTTCACTCGTTGTGAAGGTAGAAATTGCATTTCTAATAAAGGTAGAACCTTCACTCACTCCTAAGGAAGGTAGAACCTTCACTACTAATGAAGGTAGATTCTTCATTCATAATGAAGGTGGAACCTTCACTCCTAATGAAGGTAGAAATTTTACTCGTTGTGAAGGTAGAACCTTCACTCGTAGTGAAGGTAGAACCTTCACTCGTTGTGAAGGTAGAACACTCACTCGTAGTGAAGGTTCCACCTTCACTAGTTGTCAAGGTAGAACGTTCACTCCTAATGAAGGTAGAACCTTCACTCGTTGTGAAGGTATAATCTTTATCGTTGTGAAGGTAGAACCTTCACTCCGAGTGAAGGTAGAACCTTCACTTCTAATGAAGGTAGAACCTTCACTTCTTATTAAGGTAGAACCTTCACTCCTGATGAAGGTAGAACCTTCACTCGTTGTGAAGGTAGAACCTTCACTTGTAGTGAAGGTAGAACCTTCACTCGATGTGAAGGTAGAACCTTCACTCCTAATGAAGGTAGAACCTTCACTCGTAGTGAAGGTAGAACCTTCACTCGTGGTGAAGGTAGAACCATTAGCAATCATACATTCTCTTCCAACGACCTCCTCGTCACTTCTAAAGCCCTTCGTTCCGCCGTCCACCTTTCTTCGTTGCACGGCAACTCAGCTCGCAACTCTTTCAGCTTTGAAAGATTTTCTCGCAATGCTTCTGCCTCCTCTTTTCCTTTGAGTTGCTCCGCCTCCTGTGTAATTCGATGGCAGTATTCTTCGTTTTTCAAAGCAATTTGAGCTTCGTGGTGTTGCGTGTTCGAGTGACTCAATGGTTTGGGAGGCTGTCTTCAAGCGGTAATTCAATTCTCCAATTTCTCGAATATACTCAGACTCTTTCTCCTAAAGAAACATTGAAGAGGAACGGGTTGAAACAGAAAGTACGCACTTGGAGTGTTGACGCTATGATGTCAGCATTTTTAAAGTGCCGTTTGACGTCCTTCAGATCCTCCAATTCCTTCTGCATTTGCTCATTCTCCGCCTCCAATCTCATCATTTTTGACACATCCGACATCACGAGAGACAAACTCTCACCCGCTGAATTTTAAAATTAAAACGAACGAGTATTTTTTCTTACGGTATTTATTACCTTGAGGTTTTGCTTCTAGTTGAAGATGAAGTTCATGCAGCTCAACCTCTTTCGTCAGAACGTCTTTGACGAGTCGTCGCCTTTCTGCAATCCACGCTTCCTTCTCTTGCCCGGCCTCGTTCATCTTCTGTTCCAACAGCTCTTTGGTTGACTTAAGTTCACCCTGCATTCTCTGCTTTTTCAATCGAGCGTCCAACAATTCGCGATTGACAACGTCTAGTTGTCCTTGCCAGTAGTTAGCATACTAGAAAAACATCATGAATATTTTTATTTTGGATATTGATCCATTTTCATGCCTCTTTTTTATATTTGCTATTTTGCGTTGCAGTGCCGAAACTTCCGCCCGGTACTCGGTCACTTCATTCTTATACTTTTCCATGTCTCTAATCTCGAGCTGAAGCCTAGTGGAATGAAAATTAATATTCACTCTAGCCGAGATTATTTAAATACGAAATTGCCTTTCAATATGTTTTCCATGTATTTAGTTGACTGCTCTAATGGCTCTAGTTCTTCCAATCGATCTTCGAGATGTTTTATTCCGTCGACTTTCTTCTGGAGGTCTCGGCCACAAACGATCTTCACAAAGAGAGTGAAAAAAGGTATTTGCCATTTTTGAATGACTGACTCTTTTCTCTGCACTCTTCTTCTTTCTCCATTAATCGTTTATTAAACTCGTCAATTTCTTCGTTCCCCATTTCGACTTCGTGTTTCAAACGCGTTACATCGCGTTCAAGCTAATTAAAGATATAAGCGTTCTTAGTACAAAAAGTAAACACGCTACCTTCACATAAGCCAGAACAGCTTGCTCACGTTCACACATTCCAACAGTGACAAACATGCCACCAATAGTCTAATACACTAATAATAACTTTGTATATAGGCCAATGCTCACTCACGCCGAACAACGGAGAGTTCTCTGGAAGGGAGAGAACAAGATTCTCCAAGCCATTGTAGTCCTCAAGCATGTAGTAGCAATGAGCCAATCGTTCCTGATTGCGACCTTGCAGATAGTAGGAAACGGCATTTTGCCTGCGAGTGTCTTTCTGTTGCATGGAAAACATTTTAGAAAAGTTTCTTCAAGTACCATTTTTGTCTGTCCGCGTAGTAGTCGTTCCAGGCTTTTTCCAGTAGGGCGTCATTGCCTAAAACGCTTTTTTAAAAAATGCCTGTACGGTCCTTGGTGTTCTCACCGGCACCGCCTCCGGTTTTCAAGAGGTGAACAACTCCGAACCAATCTCCCAGTTTCATTCGAATGTCGACAGCCAGGTCACTGAGAAGAACACAGCGTGTATTCTAAACACTTAGCGCCGTCAGAAAGGCTCTAGCTACAGCAACGAATCTATTAGAGCTTCCACGGAGTGAGGTTCACGGATCACCTCCCACAGCTCCAACGTTACAAAAATACGTCTGACGATGGCATTCCCAAGTCCTTTCGTCCTTCGTTACTCTCTTCCCAACGACGTTCTCATCTCCGCTGTAGGCTCCTGAAAGAAACTCAAAACGTTTTAGTGAGGCTACGTACATATTTACGCAGTTGGAGCTCAGCCCGTGCTGGCGTCTCTAAATTTGGGGCTCGGAAACCCAGCGGATCGCGAAGAGAGGCCGAGACGCTTCGGTTCGAGTAAAAGAACTTCCCTGCGCAACAGACTGGATGCGTACGGAAAGCGAGGAACGTGGAAAAATGAGGGGAAAGCGATTAGCGGCGTAGTCGGATACCAAATCGTCGCGAAAACGAGTTTGAAGCGCGCGAACGCTTACCTTGCTTGAAGAACAAAGACTTTCTGAAGAGGTGTAGCCGCCAAAGGACGCAGGATCGCTTCGCCAGGCGGAGAGTTTGGTTCATTCATGGCTCGCACTGCAGTCCCGGACTGGTAAAGCACGCCCCGGATTACCTAATGATTAAAATTGGCATCAAACATTGAACGCTATACACTATTGAGGAGAGCACCTGAGTTAGCTAACGATCGGCAAAGTCTTATTGTTGCCAATAAGCACGGCTCACGTTAGGCAACTAAAAATCTTAAAAGAATTCCCCTTACCACCACCTCTTTAACCGATCATAACTCGGCACTAAAAGCATAGATCAGGCTCCAAATCTCCCTTTCCAGTCCTCTAACACTAAGGAACTCCGGGACCCATCCGTTGCCATGGTTACTAAAACTTTTCTAAAAAGGTTTTATCGACCCCCTTACACAAAAACTCCCTTAAAGGAACGGAAATTTACAAGTTATGTTTAGGCGAATTGGTGAGAATCCTTTGAATGATACAATGAATGCTAATAGATAACGGTTTTTCTTTATTTAGTTGCTTAGCATTGCTGATCGTAAGGGGGTTAAGATTTCTACTCCCGGATATCCGCCCCATCCTATTTCAATGATCTCCAGATTATTTGAGGAAACCTATGCTAGGAAGGAAAAGAGCTTGTCCTTCTCATTGATGAGTATGAATTAGAAGCTAGAAATTAAAATTTAGAATTTACAAATAGGAAATGGCCACATGGTACACGCCTACTACACGGACCACATGGGCGTAGTTTGCAGTCCATTTAGACATTGAGAGCAAGCATAGGGCTATATTGCTCGAGAACACACGTGCATCGCAGAACGGATAAGTAAACAGTGCTACAATTTCAACGTCACAGAAAATATAGTTTTAGGTTATGTCAATATAACACTACAGTACTGTATTGGCAAAGTCATGCTCTGTCAACTCCTCGAATACGTCGAGCTAGCTGGATGTCCTTCGGCATTATCGTCACTCTCCTAGCATGAATAGCGCACAGATTACTAGAAAAGAATCTAAAAATTGGATAAATCAATAAATATGCTGTCTGCGAACGTGTCTTCAAAGAGGTGGATTAAGTATGCTTCTGCAGCTTCCTGGAGTGCTTCGATAGCCTTTAACCTCCATTTCAGCGCCGTACGAGTGCATTCATTCGCTATTTCCCTCACCTTAAATTAGAACTAATTACGTAGCGAATTTCCAATACCAATAACGATAATTATTTTCCATGCAAATTTTTTTATCTCTAGCTCATTTGTGCAAGGCTTACCAGTCTCGCAAATGGAAGTTTTCGTATAAGGAGATGATAAGAATGTTGAAAAGCCCGTATCTCCTTCAGAGCTTTGACGCCCGGTCGATACCGGCGCTTTCGCTTGGAAATTGCGCGGTCCATGGTCTCTGCATACAACTAGTTAGCCGGCTAGAATTTCGGGGGAGGGCTCGCTGGTCTTGCCGCCTGGCTTGCGAGGCTATTGCGCGCTTACGACTCTTGGGAGTTGGTCCGCGATGTTTCGTGGTGGTGCGTGGATCGCTGGCTCGGACGTGGCCGGAGACGCGGGAAGACGTCCATGAGATCGCAACTGCGACTGGGGCACCTTGCTTCGCGGCATTTTGGTCGCAAGAGGTCGGCTGGTTGCTTCTATTATATCCCTGACAGAAATGTACAGAACTAGTTACTTTAGCGCGCTGTAGGTTTCCAGTAGAACCTGCTTGACGAGTAAAGTGCGCTACACAAAGCATTCGCTCGCTCGCCGCGCTTCCTCTTCTTGCTGAATCTATCTTCTCGACGTTTCTCCGGCGTTCGAGACGGTTGAACAGTGGCTGTTCGCTTCTACCGGTAAGGATGGGACATTGTTTGCGTCTTGAAACGGTGGATTTCCTTCGATTTACCGCTGCGCGCTTTTTGTTTCGACCCGAAGGCGTATAGCACGCGCCGATCTCGTTCGATTAGCCGGAATAAAAGAGCGAGATCGGCGAAAGGCAGCAATTTGGAGAGAGGGGGCCCACCAGTGAACAACGTTATGCGAAAGTGTGAAATCCAGTCCTCTCGCCGTCCACGCGAAAGCAGCTCTAGGCGAATTCCTTTCACGTTGTCCTCTACGCACTCCTCCCTTGCAGCTCGAGTTAGCTGAAGCTGGAACTAACGAAGAATTTCCGTGTAGATCTCGAATATCGACAGCTATTTTCTCACGTGACGCGAATAATGGCCGCACGCCGTATGTTTTGACGCACTGTCACAATTGATTTTCTCACTTTCTCTCTCTCTTTAGAAGTTGCAACGACGCCGCGCATCGAGGGCCCTGTTATTGTATTTTCTGACGAACTCCAATGCCACTTCAGGGGTGAAGGCTGGAACCCATCGTTCGACTGGCGTGTCGACTATTCGCGAGAGGAGCAGAAGACGTGGATAGTGTCTAACGATGGTCTGCGTTCGTTTTTGCGCCAAGATCCTGAACTGAAAATTGGTCGATACCACTGCAATGTCACGTTTGAAATGGAGTACGAGGGCAAGACCACAAAATTGTGTAGTCAAACAAAATCGCATTACATCTTCCCTGGTAATTGTGTTTGTCTGAGGTCTGTCTTTCACATTGATGTTACTTCTATAGAACCCGCTGATGATAAAGTTACCTCTACAGAACCCGCTCTTGATAAAGTTACAGAACCCCCTGTTGACGAAGTTACCAGACAGCTGCAGAAAAGAAAGCGAAAGCGAAAGACTCGTTCGGTCAGTTTAAGCGAAAGCTGTTCTAGAGATCAGGATTCAATTTTTCTTGCGTTTCCTACCTACCTTAGAAAAATAGTTTCTCATCTCTTGCGAAAAAGCCTAGAGAATGCGTCAAGGCGTATGATGAGTATGCACAGCTTGACCTGACAACGCCAACACTGTGCCACGCATTCTTCTCGGCGGGGTCAGTCCTGAGCAATGACGACGTTGATTGTAAGAGGATGGAAGGTCTTGCTCAAAAGCTCATTTATGCCAATTGGTCCGACTGCCTCGGATTTGTTAAAAAAAGTGCAGAAGAGGAGCTCATGCAGCCAATCATTAATGAAATCCTCTCGGAAGTGCTGGGAAAAGATTTCCCTATTAAAAAATGGGCAAAAGAACATCATTTCAAGATTGACAGTAACGACAAAGAACCCGACAACTGTTTTGGTAATCAGCATCCGGACGGGGTAGTCCTCAGCCGCAGGACTCCTCACACTATAGCTCTTCTCATTGAAGAATTCAAGGTTCGTGAAGGCTCCGGGGATCCCTTTGTTCAACTACTGCTCTATATGCGTGAGCTGGGGAAAAAGACGGACACTAAACACTCTGATCCGGCATCAAGGGCTTACCCTGTATTGCTATTAGAAATGAAGGGCAAGTTTGCCAAATTGCACGCTGCCATTGGGATGCTCAACGACGAAAACGAGATGGTCATTCACCATTGTCCACTAGCCAAAGCCGAGTTCGTTCCTGGTGAAGAGAAGGAGTGCGCCATGTTCCTGCTGCGACTTCAACGCGGCGTCGAGGAGCTGAATAAGTTTTGGATAAACGGGGCGGAATGCATGAAATTCGACTCGGATCGCATATTGCCTTGCGATTGCGTCACAGAGCTTCTGGGAACTTCCGGTCGTTTTCGCTTCAGTCGACACGTGAACAGAGACGTCTTTGAAATGAGCACGTAAGTTCATTTCTACTCTGTTTTACTCAATTAACTCAATTATTCTTTAGCAAGGACGGATCAGAGACTGGCATTGTCAAGTTTTCAACGCACCAATACGGCCAGGAGGCGCATGAGCGCTGCGCACAAAAGGGGATGGCGCCGAAGCTCTATGATATCGTTCACTTGCCATTATGCTGCTCTCTCTGGGTAGTCATGATGGAGAAATTGGACGGCTACATCTGTTTGGATGATGCCCTTTGCCTCAACCTCTCCGCTGCTCAGACACAGAAGATCAAGGAAAAGATGAAGGAGGCGCTCGACGTGCTGCACGGGGGCGAGAGCGAAACGCGTCTCGTTCATGGAGATTTTCGCTCTCCGAATGTGCTCGTCTCCATGCAAGAGGGAAGCGACGACGTCCACGTTCGCATCATCGATTTCGACTGGTCGGGAGAAGAAGGGCGCGCCTTCTATCCAAATGTCAACGTCACCCTGAATTGGCCGGAAGGAGTCGAATGCGGATCAGCTCTCAAGGTACAGCACGATGGGCATCTCTATCGCGCCCACTGTCATGACCTTGACTGGGTGGCGCGTCAAGAGTCTTAGGTTGAGCTTTCCGTTTTGTTTTGAGGCTGCCGTGTGTGTTAGGGGAGGGGGGGGGGACTTGATTTGCAGGACAGCAGTGCCATGAGGTTATTAATAGGCTGAGGAATGCCGACGCGAAGGGTTTCGGGAGGTTGATCATAGAGAGAGGGGTTGTTTTTTCATGGAGAGATCACACACGCATTTTTTGCCCCACACGCGCGCACACGCACAGGAGTAGTGAATTAATGTCTAAATAGCCACGTAGAGGACTATGGGACAGTGACCGATTCGAATTGACGACGACGGACGCGCGAGTGCCGTCGAGATAGGCCTTCGATATGAGCGCGACCGTTCCCCAGTCCGTCCAATAGAAATAGCCGTTTGACGGATCGACGACGATGTCGCGCGGACGTTCCATGCCGCTCCAGATGACGACGCTTCGTTGGCTCCCGTCGAAGTTGCTCACTTCGATTTTATCCGTTCCGACGTCTGTCCAGTAGACTTTCTCGTTGATCCAATCGACGGCCAAGCCGGTGGGACTCTCGAGGCTATTCGACGCAATCACTTTTTGATCCTTACCTGGAGAGGAAAAAATAATGGACATGTTTTCGTTTACCATTCATGTTGGATCTGCTGATGAAATCGAGAGTGACGTCACTCCAGAAGACCTGATTGATTTCGAAATCGAGCGCTATTGCGCTTCGTAGACCTTTCAGCGGCAGAATGACGTTTGGATGGGTGGCCGTGTCAAAGGATATGACGCGAATGTCCGTCCGACGAGCGAACATGAGAAACTTGCTGCTTTCTAGGAGAAAGAGATTCATCGCGATCAAAGGTACGCGTATCACATAGCTCAATGTTCAACGGGCTCAGGTGAGACGTACATCTCGAGTTAGCAATAGGCGGATCGCACAAAACTCGCCCAGAAAACCTTCCCTAACGCCAAACGTCCTCCTGACTGTCCGTCCCTTCTCTTTATAGACCCTTATACTATTGGCGTTCGCTTGAGTTCGAAGGACGTCAAACTGTCGGGTTCGGCGACGTTTGATTGCATTCTCACCGGGACGCCAAAGCCAGTCGTTTCCAAGTGGACGATCGGTCCCACGACCCCCGTTCCCAGCGGCTTTCGCTACGTCTACAACACAGCCAAGACGCGTTTGAATATCCTCTCGGTTACAATGGAAGATCAAGGCGACTATTATTGCCACGCGACGACCGCCGATGGAACGAACATCAGCGCTCACGCGTATTTACCCGTCATAGGTTCCTCTCGCGGCGGGCGGATAGGCAATGTGCATACCGGTAACCGGTTTTCTCTTTCAGATCGATTCACAATTTTGCCTCAAAGCGACACGGTTCGCGAGGGGGAAGACGCAATATTGCGCTGTCCTGTCGACAAGCCAACTGGCGTAACGATTTATTGGTATTTCAACTCGCTTCCCATAGTATCGTCGAATTCAAATTATTCTATCGGGGGAACGTATCGGGAAGAGTTGCGCGTGCCCAAAGCGAATCGAGCGCGCAATGGAAAGTATGAGTGTTACGCGCAGAATTCACAGTGGAGCTTTAAAGCGCATACGAATCTTAAAGTCATAGTCGAATGTGAGAGAGAGCTGAAGTAGGATTGTTTTGTTATTTATTTAATCATTTATTTATTTATTTTAGATCCTACTTCTGTGGTTTCTCATGTTGCAGCTGAGACCGTGCTTTTACTCGTTTGAAGTGGGCTTGGGAGCTGCACACTATGGATCTAAGTGCAGACGCATTTCGACGTGTGGAGAGGCCGTCGATGAATCTCTTTCGTAGATACTGGACAATGGAGAGCTTCCTTGTCTTCGAGAATGTTGCCTTTTGCTCCAGACTTCAAACGGGCTTCGTCGCTCTTAGCGTGCGCTTTTGCGTTTTACAGATTCTTACGGGGGTGTTTTTCGTCGCATTTTAGCGAGATCGACTTCCAGTTTGCGGCTTTTCTAGTGTCTCAGTATGTAAAGTACAATCGTAGACCACGCAGCTAGGGCAGGGTGCTTTCTGGTAGACAAACGGAGGTGACGTAAATTTAGAGTATTGTTACGAGACTTCCGTAACATCACACACACGAAAATCCGTCGAACGAGACCGAATGGAGCGAGCGCAGACTCCGATAAGAGGTCGGAGCACTTTTTATAGCAGTCTTAAAGTCAATGGAATCTAAAAGGAACTCGAAATCACAGTGAATCGCCAGAAAAGAAGAGCGGTCGGGACAACCACGGGACAACAAAGCTGTAATCTCACGTAAGAACCAGCGAGAAATAGAATAGCAACCCTATACAAGGCAACGGGACCCAATTTAATGAAACGGAGCCTTAAATAACGAAGTTCTAGCCAATAACGGTGAAGCCCTCCCCGTTCGGACTGAAGAAAGCTGCTACAGTCCAAAATCGTAACCGTCATGTCAGAAGAAGATTCCATGCTCTTCCTTTTTATTAGAGTACATCAACTATCTATCCTCCATAGGATTCATACAGTATAGTCTAGCTCCAGTCGAAGCTCAACCGTGAATAGCGGCTCTGCTGATCATTTCTCTGCTTTTCTTTCTCCTTGATCTCTGCGTGAAGGCCGAATCTTGACTTGTGTCGCAAGAGAGAAGGTCAAAGTCAAACAAAAAAATTTTGTTTGCAGTCACAGTTGCTGAATGCCCTTACCTCCTCTTGCCTTCCAAGGAGCCGTCTCTTGATTCGCGACGTGGACCTGACCTAGGAAATAACCCAGTAAAATCTCTTATACTATCTTATATAGATACCAACTAACCTTCCTTGGTCTTGCATTACTTTTTCGCGTCTCCTCCTTTTCCTTTTTGACCTTTCCAGTGTTTGACGACTGGTCAATAAGCTCGGTAGCAAAAAGCTGATTCATCTCGCGCGATCTCATGGGCTTCGTATGAATCCAACTACACGCGAGAACCGATTACAGAACTCAGCGCTGTGTATATCCGAAAAAGTCAAACCCGGATTCATCAGCCAATTTCTTTGTAATTCCATGACCCTCAAGTCGTTTGAGAATGTCTTTGATCACGGAGAGCTGATAACCTGCATAACATCAGAGCTTGAATCCAATGGATTAGAGATGACAGACACACGTTTGTGAAGACGCTTTCGAAGATCATTAGCGTAGATATTGATTGATCGGTATTCCATCATAATGACGTATACGACGAGTCGCCAGATAAAGATCGCACGGACGTTCGTCGGCGATTTCAACCCGTGCAGAGCCGAATCGGAGCACTTTTCCTTAGATGAAATTATTAAAAAGAGTACCACTATTTTTCGTATCTTTACTGACTGGGTCACACTTGTAGCAGAGCAGCAAGTCTGGCATCAAGTCAAGACGATTATAGCAGCAACCGTGGTGCCACGTAAAGCAGCGATTGCATTCAATCATAGCCCCTTCGTCCTACGGCAAAGCAACCGCGCGTACTGATGCACGGCACGACTAAAAGGCCTCCCTACGTAATTGTAGCCGCAGTTACAATCGATTTCGATTCCAAAATCGAACGTCATCGACGACGCATGGGACATAGCATTCATAGGAATCTCCTGCGACGCTTCTACGGTGCGCAAAACGAGTTCTCGTAATTAGAGAAACTGTGCACACTAACTGTACCTTCCATTGGAATTGTTGGACTCAGCGCTCCTACTGAGCTGGCCAGACGGGGGTCTTCATCGTTGTCAGACGACTGGTGGTGGTCTTCTGCTCAATTGCGAGGTTCTTCAAATGACTCGTTGTTGTCTGATTTTTTGATGAAAAAATACTCACTTTTTTGATATTCCTCTCCATTTTTCCTCTTCCTGCGCAAGATCGATTTTCTTTGCCTCGTATCTCTCCACACTATACAGGCATTCAGAAAAATTTGTTTTTTAAAAAATTTTTTTCCACTTTAATTTCTTCAAAGAACTCAAGAACTCCATTTCTGCAATTGAAGCACTGACTTGGCCCGTTGAATTCGTCGTTGACTGGACACGCAAATCCGTCTAGTATAGTGCAGCTGATCGAATCGCAGCCGAAGCTGCTCGAACCGGAATCGCAATCTTCACCGGGAACTCGTATTCCATCGCCGCACGTTCGGTTGCGACAAACGGTTCGTCCTCCCACTGGAACTTGGCACCCGAATCCATCCTCGAGTTCACAAGCGGCCGGGCAGCCGTCTCCATTGTCGGTACCTCCATCGTCGCATTCTTCAGACTCGATTTGAAGAATGCCATCGCCGCACACTGGACAATCAACTGTGACATTACTGTCACTCTGACTGTTATTTAATGCTTGGAAAACATCGACCGGACTCGTAGCATGCATTGGTGCCATTGCTGATGAGCCCAAAAACACCTGACGTTTCGTTGACTGATCGACGGAACCGATTGCCGCCGTTCCTGCGCCGATTTTCGCACTCCGACAGTGCCTCATCGCTTAATTGCAAAGACGAACCGGTCCCATCAATCAACTCTTCAAATACGTACAGATGTTAGCACATTAATAATGGAGGGCGATTCCAAGTTCTGTGCAGGATCAATCCCTCCACATAACACAAAGCCTCTTTCTTCCAAAACAGATCTAAGTTCAGCAACGTTTGGCGAGTTCGGACACGATCGCACGACGTCCAGCATTATGTCAAAATTGACATCACGATACGTTGACGATTCCTCCAAAACGCCTCGTAGAAATAGCACATCTGACGTTGAAAAAATCACGCTACAAAGATCGTCGCTTCGTACACAGTCTCCAAGGCGATTGAACAAACGATGGTCGACGAGACGGCATACTTCGGGAAACGGCGTAACCGTGCGATCGACAACGTAAACGTCGGCAATAGTGTTGCTCGTCAAGTTCGCAAGACAGATCAAGACGTCGGTGAACCACGTTGTGAAATTGTTATCTCCTCTAGGAGGACATGCGGGCGATAAGAACGTATCGAGATAGTTGGGCGAGTCGCATGGAAAGACGCCTTTTGCGCACTCAATGAAATCAGTACAGTTTTCAATGCGCGACGAACAGCGAGCTTCGGCTGAAAGAATGGTTTATCAAAGGAAAAAAAACAATTGCCCGGTAGTTTGGTCTTTTACCTATATGGCATCGTGAACCGCTGAATTCTGGTGGACAGTCGCAAGTGAAACTATCGATATCGTCAATACATGTCCCGCCATTCTGACACGGATTTGAATCACATTCATTAATCTCTGCAATTCAATTCCAATAAATATTAACTATAATCAATTGTCTGTTCTCACCGGTTTCACAAAAAGTTCCTGTATAGCCAGCAAAGCACTCACAGTTGAAATCCTTAACAAGATCTTCACACCTTCCATTTTGGCACGGCATTGACAAACATTCGTTGATGTCTGCAATTACCAATTAGACAAGGACGTTACTGAAAAGTTTCTATATGTATACTTGGCATTGGTGGAGGAGACAAAGAAAAAGGTGGTGGTCTGCACATTTTGCTCGTCTACAAGTAGGAAGAATATCAAGTCTGACGTCTCGCAACGGATCATCTACAATGTGTGAAGCGACCCTGTGAAGAGAATATCGTCTTAGAGTCTGGTACGTTACCTATGGGGAAAATATATCACTCGCCACTTTCGACCGTGAATATTTGTGGTCACATAGGTTACCATTAATAATAGTTCCCCTACCTATAATGAATAAACAATGGAAACATGTTCCCCTACCTTTAATGAATGAACGCTGGAAACATGTTCCCCTACCCATAATGAATGAACGTTGGTAACATGTTTCCCTACCTATAATGAATGAACGCTGGTAACATGTTCCCCTACCCATAATGAATGAACGCTTGAAACATATTCCCCTACCTATAATGAATGAACGCTGTTGCAACGAGACTACAATATGAGCATTGAGGGAACTGGAAATAATTTGGTGTTAGAGGAGATGCACTCTGAATTGTTTACGGAATCTGCCGTAGACTTGATCCTAGAAAAACTGGTTGCTCACATGGACATTGATCAAGAAGAGAAAGAATTAGGATATTGAAGAAATAAATACGTGTACATAAATGAATAAATAGTCTAGCACAAGCTTGCCTAATCCGGGTACTGTGTTCCGTTAATTAACCTTCCGAACGTCCCACCTGCACAACGGTTTTTTCTTCGCTTTCTACTCCTCCACGCTATTCGATGGGCATCCCTCTCGATCACTTCTTCACTAAAGTCGACGAAAATCTCGTCTGCCCGATCTGGTAGAGCCCAAACGCGTCGTTTCCCTTTCAAAGTCCGCCAACCACGCCTTCTCTCGCTCTAGTCGCGAAGTTCTACGCAACCCCGTCTCGTGTCGCGACGGGCACACGTTCTGCGAAGCGTGCGTCGTCGAGTGGCTCGCGCGACACGCCAATTGCCCGATGGATCGTCGCCCGCTCGCGAAACGCGAACTCATACGAAATCTCCCCGTTGGCGGCCTCATCGAGAATCTCGACGTGCGCTGCGTGAACGCGGACGTCGGCGCGAAGGCGAAAGCGCGCAATGCGTCGTCGCCGTCGCCGTCGCGGAAACGATTCGGAGCGGCGTGCACGTGCACGTGCACGTGGCGTGGGAAGGCACGCAATCTCGACGATCACGTGCGAGAGTGCCCTTACGCGAACGTTTCCTGTCCGCATCCTCTGTGCGGTGACGTCATGTTGAGAAAATTCGTCGATGCGCACGCTAGAACGTGTCCTGAGCGATCAGTTTCGTGTCACGCTTGCGCACTCGAAATGGCGGCTTGCGATCTCGACGAACACATCGAGCACGATTGTCCACTCGCTATGGTTCCCTGTATAAACGGGTGTCTCACGGACGGCACGGTCACCATGGTTTCAAGGCGAATACAAATCGATATCGTTAATTATTATTATTTATTTTTGTTTTCTCTAGGGTTCATATGCAGGATCACGTGTGTCACGAGTGTGGAAATGCCTTGGTCTCGTGTCCCTTCGAATCGCAGGGCTGCACGGTGCGCGCCGCGCGGAGCGAGCTCGATCATCACGTGGAGACATCCGTGAAGGAACACATGCTCTTATTGGCTAAAGAAAATAAGTCACTTAGAGAAAAAATCTCCGTCCTCAATGTACGGTGTACAGGCATAGTCAATTTAATTAATTAATTAATTAATTACTTTATTTTATTTAGGAGCATGTTAAATCGGAGATAAGTGCGCTACGCGACGAGCTGCCGAATGCGTACACGTGGAACGTCGCCAATTTTCAGCAATATATCTATCTTCCAGTCGGTGAAGAGATACAGAGTCCCCGCTTTTGGCTGTGTGGTATCTGCTGGAAATTGAGACTCTATCCCAATGGAGCTTCAGCTGAGCAATCGTCCTCTATGTCGCTTTATCTCGAACGTCAAAGCGATCAGCAAGGCGCTACTCCTCTGACGACGGTATCAAACGCTGTCGTTTCTATACTTTTCCGGTAAGAAATTAAATAATAGATCAATAATTAATACAAGGTATCTTTTGTTGTAGATTTATAGTGGTTAGTCCTTCTGATGATTTCGCTGACTACATTGTGTCAATCGATCAGCCGTTTTCCTTTATGCGCGAGGACAAGGATTGGGGATGGGGTGCCTTTATGAGAACCGACCAGGTGCGCACATATTACACCGATGACGGAACGCTGAAAATCAAATGCGTGCTCCAGCTGAAGAGTTAGACAGAAGGAAAAGAATCATGAATCATATACTGTATTTAATTAGGATTGTACAATGATTTGAGTAGCTAGGCTTCTTCTAGTTCACAAAAGGTCCGTTTTGAAGCGAGTGATAACTCAACGTCGCAACGCGAGTCGTTATAACGGTGTTTTGTGTTAGGAGAGTTGGTCGAAGAAACCCGGATGAGTTTGGAAGATCTGGAGATCCAGGAAACGACCTCCGACGAAAGCGAAATCAGATCTCCGTCGACGCAAGAGCAGCAACTGGCCCATATGGAGGAATATTTCAAAGGAAACAGGGAAGCGTTTAAAGGAACGGCAATTTACAATGATCCCGAAGTGACGTGGGAGAAATGGCCCGTTATCACGTTAGATATGAATAAAGTTGGTGGGACTACGTTTGAGGAGGTCAAGTTATCTTTAGTCAAATTGGTGAGAATCCTTTGAATGATGCAATGCATGCTAATAGATAACGGTTTTTTTATTTAGTTGCGTAACGTTGCTAAACATAAGGGGGTTGAGATTTCTACTCCCGGATTACCGGACGATTCTATTTCAATGATCACCACATTATTTGAAGAAACTTATGCTAAGGAAGGAAAAGAGCGTGTCGTTCTCATTGATGAGTATGATTCACCAATTGTCGCCAATTGGGATGAAGTGGAGTTGGCGACAGCGTGCCAAAAATTACTGTCAGGCTTCTACAGACAGTTGAAAGCGTCCTCTCGTATCATCCGGTTCCGCTTTTTGACCGGAATCTCGTATTTGGCAAAACTGAGTATTCATTCTGGCTTGAATGACCTAACAGATATTGACGATTACCCCGATCTTGGCGCAATTCTTGGATTCACTCGAGAAGAAGTGACATCGACGTATTCTCCTGAAATTAATAGATGGTGTGATGAGTTATGTGTCAAATGACGTCAGACAGAAAATGTGTCAGTAGATTAGCCAGGTCTTGATTTTCGTCAATAAAAATTAGTGCCACGTGTTTCATGTTTGAAGCATACTCTTGCGCTCAGTTCTTGCGCTCCCACGTATATATAACTGTTCTAAGTTCCCGGATTAAACGACCACCGCCCCCATTTTCCAAATCTTGAAGAATGGGGGCGGTGGTCGTCTAATCCGGGCATTTATAGCCGTTTACCCTATGAAATCCGGCACATTGCGCCTCGTGAAAGAGGACGGCAGATAGCGTATATTTAGGAACACTTTCTGGCTAGAATAACTTTCCTTCTACCAGGATTTTTAGAAAAATTTTGAAAGCTGGTTAGAAATGAAAGCACAATTGCGTTCATTCCATCTAGTTTCAAACAACAGACAAAAAGACAAGAAGAATAAGAAAAAAACTAGGTGTCATCACCCCCCAACCCCCCCACGTCCTAACCTAAGCAAAATCCCATTCAGCAGCAACAGCCAACAGAGCGATGCTACTTCTTTTGAATAGACTGTCAGCTTCTGTTTCTTATCGTGAGAAGGCTTCAGGAGAATCTGAAACGAAAGATATCTCATCCAATTTTAATTTTAAATATTTTTATTACCGAGTGAACAAATTCGAGAAGAGAACGGAATTCAGTTATGCATTCATTTGCGGCTGTAATCGATCGATGTCTACTTTCAACTGCTTCAGCTTTGGCTGCAGCCGCCTAAAAGATATAACACTTATGAAATTCTATCTCATATCTAAAAAAGCTTCTGTTCTCGCACGTAACAGTGTTTCGCTGGTTTAATTGATTTGTCTGATTCGCACGTGATCAGTCGGGTGCCGCTCATGTCGTACGTACTAGCAAAGATGCCCGCTTCGCTGTCCAACGACCCCGGCTGCACCAACGACTGAATCCTTCGAAAATTGTACCCAGTCTTCCAGTCCCAAAGGGAAGCGTCCCATTATCAGCTAAAAACAGCGCTGATAATTTTTAATTAGGTAATTAATTAATCTATACCTTCCGACACCAATGAATACGTTGTCTGAATTCAAGGCGAGTGTATTCACTATGACCAGAGAGATTGTGAATAAATCTTCCTTCAGGGAGTTTCCGGAAAACTGTCTTATATTATAAGCTGAACCAGACGCAAAAGTAAATCTAATAATATTATAATAATATTTTATTTCCAATTAATTAATTAATCTGGTGCCGATGGATAATAGTGCGTGCCCTTGATAATCGTCTCCGTTTCGGGAATCGCGTCTCGCTTTCCGACGTCCAACGCTGCCTTTGCCGCTTGCTCGCTTGGAAGTGGAAGATCGTCTTTGTGCATTGAATTTTGCATTCCATTTTCATTCTGAGGCTGCGATATGCACGTAGGGTCGTCTAAAGGTGCTCGAGACGTGAGAAATGCGCGCTGTACCTCGTCGGATCTTCGGGAGGGACGGTTCCGTAGCTGTCGCCGCTTTCTTCGGTTTGTGAAAAAACGCCAAAATGACGCTAATGCTCTCCGCTCGCGACGATCGATTCTTCCAGCCCTTCTTGTACGAGCATGCTACAGACTTGGGAGCCGTTTTCGTCGTCGTCCTCTTCCACGTCGTCGCTCTCGCGACGATGCTTCGCGACGAAATCGACCGCTTCCTGATGGCGGCCCAGAGACCGTCGGAAACGTTTCGAGAGCTACAGTAGTTCGGCTCAGGCCGTGATTGAGCATAATCTTATAGGCAGGAGTCGATCAATGGTGCGGATAGTAGCTAGACGAAGCGGAAGTGGACAAAATAAATCGTCCTTTCGCGACGAAAACTGATGCAGCGTCGTCGTACGATGTCTCTGATGCGACGAATCTTTCACGTCCATCTCGCAGTCTTCACACCACACCACCGATAACGCTGAATTATCCATATCCATATCAAGAGAAGGAGTTTCTTCCGTCTCCTTCTCTTTTTCCTTGTCCTCCAATATCGCCACGACGTCGCTCCGATTTCCCAATCTAGCCAAATCGACCGCCGTGCGGCCTCGTCGATCGGATATACGCAGCGCTTCGCCGTCGCCGTCAAATGCGAGGAGGTAACACACGACGTGGGCGTGGCCACCGTAGGCGGCACACATGAGCGGCGTCCAAGCGAAGGCGTCCACGTCGCGAATGCTGCACGAACCGCTCGCAAGGGCCGACTCGATTTGTGGAAGAGAGCTTAGAAGGAGACGTAGAGGATGAGAAGTTGACTGCTCTTGTCAAGGTGATTGAGAAGTTGCCATTCGCTGATGAGACGATTCGATTCGGATTTGTAGATGTCGGCGCCGCGTTGGCCCGAACTGAGAAGCTTGTCCGCTTGCTGATACAAGGCAATCACTTGAGTGTGTATGGACTAAGAGAAGGAGAGAAACGGGGTCCATGATGGTGCGTAGATGTACTGATAAATTTTTTTACCTTGGAATTTTCTTCGAATGATTCGTAGACTTGCAAGGCTTCCTGTGCCGTAGCAAGGTTCTGTCTCATGTTGCGATGCGCTGAAAAACTCCCAAGCCTTTTGACTGATCCACTCCGTGGTCTATTTAGAAAATAATGCTAAATTCAGTCGTCGACTTTTTTTCTTTCTCTGTCTACGTACATCATCTTCGGTGTGACGTTTCTTCTTCTATGCTTCCATTTTCTTCTCATCTCTCACTTGCAGGGGAGCCGCCTAAACGAATTAACTCCATTAACTGCAAACCGAAAACAGACGCACAGACGGGACATCACCTTTTTGGGCGTGGTCACTTCGTCCTAAGAAATATTCCTCAAAATTCGTAATTCCTAAGTACAAAAAATGATACAAACACGCGAAAAATTCAATTTGAATTCACCAATTCGCTCGCAAACAGTTCTCTCGAGCTGATCAACAGTAAAACTGTCATCAACCTAAACAGAAAATAAAAGAAAAATTCAATAACTAATATTTTCGGTCTTTCGTACCTGAAGATGATTCCTCTCCTGATAATCCCCCTCCATGTCCCTCCCCAAAAAAATTGTCCCACGTTCCTCGATATTTCCCTTCTTGAGAATTGATCCACGTCCTTCCAGTAAAGTGTCAAAATTGCTGTCCCCGTAATTCCAACCGCTTCAGTCCACAACAATAAAAAATTAAGCTACGAGGATTTCAATGTTTCAATTAACAGCATTCGACAGACAACTCTCCTATAGCACTGTAAACAAGAACACAATTTTTTGACAGTGCTGTAGCTAAGCTATGACAGTCATTTAACTTCCTCTAGAGTCATTGCAATCCATTCAAAGGCAGCCTTCACGTCATCCTCTTTAACGGGTTTTTTAGTCTTTGGAGCAATCGTCGAATAGAGAAGAGAAAAGTCCAAGTCTTTGAGATCCACATTGGTGGGGTGAGCGATTTCATCGCGCTCGTAAATCAGGGTAGAAAAAATGTCGCCGTATGATGCAGCCCAGCTGGCGCCGTATGACTTTCCTCGCCACTCGGAGACGGCAGAGGCAAACTCTTGCTTGCTAACAGGCATGCTCTCGTTGTACCCCTTTGGCTCTGTAAGATGCCTTAGAAGAAATCCGTTGGCGCGAAACGGAACGATTTTATTTTCAAGAGATCTGATGACTTGGGCAGCCTTCACGACTTCGTAATTTGCCTCTAAGGGAATCAGTCTTTTCTCAACTTGTTCAAGTTTCGTCTTCTCCCCCGCTAGATCGTTCTTGACTTGTTCAAGATTCGTGTTCGCCGCCGCTAGATCTTTCTCCAATTTTTCAACTTTCGTCCATACTGCCCCTAATCTCTTTGTAACTAATTTGTCCAAGACGTCGTCACGCGTTTCTGAGATGTCAACGATTGCTTTCCTTTGTCTCTCTGTCTTTTGCTTAAGATGATCGATTGTTTTCTTCAGTTTCTCAACCACTTCTGTTTGTTCTCTACAGTCCCTTTGCTTCCTCTGTAGCTCCTTGCGCATTTCTTCCGCGCGTGCGTTTGCTCTCACAGCCCTGACATGCGCTCGAGTCACATTTGCGGACGCATATGCGAGCTGAGCCTCATATGATTTTGATTTGGCCGTCGTATCGCCGGAACGAAGCATAGTGATAACCCCGTTCTGAACTTCCTCTTTCTTCTCTTCGGCGTCCAGATTCTCTACCAGCCTCGAAATTTCGCTTTCCGAAGAAGACAGCTCGTCGATAAGCAAATCGAAACACAGCTGAACAGCTTTAACTATCTCCGAGAGCGACGATTGACAACGAATCAATTTGAGAGCTTCGTCTATCAAAGCCTCATCGCAATCGAACTTCTTGGCCTTTTGGAGAGAATCAGCCACCGCCTTGAGCAGTTTCTGAACGTTCTCGTCGACGTCCTCGCCTTGTATCTCTGCGATGACGTCTTGCGTTTTTTTAGGCTCAGCTTCTGCCATACTAAGTACCGTAAGAAGAAAAATCAGACACAGTTAATAAACACATTTTTTGGAAAGATCTTTTTTAATTAATAAAAAGTCATGCCCTCTTCTTTCCTAGGGATTGAGAGTACTCATTTTATGTATGGGCTAGAATCTACGCGCATGCGCTCGCGATACGCGCATTTCGTTACATCAGAGATTAGATAGGTTACATATACCGGTATAAACTTTCCAGCGCGCACCACGCCCCCCAAGCGCGGCCAGTGGGGTCTGGAAATCGAGGCTTTTGTCAACGTACAGACTACGTATACGCCCGCAGCACCAGAACAAAGAGCTGCTCTACTCCAAGTTACTTGGAGTAGAGTAGTCGTTGAGTTTCGCGAGTCACGTGATTTAAGGGACCCCTTTCGGGAAACGACGCTTTTAGCGCATGAGCGCAATTCGCTAGTTGCCGAAGGTCATCAAAGCGCCGCCGTCGACTAGTCTACTCGCCCTTTCCGGAGGATCAAACAGTGTAGCGACGTTCGTTGCGTGTTCGCGAGAAACTACATTGTAGTCATCGCTTGGGACGAATTTGTCAAAGTCGTACGCACGGCAAAAATAGCGACGGTCAAATGACACTCTTACTTTCGTTTTGAAAGCGGCGAGCAGGGACGAGTGTAGAGGCGAGCAGGGAGTCGAGCAGGGCGGTCCCTTGTTTATACGGGTTTCGTGTGACGTATGGCCTTTTACTGTATTGTCCACGTAAATAATGACTTTCGTTTTCGTTTGCTTTCTCGTCAAGTCCAAAACAAAAAAGATTTTAACCCCGACTACACGGACGAGGAAATAGACCAGCTTTTCGATCAGTGGGAGGTAAAGTTGCAGACGAATCCGGGACACGCTAAACCGGATATAGATTTTCTCAAAAGATGTTGAAGAGAAAACTTCTGGTATAAAATAATCAAAAGAGTGTTTTCAATAAAAAACGCTTATGTTTTATAGTCAAGAGCAGCCACTGCGTCCATCTTGCCGTTGCCATGAGGTCGAGTCACGTGTCAGCGCTCCACCAATGATCGCTTCGATTTCAGATGGAGGGCTCGTCTCTGAACGGGCTGTTTCAACGCATTCGACTGTCAGAAAAGGCCTTTCATGATCGCGCCGTGCAAATTCGAGCCCTGAACGAGCAGCTGCAGAAGAAACGGATCCAACATCAAGTTCAACGCAGCGAAACGCGACGCGCAAACGCGGACATCGATGAAATACGTCGACGAATCGACGCTCAAAACGTCGAACTAAAGTCGCGTCGAAGTCGAGTGGAAATCCTCGCCGCAGCCTTGGAGAAAACGACGAAGGAAAAGGCGAGAATCGACGCCGAAGTCGGCGTCGTGAAAAAACGCCGAAAAATTGCCCAATCCGATTTTCTCGTCGAAGCGACGCGCTTCGAGACGACGCACGGCTTGTCGGGCAGCGGTCGCGACGAACGCAACGCGGAACGAAAGCGGAAAATCGAAAAATCCTTGAAAAAAGTCCGAGACGAATTAGAGGAGAGAAAAACGCGCGAAAATCGTCTAGCAAACGCAATGGACATAGCGGCGACGACCGACGCGGAAATAGCCGATCTCAAATGGAAATCGATCGATATCGACGGAAATTTGCGTCAGAAGCGAAAATTGAATTCTGCGCTGGAGAGAGAAGCGATCGCACTGGAACGCGGCGACAGAGACGACGAATCAATGCGTCGGCTTCACTTCGAATGGGGACGGTGCGGCGACGACGAAAAGCGAATTGAGACGACGTGCGATACCCTACGAAAAGAATTGAAATCGTTGGAGGAAGCGCGGCGTCGAAATGATGAAAAGGAAGGCGAAAAGGAGGATTTTCAAAGCGATTCGAGACGGATTCGATACAGGCGTCGCAAGTCGGATGCCGTCTCGCCGCCGCCGCCGCCGGGATTCAGTTCGGCTTCAATGACGGGCGTAATTTGCTCTCGGTCGAGTCAACGTCCTTCTGATGACGTTCAAGACGAGGGGCCGGCTCAAGTGCGACGTAGAAAGCGCGGTCAGTCGACGTCGCAGACTTGTAAGAGAGTGAGATTCCAAGAGAGCTGCTGAAGAAATAATCGATGTTGTGTGTAAAAATAAAGAGTCTATGCGCATACTTGAATAAAATCTCGTCGCGCGGGCTCCTCCATCGTCTGTACCTACCTCCTAGGGCGCCTCTAGAGAGATCTCTTTCACCCCTACGACGTAAAACAAACGAACGAGAAAACCAAAAAAAACATGAAAAACGTTTGATTCCACAGAACCTCAAGTTTGAATCACGAGTTCAAACGGCAATGGAACTCTACTTGGCTTCAGGTAGATATACGGAACTTCAGCCTTCTTGTTCCTCTCATCGATTTCCGCTTCGATTCTCTTCAATTCAGCTTGAAATCCAGCAAAGGCTTTGAGAGTCTTCTCCTCTTTGAAATGACGTTAAAACCTAAAAAAACCTAAAAAATAATTATTGTAATTGAACGCCGTAGAGAGAGGCACACTCACTTCATCCTCACTAAAAGCTGCCAACGTCCACGTCGCAGCAATTTGAACAGACGCATCGTCTGCATGCCGTTTCGCAGCTCTCCACGACCTTCTCCGGCGTCATTTCGTCAATCAGCTGAAATCTCAATTTCGATAAGAATGTGTCGAACAGAAGACATCATCCACTAAAATAATAAAAAATTAATATATTCTTCAGTTCTTCTAGCTTATCGTCATGCATACCTTGAGATACCAATACTTTCCCTTATGCGTAATCCGTGCTTTTGGCTTTGCCATATTGATGCTGATTCAATCTCGCCACTCTTATGGCCGGATCAATTACAATGATAACAGCTCCTAAAGAAAAAATTTTTTTTCTTTGCCAACCCCGCCTACAACTAGATTATTGCTTTCGGAATTCTCTCACTTTAAAGCCTTTCGATTTACTGGTGTACGTGTTTATACCTATTGAGAAGAGTGCCAGAATTGCGGCGAAGACATCTGCAGACGGAGCGACCGTGATGAGAACGTTATCGTCTTGTACGACTCCGAGCGATTCAAATTCCCGCTTAAGATAGGCAATACGGTAAAGCAGATCGCGATAGGACAGGCGATCTTCACCAATTGCCTGTGGATAAAGAGAAAAGATGATGCAATTTAGTCCAGGTTCGTCGAAAGGTCGCGAAGGCCTAACTCCTTTCATCGATCCTCGCTCTTCCTATGCGTTTGTCCCTTCACGCTCACGAGCCTCGCTTACACTCTCTTCCAACCAGCCCCTTAGTTAAAGAAAATTTAAAATAGTTAATGGCTCAAAATTAGACTGTACCTTCTGACACTGACCCATCTTCTCGCTCAATCCCCTCCCTACACAACACACGGGAACCAAAGCCCCTACAACACCTAAAACTACACTGCACTTATCTGATAGCACTCCCCAAATAAGTCCTAGGGAACGAGATCAAACTAATGAATGGGAACTAAGAGAATAAATAAATAATTATATAATATCCCTTGTTCCCCCTAAAAAAACGTACCTGAAGAACTCCAATGGGTACTAAACTTTCTCCCCTACACGCGGACGTCTCCAAAAAAACTCCTTGCCTAAAAAACACCCTAAAAAACCGAAAAACCGCGTGAACCTCCCCACAGAGGAGACAATGAGCCTGGGGCAGAAAGGTAAGAAAACCATGAACAGCGATACACACTATCCCCCAACCGCGTAGTGTAGGACGCTCGTTTGCGCGAGAATCGCAAAAACGACGCCCTTTCTCCCCTTCGGGCACCCAACTTCCACCGCGCAACGTGAACAGCCCCTCGAATGCACCCAAAACTTCGACGCGAAGCGTTCGGACTCCAAAAACTCGCGTGGGAAGCAAGGGACAGGAGTAATAAAATCCTTCGAACGCGTCCGGACCCCCAAACAGAAACGCGCGCGATAAAACGACACATAAATAGATAATTTACCTTTCGCGACACTCGGATCCTTCCTCCTTTGTCCCATTCGTCCCCTTTTGAGCCGTTTTGAGTCGTTTGGCGAGCCGATGACTGAAAAGGCGTTACCTGTATAGGCGTAACCCCGTATCGTCGCCGCACGATTTTCAAAAAATCTCCGCGAAATGTACAAAGAATTTTTTCTTACATTATCAAATACTTAAAACACTATTCCCTCAACACCATCCAACGCATAGAAAACAGCTGAAGGACTCCCCGAAGCGAAAGCACCGACATACCGGGAAACACGATTTCATGACGTCTAACCCCAAATACGCCAACGAGACCCTACACCCAAATTAAAGTACACAAAATTCTCTACCAAACACCATCAAAACAATTGCCAATCCCCCTAATCTACTATATTAGATTAAGGGTATAAGTTAAGGGTTTCCAAAACACGAATTTATTAATAACAAATCGACATTACATCCAATGACGTCACACACACAGCCATAGATAGAACTCGACGAGCTCTTTCGAACGATATATGGCACGACCGCAACGGACCCAACACAACGTTAATCCCGCAACTTATTAGTTTTGAGGCCCCTTTTGGAAAACTAAAATTCGGCCTAATTTCGCAGGGATTGCTCGAGGGCACTCGAGATTTTTTCAGGAAGGGAAACCTACCGTAGAATTGTTCCCTGCCACCCCTCTAACGGATTCTCATAACTCCCTAGCAACTAAAATTGAAAAAAGAATTTCCCCACCACTAAGCCTTTCAAATGGCTTTAGTTTGGGTCCAGTAGCATTAATCCAACCATAACTCTCCCTTTCCAGTAAACCCTTGTCAAGGAACCCCTGGGCCCTACCGTTGCCATGGTTACAGGGGATTTTCTAAAATCCGGTTTATCAACCCCTACTGCTCAACAATTCTTCCTGGGCCCCTACAAACCGCAAAAATAACATAGAACCCCACTCCTACCCCTAATCGAATCGCTCTAGCTAAATAAGACTAAAAATAACCGAATAAAATAACCGAATAAAATAAAAATAACAGAATAACTTAGAACAAACCTATACCTTATTTACACTGATCCTCTCCTCGCTCCTCCCTTCCTGCTCGATCATCCATCATCTCCCTATGCGCTCGCTGTCCCTCTCCTCTCCTTTCCAACAGGGTATCCCTGGCTCAATAAAAATACCTTCGCAACCCGGATGCGCAAACACATAGGTAGCAGCACACAGGTGAAAACAAATTCGCTATTCGCTACAGTAGTAGGACTCTTACAATTCAGACCAGATACAAAAAGAACACCGAAAATGAGTACGAGTGACTCGTTCCTCCTGCCCCTATTTCAGCAATGGCTTGATAACATAATCTAAAAGGTATTGATCATGCGCAACTTGCAGGGCCACGGGCACCTGAGTATGGAGCACTTCTGGATGCCAGGCCTCTTTCCGGTTGAGGTTTACTGGATATTTCTTCTCCCAAGCCAATCCAGACATTTCAAAATCAATCAATGCAATGCTTTTATCTTCTCGGACCATGATATTACGAGGATGCAAATCGCCGTGGACCATTTTCAGTGAGTGTAGCAATCGACAGCACGCTTCAATTTCATCTAAAACCTTCAGCTTATCTTCAAAGGTGACATTTCCTTTAACAAATTGATCCAACGGTTGGCCAGGCGTAACGGACATAACAGCCACTTCTACTCTACTATATTCATTGCCCATTGTCAGTGTTCTGCGCAGGATATTAAGAGTGTGGGTTCCTAAAAATTTTTTGGGGGGCGTGGCTAGCAAAGTCCATTTTCCTGCATTCTGGGAGAATTTTTAGGTGTAACATATTATATGCACTGACAGTACTAGTGACTACAATCGACTATTGTCCTAATGGTAATCTACTTTCTAGAAATTCGTCTCTTCTTTTTCTTCGCCCAGATATCCACAGCTCTCTTCGCGTCGAATTCTTCTAACTTTGGACCCTCGATCGCTATTCGCAAAAGGCTGTCGAGCGTTTTCTCAAGCATACGATTCCGAACACGCGTTTTTATAATCTTAAGTTGTGAAAAAGTGCGTTCAACATCCGCCGTGTGAATTGGAACGACGCGACATATTTTCCCCATCGCCGTCATATTTGGGTAGACAGTGGCGGCAAAAGCGTTTGATGAAAGATCAGCAATAACGCTCTCTAGAGAAGCTGCTTCCTTGCTTTCACTGACAGAATCCGAAAGGAATTGGCGAAAACTCGACCATTCTTCAAGGCATTGTTGTACGTCGCCTACAACTCCTGCACCCTCAAACTGCGTTGCCAATCGTTCAATTTCAGTGTTACCGTACTGAAGGTAACATTCATCGATTGGTTTGGGCAGCTTTTTAGGGTTGAAAACGTCAAAGGCAGCAATGACAGTTTTGTCATCAAATCGCGTTGTAATGTTGTCGATCACCTTCTCAAGAAATGGCCTTTTAATGCTTTGAGCAAAGTACTCTTCACCTTGATTAGCTGGCATAGTAATCGAAATACCTGACTTTCGCATTTTTTCGATAAATCTGGAAGGCTTGCCAAGTTCAAGCCATCGGACGTCTTCAGCTGCGTTAGGGATGTCAAAGTAGAAGATAGCATTCTCGGTATAATGCTGTAGTCGCAATTGCTGTACTGGAAGCATTTCGACCGATAAGAAATATGCGGAAGGCAGTCACACATCAGCATCATTGTAGCAATGAAGCGAAATTCACTTACAAGCTTGCACAAACCCATAGCTTTGGCGTCTCCGCGTTCTTCTCCTTCGCGTTGGAGGCTAACGACAATTGAAGCAAAAGAATCTTTGAGCCTGTTAACGCTACGGTCGACGCTCAACCACCTTGTCTCGCATGGAGCAATCAGGCGGCCCTTTTCACGTAACAGAGACTGGACAGCCTGCAATCCTGCAGTGCGAACCGCACTATTATCGAAGAAGTCAAATATTTGACGAAGAATACGAGAGAAAATTTTGACGTACGGAACTGATTTTCCCGCTTGAGTTGAGGCCAAGTTAAGTCTGTGAGCGGCGCAATGTACGCCCAACACCGACGGAGAAACTTCTTTTATTCTTGTAACAACGCCTTTCCGGCAACCAACCATTGTTGCTGCCCCGTCCGTGCCAATGCCTCTGAGTTTACCGATGTCTAGGTTAGCTTGCCTCAAAAACTCAAACACTCGGGCAGCAATTGTTTCAGCGCTAGCAGTTATCCGTCGGTCTTGATCTTTGCTTTCGTCTCCCGGTTGTAGTAAGTCCATGACTTTCAAGAAATGGCACTTCAACTCGCCAGACTTATCTAAGAAACGACCATGAATAGCCAGCTGTTCTGTTATAGTGCAGTCTGTCGTCTCGTCTATCATAATGGAGAAATGCTTGCTTTCTCTCATTTCCTTTAGGATTTCATCTTCTATCGATTCTGATATGGCAAATATCATTTCCTGGATAGATCTGTCACTCGTGTAAAGAGCGTTTCTAGCAATGCTAATTTCTTCCTTAACGTTGACTTCGAATAGTTGAAGCAAATCGAGTAACGGCTCAAAGTTTGTCGTGTGGGGTATTCTCTGCTTTGCAAGGAAGTATAGGCTTGCAAAAGCCTGCTCCATACCTTTTGATGGCAGAGCAGGATTAATTGTAGCAGGTATAATACGGTTTGTCTCCTGAGCTTTCTCGTGTCTCAGACATTCACGGTGAGCCGCGCACTTCTCGTGACGAATTACGCTCTCAAGTCGCAGGCGCGTGCACGGCTCTTTATTCCAAGTCGTTCTGTTATACGGCTTCTTATCGTACTTCTTACACCACAAGCAAATCATTCCTTGCCTTTCGGCATCGTAGCGCAACCAAGGACGGCCAGTGATCCATTCAACATGAAAACTTTTGGAATGCTTGCTGCTTGCACTAGTGCTCTTGGAGTGAGTGCTCTTGGTGTGCGGTCGTGCGGAGACGTCCGGCGAACCTTGATCGCTGTCTTCGCCGGACGCAGCATCAGAGATTTCGTCGTCAGCGTCAGAAATTTCGTCGTCACTTGGTTTCGCACTCTTTTCATAAATGGCAGCCTCAGCTTCTTCTTCACTGAGTTCAACGCAAGCTTTTTTCGTTGGAGACGGGGTACTCGAAGCAGACGAAGGGCTAGCGCGAGCGAAATACTTCAAGAGAGACATCGTCGTAAGGAACGAAGAAACTATATACGGGAAAAACTTTATAATCTAATATCAATCTGTATAGGGAAAAAAGAGATCACAAAAGAACAATATCAAACATGCGCTCTAAAACATCGTAAGCACTGAGGGGCGGACAAATTTAGTGAGGGGCGAAGGGCTTCGAGTCAGGGTCCACCCGCCCCGCGCCGCCCCTCGTGGGCAGAACCCTGCATTGTTGAAACGCCGTAAAGTTCCGGCGCATAACCCTTTTTGCGGCAAAAATCATGAACAGCCGAGCCATATTTGAACTCAGAAGGAACAAATTTGACGACAAATGACTGACTTCGAGCGGTGGCCTGATACGTCGTATTCCGAATGTGTTTAGTGAAGACTAGCCTTTCTTCCTTGTCAGTGTCCCTGAACTTGAATTGCAGAGGAAGAGGCAGAAGAAATTTTACGTCTGGAGAATTTTCAACTGACAATACAAGTGAGTGCAGGCGGCGAAGAATCTTCTCAAAATCAGAGTAGAGACGAAAGATGGGAGAAAGTTGTGAGATGGAAACTCTCAGTTCTCCTGCCGTCGGCACAGAGCATGCCCCAAAGATTTGACAATTAGCGTCACTGCTGATAGTGAGAAGAATGCAAGGAAAGCCGCAGTGCAACTCATCCGGTAGTGCAGACCTTCGTGCAGCAACGTATCCACCAATAACTTGGGTCAAAGGGTTTCCCGTCCCTTGCTCTACCTTGAGCTCTCCCAGAAGCCTTGCAAACTCTAGCTTAAATCTTGAGAAAACAGCAACATCAACTTGCGTTGTTCTGTCGTGATAGTAAGTCTTTGGACCAATTACAGTCATCCCAGGGAAGATCGCCTGTAACGCTGCGACGATGTATTCAGATTCCCGTTGATAGGGCGAGCTTCCAAAGTATTCGGCAATTTGATGGAATTCTGGAAGACTGTCATCGCTGTCCAATTCTCTTTCAGAAAAGCTGTAGAAGAACGTGGCGGGAATGTCAAATTGGTTTTGGCGGAGAAAGGTGTTTGAATACTCGCGGCTCCTTGCAATTGCATTCACGTTAACCCTAAAGTACTCTTCATTAGCAAAATATGCCCGTGCAATACAAATGATTACGCTTTCTCCTTCAAAATGTCACCCTCGGACTCATCTCCGTCAGAGGACACTTCCTCTTCGTAGTCATTCAAATGGCGTGGCCTTTTAGCTGCGCAAAAAAATAGCAAAGCTAGCAAATAGCAGAACGTCGTCATATACCATCACGTTTTGGCCTTTGACCTTAAAAAAAAAATGACGCTATTTTTGTCATCCAAAAAGAACACCATTAAACTAACCTAGCTCCAAAAGATCCTTCAATTTTTTTCTAGTGCTCTCATCGAAGGGAGCCAACGTCTCTAACTGTTCGATAACTTTTACAACATTGACATCGGCCATTGAAGATCTAGACAGAAGTCAATAATGGAGCCTCCCAAGTCGGCAGTGCGGCGAAGAAACCGCTGACCCGCCCGGGCCCGGCGACCCAACAAGGGCCCCCACCTAAAGTCGGACACGATACCCGATCGAGCACCAGATCCGACCTAATCCATCGCGATCGCATTCGCAGCGAGGAAGGGGCAACCGACGAAAAAGGACAAAAGAGCAATCGATCGATCGATCGAAGAGAACCGCACTTACTTGGTCACGGCAGAGGAGAGAACGACTTTTCGAGACAGTCGAGCTGGGGCAGAGTCGGTATGAGCTCAAGTCAGCTGCTCCGACTAGCTCTCGAAGGTAGCCGATAACGTCTGCGTCTATGCTCAGAGTCGATTCGTCTGCGGAACGTTACGAGGGCGTCACCGTTACGTAACAGGAAGGACCGAAAAAGGAAACGCCTTTCCTTAGCAACAGTTGCTATGCCCGGGGTACCCCTTAAGGTTATTGCCAAAGAGCTGAACATGAATGAGGAGGAATTGATGGACGATATTACGATGGATACAACTTGGGTGATGATAATCTCCCTGCCACTCAAGTGTATCATCCACATTCAGTCAACCAGTTTTTACATATATCGATTATATTTATTCGAAGAATTAAAACGCAGCGTGCGTTAACACACCGAATATTTCTCCTCCGCTCGCTTATTCGGTGACGAGATAGAGCATTCGTTTTGGAATGGGCATCCGATCACGTGACAAGGCGCTCGTTGAATCGCCTTACCTGATATAATCAAATGAAATTGAAAAAATGATTAATGAATTTGGACGTGAGTTTGGACAAGATGTTACCGTCACAGAGAACACTGACGTTCCTGGCGAAGACCATAATGAAGTTAGACTTAGCGTCAAAAAAGGAGAAATTCCTCGCTTACGCAATCTTCCTGCTATATGTGCATCTGAAAAATCAAAACCTGACTTTGTTGTCATATATTGTGAGGTGCCGGTTATGGTCATAGAATTGCAGTCTCCCTGCAAATTCGAGAATGCAATCAAGCAAACGTACCTGTATGTTTTTGATCATCTTCGTCTCCTGCGCAATATCAGCACGACTTTCAAGACGTGGAGTGGTTACCTTTATGCGAAGCCTTCCAAACGTCACAACTGCCCTGAGAAGGAAGTCAAGGGTTGCGTAACCCGCGTTGATATCAAGTGGAATGATGAAGAATTAGCATTTGAAGTGACTTTTAATAGATCTTGATCGACAAGACGAAACTCGACGACGAGAACCTGAAGAAAGTCTATCGCGAAGTGGAAATCATGAAGAAGATTCGACACGCAAATTTCAGAATAAATTTTCTCTTTGGAAAAAGCGTACGAATCAATGCCGCAAGTCTCCCACTCTTCTGGGTACTTCTTAAATTGCAGTAGGCTTTCATTATGAACAGCGATGAACGTTCCATCTGATCCTCCGGCTCCGGAAACAGTAGGACGCGAGAGTGGAAAAGCGAACGTTTGTCGCTTGGGAATATAGTGGCTCATTTTCAATTCACCCTAATAAAAAAAAAAGAGACATCAAAAATTGTCCGAGAAAGATAGTATTTATAGGTCAAAAACTATCGTTACGAATTCACTTAGGGAGTATAGCAAAAACGACGGCACACTCGAAAGACCTGTTCACATGACTTAATACGCTGACGCTGGATGGACGCATGCGCAAGCCCAGCGAAAGCTGATGTAAACAGGCCTGAAATTGAATTGTCTGGGAAGGAGCTTACAACGGTGACTATTGCGTCATGAATGACCGTGCGCCTAGAAAGGGGCCCCACCAACTGGCTCGCCGGACAGCAAGCCAGGTAGTGACCAAAAAACGCGACCGGGTGCCCGCGACCCGCACGAACGACGCGCGCGGCGAATTCAAAGCTGGCATAGAGCCTACAAACGTACTTGTGTAGGAGAATACAAACTGACGAACGGAGTAGCGGATGTCGATTGTACGCAACTTCGGGGGGCGATCGGCACAGCACGACACACAAAGAAGCGCAAAGAACACACCGCTTAGGAGAATACGGGATAGTCTATAGACGTCACAAAGCCCACGTACCCGTATTTCAGGCAGGATAAAGGCAGTATCTGTTTGCTAGAAAGAGTCTAATTAATTAATTAACTTTATATATTTATTCGAATGCATCACGTGTTTATTTTTTATAGATTCCTGATGATGATGCTCCTTTGGAAGGCGATTTTGTAAGTGTGACTGCACGTGCTATTCGGTCCTACTTGGGAGAGGCTCCGCCCATGCCTTTGCTCATGTCCGTTTTTTACTACGGCCGTGCTGTTGATATCAACGCGAAAAATTGGGGAATCCGTGAGAAGGGAGAGAGAGATGAAGGAGTCGAATGACGGCAATAAGAAGACAGAGAAAAGAGAAGATAGGGAAATCGATTATTCGGAGTCACGTGTTTGAACATTATGTGTGTGTTTACACTACTACCCAATTACGTAGTCGTGACGTAATCTATTTGACGCGCGCAATTTTATCGAGAGGTGGCTCGCGGTCGATGGAACACTACCAAGCGACAGCGACGCCAATTCCCGCGTCGGAAGAAATGAAACTATCGACTCCGCTGTCCGTTCAAGTAGCGGGACCCCGACCGGGAGTCCACGACGATCCGGAATCGATGCCGAGCCTCCTCGATCCGGACGACGCGTCGGCTCCGAACGCGCCGACGCACTTCGCCGCACAGGCGCAGGACGTCATCTACTACCAACCGAACGAAATCTACGTAACGGGCAATGCGCAGGCTCCCATTGCCGCGACGACGGGCGGAGTACACGTCACACAGGGCTTCGTCCAATCGGCGCCCGCCATCACTCAACCGGCTTCGGCCGGCGGATTGACGCTTCCTGGCGGCATAGTCATGATGAACGCGATGCCGCGCGTTCCCATATCCACGGAAATTTACAAAGAGGAGCCTCTTTACGTCAACGCCAAGCAGTATAATCGAATTTTGAAGAGGAGGCAAGCGCGCGCTAAATTGGAAGCGGAGGGAAAATTGCCTAAGAAGAGAAAAGTGCGTCGTTGACATCCCAAAGCGCCGAACAATGCGTTGTGTTAAATTCGAATTTCTTCTTTTGAGTCTGAGTTTTAATCAATTAATTAATTAATTATGAATTAATTTACCGTCATCCACTAGTAATTCATCGTTTTTGCGCTAGAGGGCCTTGAAGGAACTTTCTTTCTTTTAATTAAAGCTTGTCACACATACTACTTAATTAGACTGTAGACACTACAGTCAACAAAGCATTTCTCTTCATTTTCTTGATTGGGATCACGCAGACACACTTCTTCAGCTGCAAATTCAGGCAAGGACGCTTCTCGCAACAGTGCACTCATTGACTCTGAAAAGAGGTAAGTTGCTTGTTCCTGCCTTTCAAATTTGTGAGCTCGCAGAGCGCCAATCAAGTGCGTTGCAGCACCAGACTGCAAAGGCAGTTTAACTGCACTTGACGTCTGAGAATCAATAGCAGCTAAGATCTCATCAAACACCGTTGCCGGCATCTGATTTTTGATCTGATCAAAAAACTCCTTTCGCTTTCTCGTCACGCAAGTGTCTGCGCCCAAAGAGTAAGGCGCTGCTGGGTATCTCTAAGCACATACATCCTGTACTCAGGTGATCGCTAATTTATAACTCCCGTAATCTCACGTTTCCTTGCGTGACCTTCTCATTTGTCTTTGTCCCGCAATAGGGCCAACTGTCCAAAGCACTCTTGCCTAAACAACCCAATAAATAGATTAATTTCTGTCCGATAAGCTTGCCTCCTCCAATTTCAACCAAATCGGAAACTCTGACGGAAGGCGAGGACGATTGCGTTGACGATACAACACAGAAGAAGAACAAAGTAGATGTGTCCGCTTTCGCTGTTACGTGTGGAGATCCCCTCGCAAAGAGAGCACACTTGCCATAGCGAACTTGCCACCATTCGTAATTGTACGTCCATTCGTCTGCCTCATCTGTTTCGCAGGTTAGACGCCAAACTGAGTCTGCTTGTCTTTCTTTCTGGATGCGAGGAAAAGGAAAGCCTGAAGCAGAAACCGATTCATCTCGGGCAACTACTTTTGCCCAACAGTAAGCATAACCACCATCGAGTTTCGGTCTTTTGGCCGACATAAGCCGTTGCATGACTGAATCGAAGGTTCGAGAACGCAATAGCCCCGGATAACTCGCTGAATAAAGACTGATAGACTGGCAGATAGACTGAGAGTTTTTGGGTATCCGGGATTTCGAATAAGCTGGACGTCCCGGAATAGCTTTCCTCCTTTGAATTCCTCTCGTCTTGTTTACGGTCTTTCCGATGTCTCGAGCGACAGCGACGAAATCTAAGTCAAAGGCAACTGTTCAGAGGTAATATTCGATCTGCTTAGAACGGCAGAGAATCGCGGAGACCGAAAAAACGACGCAATCGAGTCCTAAACTCGCTCTTACCGCAGTTATACCGAACTCAAACGGCAAGCGCAAGAACTCTCTCGCAAAAACGCGTCTCTTCGCGACGCCGTGACCGAGTTGACGCAAAGGGAGAGGCAGTACGCCGATCTCCTCGAGAAAACGCAGACGGCTCTAAAAGAACAATACGGCGAAAACGTCAATCTAACGGAGATGAACGAGCAACTTCAAATCGAAATACGCTGTATAAAGAATGGGGAAAATTGAAAATTCGACAGTAGTTTTTTTTTCTTTTTCAGCTCTTCTTAGTGAGGAAGAGTCAAGGCATGTCTCCGAAATTAACTCTCTTGTTCAAAGTCACGAGGAAACTTTGGCCGCCGTGACGAAAGAGAGGTGAGGTGAAAATTTGATATACGTACTTTTTATCATTTTTTATTGACAGGAATTTTATTGAAGCGAAGATGCTTGAGAGTGGATTAGATCCAATGACAGGGCAGCAGATCGGGCCTCTGACTCCCGAAGGACAAAGAGAAATTGAGAAGATGACGGAAGGCAGCTCGGTTAGAGACTTGGAGCTCCAATTGTTTTGGACATATATCTTTCTCCCCTCTCACAGGACTTTTTCGGCAAATCGTCGGAGTCAATGAATAATTGTACGTCTAAATTGAGGACGCTCATTTCAAAGGCACAGGTAAGCGAAGCAGTTTGAAACAAATTGATTTATTGCATCTACCTCTACTGCGTATAGAAAGCGAATGAGATGGCAAGAATCGATACAGCTGCCTATGCTTAGTCAGCAAGTGGGCTCAGCCCTAGCTAAAGACCATAGATATACTCTGGATAGACGTTGGTAAAGAACAAGCGCACTATTATAGTACTCTTTTTGACCCGCAGTGACTTTGCGCAAGCGCAGCCGTCTCTCGTTCCAATTCGATGTAACAATGAATATTTGTGGTTATATATGTGACTATTAATATTCACGATGAACATTCGTAGTGACTTACTGCACTACCAATATTTACGGTGAATATCAATAGTGACGTATGTGACCACAAATATGTAACCATCTCCCCTTCGCGCAAATGGCGATGAATTGGATTCGAGGCCTTCTCGACGATCGGCGAGCGGCCAAAACGGCATTTCGTCGCCGGGTGGGTCCCCCACCGAGGGACGCTCTTGGTCAGTTCCCTTTCTAGTCACGCAACCTCGCGGGGAGACAAAAAAAGCAGAACGACGTCTCCTTCGTTTCCTTCGTTTTGCAGGCGCGATTCACCTTCGACGGCTACAACATGCCGCCGGACGATCGCGAAGCGAAAGAAGATGCTCCCCGTTTTCTGCGACGCGCCCGTCGGAAATCGTCGAACGCTTCGCCGAAGCGACGATATTCGCGCGCGCGCGCGCGCGACGTCTCGTAGTTGCTCGTCGCCGAAATTCGCCGTCACGCCGTCCATCCGCAGACGCAAGTGGCGAGCGATCAGCTGGCGCGATTTCTCGAGAATCGAGCACCGGATGGAACATGCTGAACACGGTGAACCTGCTCGTCGCCTGCGGCGGATCGGTCAGCCGCTGCACCATCAACTAGAGCGCCTTTTCGAACGACTCGCATCGTACGGCCAACGTGAGGTAAATGAAAAGTCAGATAGTGCATGCTAGCGCTGACTGGGCTTGTTCTTAGAGAGTTTTTGCGGCTTGGTGATCCGCTCAATTGTCGAGTCGACAAGCTCGTCTCCGTCGCTCTCAAACATCGCGATTCTCTCGACGAAATCGATTTGGCGCAAGTGTCGCCGAATCTACAGGCAAACCGGTCGACGTCACGCGCATCCAATCGCTCGTCTCCATAACGACGCCGCGCGACGGCGGCTTTCACGGACCCCACTCGACGCCGTCGTTCGTCGAATTCGACCATGACGTGCGAAGGATACGGCTATCTCTACGTGCCGTCGATAACGCCAATAGCGACGTCGTCGACGTCGTCGTCGTCGTCGAACGGAAACGCCGTTTCCGCTTACGTCGGAACGCGAACGGGACAGCGACGAATATCGCAACTCGTCGTCTGGGACCGACTCGTGTAATGGAAGAGACGATCAGCGCGAGCACCGTTCTATGTCTCTATTTATTAGGACCGTGCTATACGGGCAGTTTTCAAGCTCCTTGTATCGAATTTCTTAGCAATGGACGGCGAACTCAAGTGCGTCGCAAGGGAGACTCCGACGCCGACCTACGAGTGAATGTACGGCTCGCGAAAGTCGCCGCTAACGCCAGCGGATCGCATATACGCCGATTCGAACCGGAACGCGCTCGTCTTCGCTCCGTTCACACCGCTTGCCGGAATATATACACCACCTGCCGGCGGAGTACGTACCACTTGCCGTAATATACACACCGCCTGCAGGCGGAGTACGTACACTGCCTTCCGGAATATATACACCGTTGTAGCCGTTGTAGTCGTTGTAGGCGTTGTAGGCGTTGTAGTAGCTGTAGCCTTTGTAGCCGTTGTAGCCGTCGTAGCCGTTATAGCCGTTGTAGTCGTGGTGTAGTCGTTGTAGTCATTGTAGTCGTTGTAGTCATTGTAGCCGTTGTAGTCGTTGTAGTCGTTGTAATAGTTGTTGTAGTTGTAGCCGTTGTAGCCGTTGTAGTTTCTTGCCGGAATAATATATACACCGCCTGCCGGCGGAGTACGTACGCGCCTGCCGGTATACACCACCTGCCGGCGGCGTCATCGCCGCAATCTAATTACTACGTCATTCGCTTAGACCAATAGGCGTCGTCTCGATTCCCCACGGAGGCGGGTCGACTCTAGTGGCAACCGCTCGTCTAGAAGACGTTCCGTCGTTCGCTGCGAATGTTCAGTAAACTGTCAGACCGCTAATCATGACTTCGAGCGTGAGCATCGACAGAGAGCCGTCGACGAACGAATGCGAAGTGATCAAGGGTAAGGAAACGAAAGAGAGGGGAGGGGCACATCCCACGCGAATAATCCCCGATCGTTCGTCAGATCGCCTCTACTTCGCGACGCTTCGCACTTGTCCGCGTAGTACGCTTTCCGTACACTACTTCAACATCGACGACGAGTTTCATTACGAAAAGTAAGCGGGGAAACGGTCGAACCGGGTTCGCGAAGCCCGACACGTCTCCCCCACAGCTTTTACGCCGATTTCGGCCCTCTAAATCTCGCAATGCTCTATCGCTACTGCTGGAAACTAAACGAAACTCAAGGTAAATACGTCTTCGTCAGATGGACGCGTTCGAATGGCCTCTGCTTTTTTTTTCAGTCGAGCGCGTTAACGAAGAAGAAGATCGTCCATTACACGTCGTACGACAACAACCGAAAGCGAGCGAACGCTGCCTATCTCGTCGGTGCGTACGCGGTAAGTCTGGCGACTCGCCAAGAAAAAAAATCGAAAAAAAATCTGTCCGTCCGCTTACGTTATCGATCTCGAGACGCCCGGTCTCTCTCCCCCTCCGCATCAACACAGAGGCGCAGTATCGTCTCCTCTCCTCTACGAGCGGAGCTATCGTACTCTGAGACGTCTACGTGCTGTTTCTTTTAGATAATCTATCATCGGAAATCGCCCGAAGAAGTGTTCGCTTCGCTGACCTCGGGCCAGCCGCCTTATTTGCCATTCAGGTACGACAAAACGCATGGAAATTTTTCGTCGTTCGTCGCTCGTACGGGACAGAATGTCCTCATTACGCAAACGGATCGTTTTGCACGTGCCGGCGCTGTCGCCGCGCTGAAATCAGCAGGGGCGTTCATTGTTTTTTATTCGATGTTTATAGGGACGCGTCGTGCGGAAGCTACTTGAGCCTACGCGTGCGATTCGCGTGTCCCATAGGCTATCCGCGTCACGCCCCCGATACGTGTTGCGATTACTTTCGACGACACAACGTGACGTGCGTCGTTCGACTGAACCGAAAAATGTACGAAGCGAAGCGATTTCGCGAGGCGAACTTCGATCATCACGATCTCTATTTCGTCGACGGAAGTACGCCGGATAACACGATTCTCAAGTAGGAAAAAAAAACGATCGTCGATACGCACGCGATAAAAAATGTTGTTTTTTATAAAGGAAATTTTTTTCTATTGCCGAAAATTCGAAAGGGGCGATTGCTGTTCACTGCAAAGGTATTTCCGGTTCTTTTTGCGGTTTTTTTGCTGTTCCAAGCCTCCCTTTCTTTATAGCGGGTTTGGGGCGTACCGGCCACGTTGATTGCGTGGTACTCTATCGCTTCACCGCAGCGGAGGCAATTGCTTGGATAAGGTAAATCGCCACATGTATCTCTCTCCTGTTTATTGTTTCTATGGCGACGTTCGGTGCAGATTATGTCGGCCCGGTTCTGTCATCGAACCGCAGCAATACTATGTGGCCGAGTAAGTGGGCTCGCGATTTCATAACGAAGAATAACTTGGTTTAATTGTGGGGGATTTTTCATTCAGGAAACAGGCGTGGCTCTGACGAGAAGGGGAAATCCTCTACGGTAACGATGTAACGGGATGTGGGGGCGAGGTCTTTTATTGTCTCTTCTCTTCTCAGACTGAAGTTTGAAAGGACGAGCCGTCGCAAGGCGACAGTCTTCTCAAAATGAAAGCGTCGCATTGTTTCAGAGCTGGACGTGGACTGGAATTTCAAATTGAGATCATATAATTGGATGTTGCATCAACGAAGTTGGTAACCGACAATGTGTATCGTTGCTACATTTTTTATGTATTATTTTCTAATAAAAGTGTCAATGGCACCACTGTCTTGCAACCTCTCCATTGCTTCCATGTCAACAGATAGATCATTTATTGCTATATTCACCTGGCAGATGACCAGCAGCTTCTCTCAAGCTCAAAGACGTTTTCATCTCAGCTTTAGCTCTCAAAATGTTATAAAAAGGTTTCGTCGTCTTTCGTAAGCCTTGGGTAGTGTACCAGTGCGAGGAATGCCAAAAATTGCCAGCCATAATCGAGCTTTAGCGTGCGTTGTAGCCCCCACGTTTGTGCAGTTTTCAGCAATTTTCGCCATGAAAGGAGAGCCACTTACGACTTGCGAAGGCTCCTTTCTTCTCAATGCAATAAAAAAAGGCCATCGAATCGACGGCCGCAACGCGTACGACTACAGACACGTGCAAATCGCGTTCGGTCCAACGCGCGGCCACTGCGAAGGGGAGACGCGCGTTCTAGCGCAGGCGACGTGCGACCTTGTGAAGCCGGACGGCATTCTCAGCTTCAACGTCGATCTCTCGCCCATGGCGTCGCCGCGTTTCGACGTCGCGCAAACTCGGGAATCGAGCGTCGAACTCGTGCGACTGCTCGAACGCACGATCAAGGAATCGCGCGCCGTCGACACCGAATCGCTGTGCGTCGTCGCCGGCGCGAAAGTCTGGGCGATTCGCGTCGACGTTCGCGCGCTGAACGACGACGGAAATTTGTGCGACTGTTGCGCGCTCGGCGCCATGGCAACCCTCGCGCACTTTCGTCGACCGGACGCGAGCGTTTCCGACGATCGCGTGACCGTGTAGGTGGCGACGGAGCGACCGCTCGTGCCGCTTACCGTTCATCACGTGCCGCTCTGCGCGAGTTTTGCGTTTTTCGACGACGGTCGCTTTGATCCGTCGCGATTGGAGGAGGGCGTCATGGTTATCGTGGCGATGAATAAGCACGGCGAAGTGTGCTGTCTTCAAATGGGCGGCGGCGTGGCTCTGCACGCCGAGCAAATTATTCGATGCACGAAGATTGCCATGGTGAAAGTTAATGAATTGGTGGAGAAAATTGATAGTGCATTGGCCTCGGATGAGGCGCTTAGAAGTGGAGAGAAAGGCGAGGAGAAGATGGATGAAGATGCTGCTTTGATTACTCATGCAAAGAAGGAATCATCTGCTGTTGATCCTGACGAGGTGGAAAGTTACACTGTGACGACGGAAAAAGAGATGTCTTCTGTAAATGATGATGATGCTGTTCAATGGATTCGACCTGGAACGGCGAGAATTGCGAACGGACATTTAGATCCATCGTCTGGTCCAGTGTTAGAAAGGGAAACTGATACTGTCACTGATGAGGCGAAAAGCAAAAAGATCACCGAGAAAAAGCAGAAGCAGCAGAAGAAAAAGAAAATGAGACCGCCTGCAAAGAGTAGCGATGAGGAGGAGGAGGAGGAGGATTTGGAAGAGATCGTTGTGCTGACTGGAGCTGATTTCTTGGGCTCCAAAACGAATACCGGTATACCAACAATGTTTCAGACAGTGGCACAACAGTGGATTTGTCATTAGCAATGAAACGACCAGCCGAAAAGAGAAAGTCTCGCGAAAAGGAAGCAAAAAGAATTCGGCACTAAAATAGAATGGGCATACAGTAATTTGTACCATGTACAAGAAGCTCATGTAGCCGGCCCCATGTAGCCATTTCATGTAGCCATTCATACGTATATAGCCAACACGTATTGCGCAGTTTTTACGCGGACGAGTGCGCAGAGTTAAACCAATGGACGCCGTTCTGCGAAAGATTGGCGAAGGCAGCTACGGTGACGTGTATCTGATAGAGCACATCGACAAAAAGAAAGAGGTAAGAGCGACAAAGCTAGGCGAGATCGCATCGCAACGCCAACATTTTTCTACCCGTCGCTCTCAGTTCGTTGTCAAGCAAATCGAATTAGGAGACGCGTCCGAGAAGGAAAGAAAGGCAGCGGAGCAAGAAGTCGGTCTAGTCTACGATAAAACCGTTTGGGAAATGTTTTGGCTGACGATCCCGGAACGAAGTTCCGGTCGTCTTCATTGCCTCGAATAGTCACGTGGGGGAGATTTATTATTAGGGAATTGTCGCGGCGATCGTTTTATTTTTTCAATGCGCATTTTGATCACCGGGGACGGGAAGCTCGGCTCGAAAGTGCGGTGGCTTCGTTTCGCCTACCCAAGATCCTATTGAAGTGTAATCTCTATTTTGTCGAAACGTCATCCGTCGCTATTATTACCGACGACTATTTGGAGGAGATTTGGCCACACGACAAGTCGATGATCGATCTGAAAAAGCATCTTCCCATAATGCAATCCGGAGCTCTTCTTCATCAGAAAAGTCGTGAAATTGAGAAGGATGTTACGTACATCGAAGAAGATCAATGCGCCGACGATTTTAGATTCAACTTGATGCGAAGTCTTTCTGTAACCCAGTCTCTCCCTTCTACTTCGAGTTATGTACACATCAACTGAGTGTAACGTTTTGTAGCTTTTTTGACAGGTGTTGCTTGTGTAGTGTAGAGTGTGACTTGGTTGTTTTTGATAGATAAACGAAAAAGAAATTGGCGTCAGCGTGGAACATTCATCTCCCATGATGGACACATATCTACTGTATGGACATACGTGGACACACCGTATCTATATGGGCACACCGGAAGCTTAGAGCGCGCGCGAGGTAACGCTGAGTAAGGAAAAAATTCAGTTTGCGAAAGAGAAATGGGATGGATCGGCGCAACGTCTTCGAAATTGGGCAGAGTGGGGGAGAGACCGACGATTCATACGGGTTCTTGCGTCCGCATGACGCCACACCTTTGAATGGCCGTTTACACAAGATCGACTCGCCACCCTGCATGTCCTCTCGACCTTACGCCGCCGCGATGACATCACGAACGAACTCACGCGATTCTAAGAACCTTTTGTATATCGTAGCACCTGCAATGGGAACCGTACGCTGGCGACGCGGATTTTTACTTGGTAAGAGACTTCTCCTTTCCTTTTTGTCGTCTCGCTTCTTCTTTTCGTCGTCGTCCGTCGCTTCTCTCCTTCGGCTCCGCGCGCACAATTCGATAATCGCTCCCGTCGAGCCGTCTACGACGATCATTATCGTTCAGAGGGCGAGCAAGAAAAGCTGACTCTTTTTCTCTTGTTCTTTTTTAACACCCAGTGCGGGAATCCTGCGTGTTCACATCTGCCGACGTATAACGACGACCCGATCGACGAAGTGTTACGAACGCTGCACGGTTCTCTTCCCACACTCTAAGCACTCTTTTTTTGCGAGGCGATCTTTTTTTTAGACGGCAGCCTGTAAACAACTCGTGTCAGTTCTATAGCAAGGCGCTGAAGGAGCCACGCAATGGAACGGCAAGTGAGTTTGTACTAAACGCTGGGCGGGACTCTTCGGATGTTATAAGTGGAATTTGAATACTGTTTCATTTTAAATTAAACACCCGACTGTCTGTTCTTTTTGAAAATGATTATATTTAGGCTTTTCTCCTGCGAATCCGTATCTGCCCGGTTTTCCTGGTGCTCCCGTTTGGAATTCGCCGAACGAACTTCGGTGGCCGGCACCCGTTCCTCTCTATCCCAATTTTACGGTCGGAATTGAACGTGGCGTCGTTTTTCTGCTTCAATACGCCGAACTCAAGTGCAGCATGGATGTGGACGATGTTGCTTGGCTAACCGTCGACTTTCCTGTAAGTAAAAGAAACGAATTTCTTTTCTTCCGACCTATGTCCTTTGTGTGTAGAAAGAATCACCGTCTTTCGTTATGACTGATCTATTGAAGGAAATGGACACAGCGAGAAAATGTACGTCTTTCGCGTGGCGTCCGTGAATGCAAACGGAACGCGCGGCTTCTCCCCTGTATCGACTAAGTACAACTGGGAGCGTTGTCGCGACGGCGTACAGTAATAGTATCATCCCTTGTATAGGTGCATATAGTCGCCAACGTCAATGCATCGGTGGCAGTCCCAACATTGTTGTGCCCACGAGCATCGACCCGTCTTTCGTTGGTTTTGTTGATGAACAAGAACTCGAGGCGACTCTCAAAGTCAAGTGGAGTGCACCTGCACAACGTGAGATAGGATGAACTTTTAGCGCGACTATTGTTTTGCACATTCTTTATTCTCTTAGATGTTTCTTCGTGCTATCACGTACAATTGTGTACGAGAGAAGTACAAGATTATACCCGAATTAAGCGTCACGTGCAAGAACGAGACACGTGCCCATACCATCACTACACAAGGAGTACGTCTCGAAATAAAACTTTGCTAAGCGTGTGAACTGGCTTTCTTTAGTTGTCTGTCGACTTGTCGGTGACCGTACGTTCGTCTGAGTGCGTCTACGACGTCTACGTAAGGACTGGTGGCGCATTTTTTCGACGTTATATCGTGTACCGTTTCTTTAGGTATCGTCTATAGCTACGCTAGTTAGGAATTCAAAAGTCGTCAGTAGAGATTACGTCACCTTGAATTCGAGTAAAAAGCGAACGTACATTCATTGCAATTTCTAAATCTGAAATCGCTATAGGCTCCTTGTTCAAGACATGGGATGACCCTACGTACACCTCTGACGTTTTTTACCTTCTCTCACAGCTACAACTAAACCGAGATTTCTTCGCATTCGCATGTTCAAGACGCCCGATCGTCGCGTCAGCGTCACGTTAACGTGGTCCGCCCTGCTGAATTCTCCGAACATCCTATTGGGGTTTCAGATCCTCTATGGCTACAATCATCTGACCGCTCCTGATTTTGACGAAATAGCCAGAATTGAAGTTGATGTGGTACAAGCGCAGACCGAATATATTTTGAAAATAATCGCGAGGGTAATTTCCACAGAATGAAGGCGTCGACGGAAACTACACGGTGCCTTTGAAATCAGTTGAACCAAACAGAGAGCGCTTTTTCCGAGTAAGCCTTCTTCCTTCCTTCCTTCCTTCCTTCCTTCCTTCTTTTTGCGCGTTAATTCTTTGTTTTGCTGGTGTCATCTAGGTACAAACCTGTTTTTGAGTCAGATGAAAAATTTGTCACGACTTTAGGTTGGGAGCTGCCTTCCGCTACTTTTGATCAGAGAGACGCTGTTTCTCTTTAGCCTATGATCCGCCTCCGCCGCCCAACCAACTCAACGTGTCGACTCTAATCGTCGATCAAAAGCTACATCGCTTTCGGGCAATCTTCACGTGGATCGATCCCGTAGCCGAAACCGCGTACGACTACCAACCGCTCGGAATCAATCTGACCGTTTTGGTGGTGGGCGATGCGTTTCGTTCGCCCGGACGTCGACGCCGCGAAAGAAGCTCAGCTACGAGTTGGACGGCAATTTCAGCGATCAGGAGTCGACGTACGAGGATTCTCTTCTCTCGTGGGAAGACGTCACCGGATCGGCGAGGCACGAGGTGGCGGCGGCGGAGTGTTGGATTTACACCGTTCGCTACTCTATCACGTCACGCCTTTGGACGGGCTCGAGTTTAGCAAGCAGTTCGGAATCGACGAAAAAAATTTCAGCAAGTGTGGGTGAAAGCCGTTGGTCTCGTCGTGAGCAGCACGGCGCACCAGCGCGTCTTCGTTTCGTTGTCGCGCAACGACGAAGAAGACGTCGCCAGAGAACGGGCTTTGTATCATTGCGACGAATTTGGGACGTATTGTCTATCTGTTCTTCATCGAATTACCGAAGTCATGAGCTTAGTTGTCGTAAGAGTGGAATTGGGGCATCGTGGTGCGACGGAATTGACGGTCGTGCTCTTTTAGGGCCGCGAATCGACGTCGTCGAGTTGGAAGCACTAGGGTCGACTCGTTCACTCAGCTGAAACTGTCATTCGAATTCAGGTACACTACAGTACTTACTGGAGAGACCCGTTGGCTAGCCCCTGTAATTTCGCTGTAGTTTATTAGAGGAGAGACTTGTTGGCTAACCCCCTGTAATTTCGCTGTAATTTATTACAGGAGAGACCCGTTGGCTAGCCCCTGTAATTTCGCTGTAATTTATTACAGGAGAGACCCGTTGGCTAGCCCCTGAAATTTCGCTGTAATTTATTACATGAGAGACCCGTTGACTAGCTTCTCTAATTTCGCTCTAATTTATTACAGGAGAGACCCGTTGGCTAGCCCCTGTAATTTCGCTGTAATTTATTACAGGAGAGACCCGTTGGCTAGCCCCTGTAATTTCGCTGTAATTTATTACAGGAGAGACCCTTTGGCTAGCCCCTGTATTTTCGCTGTAATTTATTACAGGAGAGATCCGTTTGCTGGCCCCTGTAATTTCGCTGTAATTTACTACAGGAGAGATCCATTTGCTAGCCCCTGTAATTTCGCTGTAATTTATTACAGGAGAGACCCGTTAGCTAGCCCCTGTAATTTCGCTGTAATTTATTACAGGAGAGACCCGTTGGCTAGCCCCTGTAATTTCGCTGTAATTTATTACAGGAGAGACCCGTTGGCTAGCCCCTGTAATTTCGCTGTAATTTATTACAGGAGAGACCCGTTGGCTAGCCCCTGTAATTTCGCTGTAATTTATTACAGGAGAGACCCGTTGGCTAGCCCCTGAAATTTCGCTGTAATTTATTACATGAGAGACCCGTTGACTAGCTTCTCTAATTTCGCTCTAATTTATTACAGGAGAGACCCGTTGGCTAGCCCCTGTAATTTCGCTGTAATTTATTACAGGAGAGACCCGTTGGCTAGCCCCTGTAATTTCGCTGTAATTTATTACAGGAGAGACCCTTTGGCTAGCCCCTGTATTTTCGCTGTAATTTATTACAGGAGAGATCCGTTTGCTGGCCCCTGTAATTTCGCTGTAATTTACTACAGGAGAGATCCATTTGCTAGCCCCTGTAATTTCGCTGTAATTTATTACAGGAGAGACCCGTTGGCTAGCCCCTGTAATTTCGCTGTAATTTATTACAGGAGAGACCCGTTAGCTAGCCCCTGTAATTTCGCTGTAATTTATTACAGGAGAGATCCATTTGCTAGCCCCTGTAATTTCGCTCTAATTTATTACAGGAGAGACCCGTTGGCTAGCCCCTGTATTTTCGCTGTAATTTATTACAGGAGAGATCCGTTTGCTGGCCCCTGTAATTTCGCTGTAATTTACTACAGGAGAGATCCATTTGCTAGCCCCTGTAATTTCGCTGTAATTTACTACAGGAGAGATCCATTTGCTAGCCCCTGTAATTTCGCTGTAATTTATTACAGGAGAGACCCGTTAGCTAGCCCCTGTAATTTCGCTGTAATTTATTACAGCAGAGATCCGTTTGCTGGCCCCTGTAATTTCGCTGTAATTTATTACAGGAGAGACCCTTTGGCTAGCCCCTGTATTTTCGCTGTAATTTATTACAGGAGAGATCCGTTTGCTGGCCCCTGTAATTTCGCTGTAATTTACTACAGGAGAGATCCATTTGCTAGCCCCTGTAATTTCGCTGTAATTTACTACAGGAGAGATCCATTTGCTAGCCCCTGTAATTTCGCTGTAATTTATTACAGGAGAGACCCGTTAGCTAGCCCCTGTAATTTCGCTGTAATTTATTACAGGAGAGACCCGTTGGCTAGCCCCTGTATTTTCGCTGTAATTTATTACAGGAGAGACCCGTTAGCTAGCCCCTGTAATTTCGCTGTAATTTATTACAGGAGAGACCCGTTGGCTAGCCCCTGTATTTTCGCTGTAATTTATTACAGGAGAGATCCGTTTGCTAGCCCCTGTATTTTCGCTGTAATTTATTACAGGAGAGATCCGTTTGCTGGCCCCTGTAATTTCGCTGTAATTTATTACAGGAGAGACCCGTTAGCTAGCCCCTGTAATTTCGCTGTAATTTATTACAGCAGAGATCCGTTTGCTGGCCCCTGTAATTTCGCTGTAATTTATTACAGGAGAGACCCGTTGGCTAGCCCCTGTAATTTCGCTGTAATTTATTACAGGAGAGACCCTTTGGCTAGCCCCTGTATTTTCGCTGTAATTTATTACAGGAGAGATCCGTTTGCTGGCCCCTGTAATTTCGCTGTAATTTACTACAGGAGAGATCCATTTGCTAGCCCCTGTAATTTCGCTGTAATTTACTACAGGAGAGATCCATTTGCTAGCCCCTGTAATTTCGCTGTAATTTATTACAGGAGAGACCCGTTAGCTAGCCCCTGTAATTTCGCTGTAATTTATTACAGGAGAGACCCGTTGGCTAGCCCCTGTATTTTCGCTGTAATTTATTACAGGAGAGACCCGTTAGCTAGCCCCTGTAATTTCGCTGTAATTTATTACAGGAGAGACCCGTTAGCTAGCCCCTGTAATTTCGCTGTAATTTATTACAGGAGAGACCCGTTAGCTAGCCCCTGTAATTTCGCTGTAATTTATTACAGGAGAGACCCGTTGGCTAGCCCCTGTATTTTCGCTGTAATTTATTACAGGAGAGACCCGTTAGCTAGCCCCTGTAATTTCGCTGTAATTTATTACAGGAGAGACCCGTTGGCTAGCCCCTGTATTTTCGCTGTAATTTATTACAGGAGAGACCCGTTAGCTAGCCCCTGTAATTTCGCTGTAATTTATTACAGGAGAGACCCGTTGGCTAGCCCCTGTATTTTCGCTGTAATTTATTACAGGAGAGATCCGTTTGCTAGCCCCTGTATTTTCGCTGTAATTTATTACAGGAGAGATCCGTTTGCTGGCCCCTGTAATTTCGCTGTAATTTACTACAGGAGAGATCCATTTGCTAGCCCCTGTAATTTCGCTGTAATTTACTACAGGAGAGATCCATTTGCTAGCCCCTGTAATTTCGCTGTAATTTACTACAGGAGAGATCCATTTGCTAGCCCCTGTAATTTCGCTGTAATTTATTACAGGAGAGATCCGTTTGCTGGCCCCTGTAATTTCGCTGTAATTTATTACAGGAGAGACCCGTTGGCTAGCCCCTGTAATTTCGCTGTAATTTATTACATGAGAGACTCGTTGGCTAGCCGCTGTAATTTCGCTGTAATTTATTACAGGAGAGACCCTTTGGCTAGCCCCTGTATTTTCACTGTAATTTATTACAGGAGAGACCCGTTAGCTAGCCCCTGTAATTTCGCTGTAATTTATTACAGGAGATACCCGTTAGCTAGCCCCTGTAATTTCGCTGTAATTTATTACAGGAGAGACCCGTTGGCTAGTCCCTGTAATTTCGCTGTAATTTATTACAGGAGAGATCCGTTTGCTAGCCCCTGTAATTTTGCTGTAGTTTATTACAGGAGAGATGCGTTGGCTATCCCCTGTAATTTCGCTGTAATTTATTACAGGAGAGACTTGTTGGCTAACCCTTTGTAATTTTGCTGTAGTTTATTACAGGAGAGACCCGTTGGCTAACTCCCTGTAATTTCGCTTTCATTTATTACAGGAGAGACCCTTTGGCTAGCCCCCTGTAATTTCGCTGTAATTTATTACAGGAGAGACCCGTTGGTTAGCCCCTGTAATTTCGCTGTAGTTTATTACAGAAGAGACCCGTTGGTTAGCCCCTGTAATTTCGCTCTAGGTTATTACAGGAGAGACCCGTTGGCTACCCCCTGTAATTTCGCTGTAATTTATTACATGTGAGACCCGTTGACTAGCTTCTCTAATTTCGCTCTAATTTATTACAGGAGAGACCCGTTGGCTAGCCCCTGTAATTTCGCTGTAATTTATTACAGGAGAGACCCTTTGGCTAGCCCCTGTATTTTCGCTGTAATTTATTACAGGAGAGATCGGTTTTCTAGCCCCTGTAATTTCGCTGTCATTTATTACAGGAGAGACTCGTTGGCTAGCCCCTGTAATTTTGCTGTAGTTTATTGCAGGAGAGATGCGTTGGCTATCCCCTGTAATTTCGCTGTAATTTGTTACAGGAGAGACTTGTTGGCTAACCCCCTGTAATTTCGCTGTAGTTTATTACAGGAGAGACCCGTTGGCTAGCCTCTGTAATTTCGCTGTAATTTATTACAGGAGAGTCCCTTTGGCTAGCCCCTGTATTTTCGCTGTAATTTATTACAGGAGAGACCCGTTGGCTAGCCCCTGTAATTTCGCTGTAATTTATTACAGTAGAGACCCGTTGGCTAGCCCCTGTAATTTCGCTGTAATTTATTACAGGAGAGACCCGTTGGCTAGCCCCTGTAATTTCGCTGTAATTTATTACAGGAGAGACCCTTTGGCTAGCCCCTGTAATTTCGCTGTCATTTATTACAGGAGAGATCCATTTGCTAGCCCCTGTAATTTCGCTGTAGTTTATTACAGGAGAGACCCGTTGGCTAGCCTCTGTAATTTCGCTGTAATTTATTACAGGAGAGTCCCTTTTGCTAGCCCCTGTATTTTCGCTGTAATTTATTACAGGAGAGTCCCTTTGGCTAGCCCCTGTATTTTCGCTGTAATTTATTACAGTAGAGACCCGTTGGCTAGCCCCTGTAATTTCGCTGTAATTTATTGCAGGAGAGACCCGTTGGCTAGCCCCTGTAATTTCGCTGTAATTTATTACATTAGAGACCCGTTGGCTAGCCCCTGTAATTTCGCTGTAATTTATTACAGGAGAGACCCGTTGACTAGCTTCTCTAATTTCGCTGTAATTTATTACATCAGACACTCGTTAGCTAACCCCTGTAATTTCGCTGTAATTTATTACAGGAGAGACCCGTTGGCTAGCCCCTGTAATTTCGCTGTAATTTATTACAGGAGAGACCCGTTAGCTAGCCCCTGTAATTTCGCTGTAATTTATTACAGGAGAGACCCGTTGGCTAGCCCCTGTAATTTCGCTGTAATTTATTACAGGAGAGACCCGTTGGCTAGTCCCTGTAATTTCGCTGTAATTTATTACAGGAGAGATCTGTTTGCTAGCCCCTGTAATTTTGCTGTAGTTTATTACAGGAGAGATGCGTTGGCTATCCCCTGTAATTTCGCTGTAATTTATTACAGGAGAGACTTGTTGGCTAACCCTTTGTAATTTTGCTGTAGTTTATTACAGGAGAGACCCGTTGGTGAGCCCCTGTAATTTCGCTGTAATTTATTACAAGAGAGACCCGTTGGTTACCCCTGTAATTTTGCTGTAATTTATTACAGGAGAGACTTGTTGGCTAACTCCCTGTAATTTCGCTTTAATTTATTGCAGGAGAGACCCGTTGGCTAACCCTCTATAATTTCGCTGTAGTTTATTACAGGAGAGACCCGTTGGTTAGCCACTGTAATTTCGTTGTAGTTTACTACAGGAGAGACCCGTTGGCTAGCCCTTGTAAATTCGCTGTAATTTATTAGAGGAGTGACTTGTTGGCTAACCCCCTGTAATTTTGCTGTAATTTATTAGAGGAGAGATCCGTTTGCTAGCCCCTGTAATTTCGCTGTAATTTATTACAGGAGAGACCCGTTGGCTAACCCCCTGTAATTTCGCTGTATTTTATTACAGGAGAGACCCGTTAGCTAGCCCCAGTAATTTCGCTGTAATTTATTACAGAAGAGACCCGTTGGCTAGCCCCTGTAATTTCGCTGTATTTTATTACAGGAGGGACCCGTTGGCTAGCCCCTGTAATTTCGCTGTAATTTATTACAGGAGAGACCCGTTTGCTAGCCCCTGTAATTTTGCTGTACTTTATTACAGGAGAGATACGTTGGCTTTCCCCTGTAATTTCGCTGTAATTTATTACAGGAGAGACCCGTAGGCTAGCCCCTGTAATTTCGCTGTAATTTATTAGAGGAGTGACTTGTTGGCTAACCCCCTGTAATTTCGCTGTAATTTATTACAGGAGAGACCCGTAGGCTAGCCCCTGTAATTTCGCTGTAATTTATTTGAGGAGTGACTTGTTGGCTAACCCCCTGTAATTTCGCTGTCATTTATTACAGGAGAGACTCGTTGGCTAGCCCCTGTAATTTCGCTGTAATTTATTACATGAGAGACGCGTTGGCTAGCCCCTGTAATTTCGCTGTAATTTATTACAGGAGAGACCCGTTGGTTAGCCCCTGTAATTTCGCTGTAGTTTATTACAGGAGAGACCCGTTGGCCAGTCCCTGTAATTTCGCTGTCATTTATTACAGGAGAGACCCGTTGGCTAGCCCCTGTAATTTCGCTGTAATTTATTACAGGAGAGACCCGTTGGCTAACCCCCTGTAAATTCGCTGTAATTTATTACAGGAGAGACCCGTTGGCTAGCCCCTGTAATTTCGCTGTAATTTATTACAGGAGAGACCCGTTGGCTAGCCCCTGTAAATTCGCTGTAATTTATTACAGGAGAGACCCGTTGGCTAGCCTCTGTAAATTCGCTGTAATTTATTACAGGAGAGACCCGTTAGCTAGCCCCAGTAATTTCGCTGTAATTTAGTACAGGAGAGACCCGTTGACTAGCTTCTGCGATTTCGCTGTAGTTTATTACAGGAGAGACCCGTTGGTCAGCCCCTGTAATTTTGCTGTAGTTTATTACAGGAGAGATGCGTTGGCTATCCCCTGTAATTTCGCTGTAATTTATTACAGGAGAGACTTGTTGGCTAACCCCCTGTAATTTCGCTGTAATTTATTACAGGAGAGACCCGTTGACTAGCTTCTGCAATTTCGCTGTAATTTATTACAGGAGAGACCCGTTGGCTAGCCCCTGTAATTTCGCTGTAATTTATTACAGGAGAGACCCGTTGGTTAGCCCCTGTAATTTCGCTGTAATTTATTACAGGAGAGACCCGTTGGCTAGCCCCTTTAATTTCGCTGTAATTTATTACATGAGAGACCCTTTGGCTAGCCCCTGTATTTTCGCTGTAATTTATTACAGGAGAGACCCGCTGGCTATCCCCTTTAATTTCGCTGTAATTTATTACAGGAGAGACCCGTTGGCTAACCCCCTGTAATTTCGCTTTAATTTATTACAGGAGAGACCCGTTGGCTAGCCCCTGTAATTTCGCTATAATTTATTACAGGAGAGACCCGTTGGCTAGCCCCTGTAATTTCGCTGTAATTTATTACAGGAGAGACCCGTTGGCTAACCCCCTGTAATTTCGCTGTATTTTATTACAGGAGAGACCCGTTAGCTAGCCCCAGTAATTTCGCTGTAATTTATTACAGAAGAGACCCGTTGGCTAGCCCCTGTAATTTCGCTGTATTTTATTACAGGAGGGACCCGTTGGCTAGCCCCTGTAATTTCGCTGTAATTTATTACAGGAGAGACCCGTTTGCTAGCCCCTGTAATTTCGCTGTAATTTATTAGAGGAGTGACTTGTTGGCTAACCCCCTGTAATTTTGCTGTAATTTATTTCAGGAGAGATCCGTTTGCTAGCCCCTGTAATTTCGCTGTAATTTATTACAGGCGAAACCTGTTGGCTAACTCCCTGTAATTTCGCTTTAATTTATTACAGGAGAGACCCGTTGGCTAACCCCTTGTTATTTCGCTGTAATTTATTACAGGAGAGACCCGTTGGCTATCCCCTGTAATTTCGCTGTAATTTATTACAGGAGAGACCCGTTGGTTAGCCCCTGTAATTTCGCTGTAGTTTATTACAGGAGAGACCCGTTGGCTAGCCCCTGTAATTTCGCTGTAATTTATTACAGGAGAGATCCATTTGCTAGCTCCTGTAATTTCGCTGTAATTTATTACAGGAGAGACCCGTTAGCTAGCCTCTGTAATTTCGCTGTAATTTATTACAGGAGAGACCCGTTTGCTAGTCCCTGTAATTTCGCTGTAATTTTTTACAGGAGAGATCCGTTTCCTAGCCCCTGTAATTTTGCTGTTGTTTATTACAGGAGAGACGCGTTGGCTATCCCCTGTAATTTCGCTGTAATTTATTACAGTAGAGACCCGTTGGCTAACCTCCTGTAATTTCGCTGTAATTTATTACAGGAGAGACCCGTTGGCTAGCCCCTGTAATTTCGCTGTAATTTATTGCAGGAGAGACCCTTTGGCTAGCCCCTGTATTTTCGCTGTATTTTATTACAGGAGATCCGTTTGCTAGCCCCTGTAATTTCGCTGTCATTTATTACAGGAGAGACTTGTTGGCTAACCCCCTGTAATTTCGCTGTAATTTATTACAGGAGAGAAGCGTTAGGAAGTGTACTCTGGCGGAGATGAGTCCGAGGGTGACATTTAATGATTTTGGGAAATCCAAAGTTGCCCGAGAGCGGAGTAAGGATCACATAGAATGTTTTATTTTTAATTGTTTATTTTTCAGGTGTATCATCAAGTAGCTAAATTGTTTCACAATGACGAGAATCTTCTTCAGGAATTTGGGCAATTTCTTCCAAAAAATTACTGCTCAATTGCAACAGCAACTCCCCCCGGAAGTGGTCCAAGCAAGCAAATGACGTCATCCGCGACGGACTAATCTTGGATTACTCCTGGGACAGGCTGCTACACAGCAGAGAGAAAAACTGCAACAAGTGGGAAAAATCAATAAGGAGGCATACATGTAGCAAAGACGGCAAGCGACAAGCACTAAAGAGCGCGGTATGATAACTGTCTTTTCTTTTTCAGTTTCACATTCTTATTCTTTAGGGAGAGCGTCCTGGGTATGACGTCATAAAACTGCTCCGGTGCCCTGAGCACGACGCCGTCACAAAAAACTGCTCCTCCAGGGTCCTGGGCAAGACCCTAGTGCACCAAAACTGCCCGAACATAAACTATGCACAATTTTTTTCATATTTTTATTAAAAATAAAATTCTTTCCGCTCTCATTTTCGCCCTATCTAGCCTAACGCTGACGTGGAGGACTAACGCGCTCGCGAGCGTTAGGCGAAGCCACGGGGCTGAGCAACAAACAGCTTATAGAGCACTTGCGTTTACGTCACAAAATGACGTATTTATGCCCAAACCCGTATTTCCGCAGGACAAATTTTAGTGTGGCTAGTAGTCTCTCCCCGACGATATGAAATCGCGGTACCAAAAAAAGGTTTCATTCATTCATGGCGAAGTTCTGTACGCACGTAAAAAAGGTGGTTACTTATCCGCGTTTGTCGTGCGGAAATACGGGTACGTGGGCTTTGTGACGTAACGCAAGTGCACTACAGTTCATTTCTCATCAGGCAATCGTCCGACGAATAAAAAAGGAAGCGTACGCTCATAGCGACGATTGGCTTCGCCGATGCAAGTGCCTCCAGCGAAGTGGTCTCCAAGCGGCGCTCAAGGCAGTCGACTGACGTACGACTGGGAAGATCCGTGTTCTCAGGTGAGTCAACGCGATTTTTCGGATGTCGCGCGTCCAATGGGAAGAGGGATCACGCCTACGAGGCGAACCAATCGCTAGCTGTCGATCGCGCGCCCGCGAGAAATGTGTGACACCTCCCATGAACGCGGCTTTATAGGCTCTCGCATTCGAGGCTTTCGCGGCTCAGTTCTGCGTCGCGCGCACCCACGCCAGCGTTTTTTTCTCGTCTGCACGAACGAACGAATTTTTCCCGTCGCTCACGCAAATTACCGTGTACGTTTTGCAGATCGGCCTGCCCACTACAATGAGCGACGACAACACTCCGACGACTGCTGCCGCAGCCGTCGCAGCCGCCGCTGCCGCACCGACGACGACGGAAAACGAAACGACTACCGTTGCCGCTGCTGCAGCAGCCTACGAATCGTACGATTACCCCTACCTTAGCTGCGCTGGCGCCGCGCACGCCACGACTTCGACGGCGGCGGCTCATCCGTACACGACGAATCCGTACGCGGCAACTGGGCACAATCCGTTCGAAGATCCGTATCAACGATCGAATTCGGGTGCGCAACGCTCGGCCTATTCACACAATCCGTTCGAAGATCCGTATCAACGATCGAATTCGGTTGCGCGACGCTCGGCCTATTCACCCTATCAGTCGCCTTACGGTACGTACACCTATTTCCGTTTCACTTCCCCTGTTTGTAGCGCGCGTCCTTGTGGATTAACATAAGCTTTTGTCCTTTTATTTTTATTTTCGCCGCAGCAGTTGGTTATTACCCCCCGTGGAATCCCGCCGAGTCCCGCAACGTTGGGCACGGACTCAATTGGTATCGGAACGACGGCGTTTCCCTATCCTCATTCGGCGATGAACAGCGCGACTCCTCATTTGCCATCGAGTCGCCCCCCTCTACCGTGTCCCACGACGGATCAAAGTGAGATATACCCTTTCGTCACTCCCCAATTGACACCCATTCGATCCTCTCTTTAGCCCCATCTACGCCGCCGATTGGACTCAAGAGGCGATCCATTGCTACCCTACGGAGGGCAATCATCAAAAAGTCGATTTCGCCCCGAGCCAAGGAACGAGCGGCGAAACAATCATCATCGCAGAGAGCGTCGTCACGAGTAGGAAAAAAACGAAAATCGACCGTTCGCATTTCATTCAGAAACCAATCGTTACAGGAAAGCGATCCGACGCCGGCGCGCAAAGCGACGCTAAACGCGCAAAAAATGGCAGTGGCGAATTTCCCATCCCCGCGCTCGTCCCACTAGCGAACGATCAGCACCAGCTCGTCGTTCAAAGCGATCAGCCTACAACGTCAGAGACGTCGGCTACGACTTCGACGGCGGCGGCTCATCCGTACACGACGAATCCGTACGCGGCAACTGGGCACAATCCGTTCGAAGATCCGTATCAACGATCGAATTCGGTTGCGCGACGCTCGGCCTATTCACCCCGTCCGTCGCCTTACGGTACGTACACCTATTTCCGTTTCACTTCCCCTGTTTGTAGCGCGCGTCCTTGTGGATTAACATAAGCTTTTGTCCTTTTATTATTTTCGCCGCAGCAGTTGGTTATTACCCCCCGTGGAATCCCGCCGAGTCCCGCAACGTTGGGCACGGACTCAATTGGTATCGGAACGACGGCGTTTCTCTATCCTCGTTCGGCGATGAACAGCGCGACTCCTCATTCGCCATCGAGTCGCCCCCCTCTACCGTGTCCCACGACGGATCAAAGTGAGATAGACCCTTTCGTCACTCCCCAATTGACACCGATTCGATCCTCTCTTTAGCCCCATCTACGCCGCCGATTGGACTCAAGAGGCGATCCATCGCTACCCTACGGAGGGCAATCATCAAAAAGTCGATGGCGCCCCGAGGCAAGGAACGAGCGGCGAAACAATCATCATCGCAGAGAGCGTCGTCACGAGCAGGAAAAAGCCGAAAATCGACCGTTCGCATTTCATTCAGAAACCAATCGTTACAGGAAAGCGATCCGACGCCGACGCGCAAAGCGACGCTGAACGCGCAAAAAATGACAGTGGCGAATTTCCCATCCCCGCGCTCGTCCCACTAGCGAACGATCAGCACCAGCTCGTCGTTCAAAGCGATCAGCCTACAACGTCAGAAACGTCGGCTACGACAAGTTCGGCGAGCGGCGCCGGCGGCGTTTTCGAATCCATTACCGGAACGTCGACTACATCCGGGGATATCGCCGCTCAAGTTGCCGCTGCCGCGACGGCGGGCTTCACGACGGTTGTCTTGACGTCGGCAGATGGAAGTCAAGCGACGAGCGGGGTCGATGATGGAAGCGGGGGACAGATCACTCTCGCTGCAATCAATACTGATGACTCGTCGCAGGCGAGACAGCAGCCACAGCAACAGCAGCCGGAGATTATTAATCAGTGCTTGTTTTCACCGAACGATGAAAAGGATGATTTGTCCAAGCAGGAGAATGACATATTTAAGAGAAACATTGAAGAGTATTTGAAGACTAACAATATAGCGAGCGTCGAGGTCATTTTGGATAGGCCAAAGAAGGAAAGAAGCGCTTTTTACAGGGCAATCGGTATAGAAAAAGTCAATATAAAACTTTCCCAAAACGGTTCTGTTATTGTTGTAGCACGTGGCATCACAAAGCCACTGTATTCTGTCTACAGAAAGGTGGTACGAGTCTATGGTAAGAAAAACTCTCTTGGAAAGTGAGTTGACTGCAGATGGATTCGTCGAAAGTTTTTTTATTTTATACTGTTATTTTTAGGTATACGCTGGAAGTGAACAAATTGAAACAGTCGGTTTTTGTCTGGAAGGCTCCCGGCTTTTTTCTTGCAACGGTTTTTTTTTCTTCGATTTAGACAGAAACATGGGAATGACTGGGCTGCAATTGGAGCAGCAATGAACAGGAGTCCTTCATCAGTCAAAGGCACGAATTCGGCTGCGCGACGCTCGGCCTATTCATCCTATCCGTCGCCTTACGGTACGTACACCTATTTCCGTTTCACTTCCCATGTTTGTAGCGCGCGTCCTTGTGGATAACATAAGCTTTTGTCCTTTTATTTTCGCCGCAGCAGTTGGTTATTACCCCCCGTGGAATCCCGCCGAGTCCCGCAACGTTGGGCACGGACTCAATTGGCGTCGGAACGACGGCGTTTCCCTATCCTCGTTCGGCGATGAACAGCGCGACTCCTCATTCGCCATCGAGTCGCCCCCCTCTACCGTGTCCCACGACGGATCAATGTGAGAAATACCCTTTCGTCACTGCCCAATTGACACCGATTCGCTCCTCTTTAGCCCCATCTACGCCGCTTATCCGAAGAAATTGACTGGCGAGGCGATGCATCGCTACCTAACGAAGCGCAATCATCAAAAAGTCATCGTATTTCACACGAAAGTTGTCCAAAAATCGTACGGCAACGAGAAACGCTTCTTCTGCCCGCCGCCGTGCGTCCATATCGTCGGGAACGGATGGAAATTAGGCAATAAAGGAGCGGACGGATCGGCGGTCGCCACCGTCGCCGCCGCCGCCACCGCCTCCGCCGCCTCCGCCGCCACCGCCTCCGCTTCGACCGATCCGAAGGACCCGTGCGGATTCATCGGAATACGCGGTCTGGACATGATGACACCGCTCAATTTGAAGAACGTGAGAAAATTCGTGGGCGCGATCTCCCGCTTTTGTGTCCTTTTCGCTGACTCCATCTCTTCTTTTTTTGCGAAGGGCTACGGCGCGGCGAAGCTCTTCATACCGGCCGTCGATCGGCGAAAGCAGTTCAATTTGCTCGTGAAGATGTTCCAAAGCAACGGAGAGGAGATAGGCGTTTTTCACTCGCGTCGAATCAAGGTCATTTCGAAGCCGTTGAAAAAGCCACAGTCGCTCAAGAATCAGTCGCTCAAGAATATCGAACGTGAGCGCGTGGGAATACGGTTTTTGATGATTTTTTTGAATTAATTGAATTTTCTTCAGTTTGTTTTCCGTCCGGATCCCAAGTGGCCCTGTTCAGTCGACTCCGATCGCAGACGGTCAGCACTCGATATCTTCACGTCGAGGGAAAGAATTTCCACGCGAGCAGTCAGCAATGGGGAGCCTTTACTATTTACCCCGGTATGATAGGCTAGAATTGGGGAAGCGCGAAGACCTGACTCCTTTTTTCTCTCTCTCCCTGAAGTCGATGAAAATGAATCTGAGGGTGAAGAGTTCGCCGTTCTCGATGGATTCGTTCACTACGGTCAAACGGTGAAGCTCGTCTGCACGATGACTGGAGTGGCTCTGCCTCTATTGGTATAATTCGTTCTGTTTTCCTTTTTTCCCCTCCAGTGGCTTCCATTAATACATGTATGTTCTTTCTTTAGGTCATTCGCAAGGTGGACAAACAGACTGCTCTACTCGATGCTGATGATCCGGTTTCTCAGCTCCACAAGGCGAGTCTCTTTCACTTCCTCGCGAAGTCGGATCGTTTCTCACGGTGCCAACCGACTTTTCTTTCTTTCTCACCCAATCAGGTCGCTTTCTATATGAAGGACACCGAGCGCATGTATCTCTGCCTGTCGCAGGAAAGAATCATTCAATTTCAAGTAATAGGAACACGAGCCTTTATTCGTTTCTATTAGAGATATCTATTCTATTCAGGCGAACCCTTGTCCCGAGGAACCCGCAAAAGAGATGATCAACGACGGGGCTTCGTGGACCATAGTTAGCGCAGGTATACATAAATTCGCTGCTAAGAGAAACGGATACTAGTAGTAGCCAAGTCGACGCGTCTCCTTCGATCCTTGGCAACGCTCGAGTTCCTTTTATTCCAGATAAAGCCGAGTACACATTCTGCGAGGGAATGGGCCCGGTGCCCACTCCCGTCACCCCGTGCCCTTGCGTCACGGCCACTTCCGTACGTTCAGCGCATAAACTTTCGATTTTTTTATTCTTTGTGGGTGTCGTAGATGTACGGTGGCGGGTTGAAGGCGATGAGGATGGAGGTCATCGGTGAATATTTTACTCGCGACCTCAAGGTGTGGATCGGCGAAGCGGAGGCGGAGACGGAGTTCAGGTGAGACGTCTTCCCCCCCCCCCCTCCTCCTCCTCCTCTTTGCATTCCATGTTTTGACTTTTCCGAACTACTGTTTCTGTTGGCTTAGATAGGAACCGTTCTAGGCCCCACTGCCCTTAGCTAGCTCTCCTAGTCCAGTAACTCTCGGTTCCGGGCTTGGGAACAATAGAAATGATGTTCTCTCGGCACTGAATCAAGTCTTGAGAGTCGGTTTCGCTAGGGGCCTTAAATGTCTAGTTCAAGGCTCCCCAAGGGTTATCTTACGGTCTTGAATTGCGGTAGATATGTCGCATAGATTAGATAGGCCGTCGGCTTGAGCGTCATCTATTTTTAAGCTGTGGTGCTTTTGTTTAACAACTTGACCCCAATCTGGCCATGTGAACCCCGTTCCCACCTCCTGTTCCGGCTCTTGCGAATGTCTTTGAAAACGAAAGTTTTGCCTTTCCTCCTTCCCCTCTCCCCAACCGTGCAGAAGCCCGACGTCGCTTCTGTACGTCGTGCCTCCTCATTCGGCTGTACGCCTTCGCCGGGCGCCGATTTTGCTCGTTCGTAGCGACGGCATTATCTACCCGACGACGCTCTACCAGGAGTACCGCCGCGCCCGAACAGAATCAGGGATGCTTGTTGTCGACTCATACCGTCCTCTCCTTGCTGGCGCGACGGTCAGTCCGTGCGGTACTCTCGTTGAGACGTAAACCGGCGACCGATTTCAAGAAGTTCTAATTATTAGCTAAGGCTATTTTTTGTCAAAGATTTAAGGAGTTAGAGTCTAAGGACCAGAGTTAAGGACTTCATTTCAAGTTGCATTTTTTAATTAAGTGCGTGGCACATACAGTAAGGCTGTTGTCAGTGGCGAGATTCTTCAGCACGTTTTTTTTGATTTTCGTACTGTTCTTGGCAGTGTAAGGAGAAACGTGTTCAGCTGTTGCATGGAAAAAGCTACAATACTCGCGTCCGCGCCCCCACCCATACCTTCGTTCGATGCTCCCGCGCCGCCGGATGAAGAAGCGGCGCGACTACTTTAATAGCAGCATCAGTTCCGACAACAGGCGGAAAACGTGAGAGATCGCGACAAACGATCAAAATCGGACGAACATTCTCGTCGAAAAAGCCGGCGACGTTTAATCTCGACTCGCCGTACGAATGCGAGTGGAAGAACTGTCGCGACGCGTTCGCCTCGTCGCGAGATCTCTTCACGCACGTGAAGAACACGTGTGCGCGCCTGGCGCTTGGAATCTCCTCGGCGAAGGCGCAGACGGCTTCCGATGCTGCTGGCGAACGTGTTCCCACGCCGAACCGAGCAAAACGTTTCGAGCGCGCTACCAACTCCTCTATCATCTCCAGAACACGCATTGCGGCGAGAGAATTCACAGAATATCGGTAAGGGGCTCCCAAAGGCTTCGCGCTCGCGTATTGGGTGGCTATTTTAAACACGAAGGGTTTCGCGCGGGCGATATTCGATACCTCGACCTCATTTCCGCTACAAAGATCCAGGAAAACGAAACGCCTCTCGCCGGATGAGGAACGCGATCGCTCGACGGCGTTGCCCGTAAGAATCGGAGAGGCGGCCGGAAGAGTGCCGGAGAGGTGAGCTAGCAACGCATTATTTATTTATTATTATTTTATTATTATTATTATTATCTTTGAATCACTCACGCAAGGGAGCATATCAATTAGGGACCCCCTTTTAGGAACCTGAGACGCCGCGAAGTGGTTCGTTGCGACGAGCGGCCGCTGCTGGATTCTCAAGGGCAATCGACGCTCGAAAAAGGGACATCGGAATCGCGGCGGCGGCGGCGGCGGGGACATACAGATATTAATAAAATTTTTTAATTTTAAAATTGTATATACGATTTACGACTTTTTTTCGCTCGCGTTTACACCGGTTTTTTTTCGTTCGTAGTTGAGGTGATAGTAAATGGAGCGCGTGTGGGTGTGGCTTTTGGTTAGACTATAGATACTATAGGGTTTGACTATAATCTAATGAGCTACAAGTGTTCTCTCTAAGGACTTAGTCTATTTCTTACTTCTGTGTTTAGAAGATCGTCGTATGCTTCGGTGACGGCTTCGTTTTCGCTAAAAAATTATTTATACATTTTTCTATCACGTGATGTCTTGCGGGGGAGCTCAGGGCGACGTCATCGTACGCACGCACGCACGCACGCACCTACGCACGCGCGGATCCTCGCAGTCTTACGCCTTGTAGCGAATCATGAGTGCAAGCGAAGGAAAGCTCGAATCGGGATTCGATCTGCGCGTGGGGAATCTTTCGGAGGATGTTCGCAAGGTACGTGAGGGATGGGAGGGCCTCGACGATGATAGGACGACTGCTAAAATTATAGAACGACGTTCTTCGACACGTCGAAAAACAGGCCAAGGTGTCGTCGATCAATCACTATGCGCTTGCATCGAAGAACAAACGTCAAGGACGCACTACTGGCTACGCGTACGTAAAAAAAGGCGATCGCGTCGATCGTCGACATTTTTTTAGATTCCTACACTTTCCGAACGACGAGGAAGCCGAACGCGCCGAACGCGCCGAACGCGCGCTCAGTGGAACGATGTTTTGTAGAAGACCTCTCCTGGTGCGTGAGGACCCCTCCCACGCACCCGCGCGGCGCCCTCTCATTGGTTCTCGTATTTCTTTCATACTAGATCGCTCGCGTTCCGTGTCGTTCCAAGGATGCCGCGAATGTTTTTATTCGACTACGTGCGAGTGTTATCGTCGTTCGAAGGGGCGAATACCAAAGCGGAACGGCGTCTCCCGCGCCGGCGGAACCATCCACAGAGGCACGTGACTTGCACGTGCATAGACGAGTGTACATGTATATTTTAGAAGATGTCGCTTATTATTACGAGCGTGGAGACGAATTGCAGTTTCTGGGCGCAAGTAAGAAAGATACAATGAAGAAGGAGTTTCTTTTGATTCTCTCTTTTCTTAGATGTCCAATGATGAGTCGAAATTGCAACAATTACAAAAGTGCTTGAAGTCTTGGGGTCCCAAAACGGCTGCTGTTCAAATCCCGGATGTTGGAGAGGTAAAATAGCGTTTTCAATTAATGAGTTATTAATAGAATTTCTTCTTTTTAGATCTACGGTGCCGTGTTTGAAGAAGATTCCAATTGGTATCGTTGTAAATTGATACAGTCCGAAGCGGGAATGGTACTATGACGTCATCAATTGCTTAATTTTTTATTATTTTGTTTTTAGGACAAAATCGTTTACATTGAAAATGAATTGGAAATCGAATCCAGGAAATTGGTCGTACTTCCGGAATCGTACAGCCAGATTCCGGCGTACGCAAGGCGTTATTTTTTGACGGGAATTCAAATTGAGGAAACGCATTCTGAAGAGGTTTGATGATCATCATGACGTTATCAGGAGAAAATTTTATTGATTTCATTAGGTGTATGAAATGTTAAAATCAATGAGTGGTGACGTCATTCCGAGCCAATGCTATTTCACACCATGTGAGTAAATTATTGGAATTTGTATATAATTAATCAATCAATTAATTAATTAAAGGTGACTTCATACCTTGTATGCTCTTTTCTCGTGGTAACAATGTGGCGAATCAGTTGATTGAAAGAGGACACACCCACAAGGTCATTAATTAAAATTAATTTAATTAAAATTTATTTGAATTTTGTAGTTGGATCTCACTGCATTTGGTTTGCAAGGTGACTTGTTTCAAATAAGTTAATTTAATTAATTTAATTTAGCCTTACTTCACAAAGTGATGTGGGAAAGAGAAATTTTCCGCAATGAAATCAAGGCATTTAATAGAATACATAATTAAATAAAATTAACTTGTTACGTGTGTCTAGAGGGAGAAAAGGTCGAAAGCTTTGTTGCAAACTCAGATGCAGAACATTATTCCGGAAAAGGTAAATAAATAAATAAATAGAAATAAACAAGTAAGTATAATTTTCTTTTAATTAAAGTTCAACAAATTGGCTGACCTTCTTGCTGAGTTACCATCTCTAAGGTAACGCGAATACATAATCGTATCAATTAGATATTTATTGATTTGTGTGAACAAGGAGAAGTGTGAAGAAACATCTCGATTTACTGGAAAAAGCCTATCAAGTTCTCGTCAATCGAGAAGAAGTCATTGACCCTGATCACATTACCACTCTCAAAGAGGTTCAATATACGAATTTATTTATTTATACTTTCATTTCTTTACAGGTGGAAGAGAAATTGAACGTTTTCACGGAACTTCAGCAAAAGATTGGTTGCTGTGACGACAAGTCCTCATTGGAATCAATGATAAAGGGTCGAGACGAAAGTCGTCTTCAACTTGTCAATTCTCTTCAAATATTTCTCAACGTCGTCTCTTTGATGTCAATGGACGAGAGATATCAAAAACTACAAGTCACTAAAAATCAATAATTAAATAAATGATATGATTAATTCAATAGGAAACGAAGGATCTGTTGTTATCTTTCTCAAAAGGATGGAACAGGATTGTTGATCCGGGTATTATTACATTCAATTAAATCATAGTCGTCTTAAATTATTGATAATTTTAGCGCCCACCTTAGAAACGGCATTGAATCAATATCAACAATGGAAGGTAACACACTTGAAATTAATTAATTAATTTCGTAATTAAATACATTATTTGTGAAGGTTTCATGCACGAAAGAATTTGAATCTCTTCCTGAAAAAACGGACGAACTTGTTCACAAATTGAAGACATCAATGACGTCATGGGTAAATGTACGTCACGTGTGCAAAAATCACTTATAAAAATTTAATAAGTTTGTTTTATAGTCACGTGACAGCGAGAGTGAAGCGTCAGAGGAATTTCGTTTCGCTCTCGTCTCCGAAATTCTTCAGTGGCTCGTTCGAAGGTCATTCCGCCGTCTAACCCTTGCTAACGCGCACGCGATAGACTCTTCTAGGTACGATCCAAACGCCGAGCTCCCTATGGACACTGATACGGAGCAAGATCGCGTTCTTTTCATCAAATCCGTCGCACAGTTCATGGTGAGTCTATAGGCCACGCCTACTCCGTAACTCATAGTTACGAGCGTGCGCAATCTTGATATATTGCGTCTTTGTCACTACTTTTATAGGCAACGAAAGCCCATATCAAACTCAATGGGAAAAAACTTTATGGAGCCGACGGTTATGCAGTGAAAGAACTTCTAAAAATAGGATCAATGCTTTATGACGCAATGGGATCCAATCAGAACGATCGTCCTGGCGTAAAATCAGCAACAATTGAACAATTTGACATCACTAGCAAAGTAATAAAAATCTCATCAATTAAATTAAAAATTAATTAATATTTATTTTAGACTAGTGATCTAAAATTAGTTCGTCAATTAGCTTCTGAAATAACAGAACATGGATCAAGTTTGAGTGCTCTACTCAAACAGGAAGTAGAATTACAGGTAGCAAAGATAACTAATTATTAATTATATAATAAATTCATTAATTAGGAAATGCGTGCTGCTGTTATTGCTCGATCCTTGGAATTAGACAAAATTGTGAGAGAATTGAAAACCAGTACTGCTAATCAAGTTCACGTAAGAAAATTTAATATTTAATTAAATATATAATAATAGCTTTTCGATAGGGGAAAACTCGGGAGTCTGTTCATCGTTTGGAAAATTTGGCGGGAGACGAAGCGAACTTAGAAGCGAGAATTGAAAAGAAAAAACAAGAATTGGAGAGAAACCAAAAGAGACTCAAAAGCCTTCAAAACGTCAGGTGAACATCAACATATGAAAAAATTAAACTATTCGATTTTTCAACTCTACTTTTAGACCAGCATTCATGGACGAATACGAGAAACTCGAAGGAAAATTAAAACGACATCATGAAGTATAAAAAATTCATAATAATTAATTAATTAAACTCGCTATTTTCATATAGGAATACATAGAAAGATTCAGAAACCTGACCTTCCGTGAGCATCAGCTGAAGGAACTGAACCGAAAAGAGCAAGAAAAACTAGAGGTAAGAAATCCATAAATTGAATACAATTTATTTATTATTTCTCCCTCCTTTAGGCAACGAATCTTTCCCTACAGGAAATGCAGAGAAACGCCCATTCCGAACCGTCGTCAATAAGACGGGCAATATCGAGGAGACGTATCGTTTTTTAAAGATGGAATTTAGTTTTCAAAGTCTTTGACCTTGCCAGGGAACTACCTCGCCGGTGGGGTAGATCCCCATTTACCTCCCACGTTATTTTGTTTCATGCATTCTACATGCACACGCCATAAGCTCCGATGTTTCTTCATGGACAGCGGGCAAAGGTACCGAAGGTTGGTTAGGTTATTTAATTTTTTGCTAGATTCACGAAATCTATATTGCAGTAGCAATCGCAATAAAATTCGTATGAGCAGGAACGTCATCAGGTCACGTGGTTCCTGCTTGACTCTGTCCTTTACTCTTTTAAAATCATTTTCTTCTTTCCCTTCGACGTCTAGCAAAAGAAAAACATATACTGTTGCGTTACGGCAAATGCCGGCGCGTTTGGCGGGTGGAAAGATGCCACGACGGATTCGCACACTTCGTGCCCGCTCCACTTCGGAAGAACCCAAATACTAAGGGGAAAAAACGCTATTCGCATGGGTCGTTAGGCTGCTAATGGGGGGCGTTTACAACGAGCTGTAAGTCTCTCCTGTTGTACCCGAGTACTATTGTAAAAGTGTGTTGTTCTGCGTGACTGCGTCGAAGTTGCAGCGAATGTGTCGATTTACCTTTACAGCGAAGTTCATTCCCGCGGTCGACAAGACACTTGACGCGTCGCTGTCCCTGTTGTGAGGACCCGATCGGTCCCGGCTGCTTGTCGAACGGTTCAACCGACGTATCATAACGACGAACGACGATCCGAGGAACTACCAGTCTGCCGTTCCGCTCTAAAAGGATTAATCATACGGGGACACCGTGGCCGTTGATCCGGGCCGTGACATCACTTCAGATCTTCTGAAAAGACACTTTCTACAGCTTCGGCTCAGTCGAAAGCGGCGAAAAAGTAAGCGATTTGCTTTAAAAAGAGAGGTGTCGTGCTATTTTTAGTCGTTAGGCTCCTGCAGTTCGATTGCTTCGTTGCACCTGCTTCAGGACTTCGAGCAGCAGCGGCTCAAGCTGCAGACGCAGCGCGTACAAACCCAACAGAAGACATTCTCGAAGTGGATAAACTCCTATCTGCCGGTACGAAGCGCATACGATTTTCGCGAATTTGCGTACGCTGCATGCTAGAAAAGATACACTGTGATTTCTTTATTTTGTACTTTCCTTGTCGTTTTTCCTACGAAACCCGTAGTTTCCGCCGCATGCGTTTTGGCTGTGACGTATGCTCCGAGGCGCGCTTTTGTGAGCGGGCACTCCAGTGCTTAGATCGTTAGTTAGATACGCCATAAGCAATGTTATATTGCCTGATACGGAGAACGCTCTTCCGCCAATAGAAATCCACGGCTTTTTGCTGATTTGCAAGACGGTCGCGTTCTCATGAAACTCCTGGAAAGTATTTCCGGGGAAAAGCTCGGTGCAATGGGTAGGAAACGAAAAATAATTTGGGCGCGAAATAATACGTTGGTTTCAGCTAAAGGAAACTTGAGAATTCGCGAACTTGAAAACGTGCAAAAGGCCTTGGACTTCTTATCTAGTAAAAAGGTGCAAGGATTTTGGAGAATGAAAAGTGGGCGTGGTTAACTTAATGTCTCATACTGTAGGTCAAATTAGAGAGCATCAGGGCGCATAATATTGTTGACGGCAATCAGAGACTGATTCTCGGCTTGCTGTGGACAATAATTTTGCGATTTCAAATTCAGGATATTTCTATAGAGGTACGTTCAGTTTTGAGTAAGGAACGCTAAGATCATCTTACATACACTAGGATGAGTCAAGGGAGATAAAATCAGCAAAAGACGCACTCTTACTTTGGTGTCAGAGAAAGACTAAAGGGTGAAATCAGAGAATTTTTAATTGGATTAACATTATTATTAACTTTGCTTTTAGGTACACTAATGTAGGTGTGAAGAATTTCACGTGTGATGGATTGGCTTTCTGTGCCATCATCCACAAACACAAGTAGGCCATAAACAAATTGAGATATTCATTATTGGGCCCTGACGTTTCTTACTTCAGACCAGAACTGATTGACTTTGCTTCCTTGAAAAAATCCAATCCTGAGCTTGGAATTCCGAGGCTCCTTGACGCAGAAGGTAAAAAAACGACTCAAATCTTTTTTTTCCTGATATTTCTATTAGACGTAAACGTTCCTGGTCCTGATGATAAATCGATCATGACTCATCTCGTTTCCTACCACAACTATTTCACCAAAATGAAATTTGAAGAGACGGCAGGGCGACGTGTTGCCAAGGTGACTTGTAAAAGCAACTGCATGCACTTGGCGCGAAACTTTCACATTATTCAGGTGATAGGAAAATTGTTGAAGATGCAGGGGGAGTACGACCGCATGGTCACGAATCTCCTCGCGTGGATTCAAAAAACGGTAGTCATATTAGCAGATAGAAAGTTTCCCAATCGTCTAACGGGCGTCCAGGCGCTCGTGACCGACTTCAAACGCTATAGAACAGTGGAAAAGCCGCCCAAGTAAACGCTAGTCATACCAAAAGTAGGGGGCCCTCTTTAGGGAACGTTTTTATAGATACGCGGAAAAGGGCGAATTGAAAGTGCAGTTATTTAACATTCAGACTAATTTAAGAGCGTTGAAGCGGAGGGTTTGGGTTCCCGTTGAAGGCAAACTCATTTCCGACGTGAACAAGGTTTACTTCTTATATTACAACGAGAGAAAATTAATCCTCTCCAATTTCTCTAAGGGATGGGACAGGCTAGAAGTGGCTGAACACGAGAGAGAGCTTGCGTTGCGAGAAGCTCTCCAAAAGTGCGTATTTAGTTATTTTCTGAAAGGTTAATTAATTGATTTTGCAGGCAAGAACAGTTAGAGCAACTCGCCGCTAGATTTGACCGCAAGGCGGCTCTCAGAGAAGCCTGGCTGGTTGACATGAATCAAGTCTTGACTGACATGCGTTACGGCGAGACGGCCAGCTCTGTTGCCGCCTCGCTGAAGCGCCACGAAGCGGTGAACACGGATGTCAGAGCGAGAGTAAGACGCTGCAGATGCGGTGGAGATATAAGAAGGAATTAATACATAGGAAGAGAGAATTGAAGTAGTGGTAAAATTAGCGGATCAGTTGATTGGGGAGGAATATCATCAGGCTGCAATAGTCAGAAAGAGGTGTCTATAAACGTCTTTGGATGGTTTCAGTGTTTACCTCTTATCCCCCCTAGACAAAGAGGCATTCAGGAAAAGTGGGAAGCTTTGCTTGCGAAATTGGAACAGGGACGAAAGGTCTTGGCCGGCTACCGCGACTTGATAACAGTTCTTTCCGACGTTGATAGTTGCGTTTCGGAAATGGGTCAATTGGAGGTGAGCAGACCAAATCAAGGCGCACGTGACATAAGACGATAGGCGCTGTTCTAGAACCGATTGCGTTCTGAGGACTTTGGCAAGCATTTGACGGGCGTAGAAGACTTGATACAAAAGCATTCTATTGTGGAGTCCGAGCGCGTCAAAGCGCTGCAAGCCCAACTGCAGAGATTTGCGGATTCAAAGCAGACTTATTCTGGTCTTGTACGCGAGAGACAGGAGACTCTGTCTTCCGCTAATAAGCGGCTGTGTGTCGCCGCTGAGCAGAGAAAAGCGCGGCTCAACGACTCGTTGAGGCTGCAGCAGTTCTATCGCGACGTTGAGGAGGAGGACGCTTGGATTAGAGAGAAAGAACAAGTTGCTTCGTCTGTAGATCACGGAAAGGATCTCGTCGGTGTCATGCATTTGATCAAGAAGCACGAAGCTTTAGAAGCGGAATTGCAAGGGCAAGATTCTCATTTAAAGGTGAGGTAAAGCGATAGCAACAAAAACAAATAAAACCGCGTTACTTGCTGAGATAAGGTAGACAAGTGTGTGACAGGTGATCAGCAGTTGCCAAGACTACGCAGACACCTGATTATCAGTCAGTCATTGTTCTCTTTCTAGGCTGTCTGCAAAACAGGAGAAGATCTCAAACGCGGAAGCCACTATGCCTCCAAAGCGATAGCAGCGCGCATTGGCTCTCTAACAGACAAATGGAAAAAGCTTAGAGAACTGTCGGCAGCACGAAAGACTCGCCTAAATGAAGCGTACCAATCCCAACAGGTATATCCAATGTCATTGTCCTCTGTGCAGCATCGACGAAATGACACTGGTAAATCCAAAAAAATGTCTCGAATTAATTTCTCGATGTCTTGTGGGGGCGCAGACGGCGAATGCGTTGTGCCGTGCAAAGCATTACGCTTCGTCGGACATCAGAGCGACTGCAGAAGCGCTTGGGTCCCTTTGGGGGCAGCTGTCGGCCGCCTGCGCGGATAAAGGGCAGAAATTGCGCGAGGCGGCTGATCAGCAGCAGTTCGCTCGCGCTACGAACGATTTTGAGATTTGGCTGCGCGAAACTGAAGCCCTTTTGAGGAGCGACGATTTGGGACGGGATTTCTCGACTGTGACGTATCTGCTGAAGAAGCATCAGCTACTGGAGAACGATATTCAGTTGCGAGGACGTTTGCTGCGACAGCTCGAGGAGCAGGGAAATTTGCTTGTCGCTCGGGGTCATTTCAACGCCGAGTCAATTAAAAGGCAGCTCAAGAGTCTGGAAGACAGGTAAGGAAGAGCTACACGCGCTTCGCGCACTCTACTGTAGGGAACCATGCACGTACATAGCACTAAAATTAGTAAATCTGACGGAAACGTCAATCATTCACGTCTGACGTACACGTCAATCACTCAATTCCACTAATAGCATGCAGCGGTTACCTAGTAAGTCTGACAGACACGTCAATCACTCACTTTTATAAATAGCATACGTATATAATGCCAATACCACCCCTGGTCTCGTTTTTCAGATTCTCAGGACTCAGTGATTTGGTTGAGGAGCGACGGTCACGTCTGCAAGCGTCTCAAGATGTTCACCAATTCTTTCGCGACGTTGAAGACGAAAGTCAGTGGATTCGCGAGCACGTCGTCGTCGCTGCGTCGCCAGACGTCGGATCGTCTCTTACAAGCGTTCAAAATCTTCAAAAGCGCCACAACGTAAGGATGGCGTGCTTGTGTCTGTCTGCTTTTATTCTTATTATTAAAATTTAGGCATTTGAAATGGAATTGGCCAATCATGAGCTGCGCCTTAACGACATTAACGATCACGCGAATGAACTTGTTTCTGCGAAAAATTTCGCTTCTGACGCGATTGTCCAACAGAACAGGGAACTCCAGGCGAGCTGGAAAAACTTGCTCGCTCATACCAAAGGGCGAAAAATGAAACTAGAACAGTCTCTAGACGCTCAGAAGTATTACTTTGAGGCCACGGAAGCAGACGTTTGGATGAACGAAAAGGCTGGAATAGCGAGCAATCAAGACTATGGAAAGGACGAAGATACAGCCGAAAAATACTTGCAGAAGCACAGGGTGAATAGTAAAAAGTATTGCTATTAGGTGGCGTTTGAAAAGCGGGGTTTTCTTCTCTTGTTGTCAGACTTTGGCTGTTGATGTTGAGGCGTACGCTAAGGAGGTCAGTCGTTTGGAGGAAATGGCTCAATCTTTTATTCCAGCGGATCATTTTGACGCAATGGCAATAGGCGCACGGCAGGCAAGTGAAATTGGAAGAGTTTTAAGAATCAAAGATTAGGCCCTCAATTTAAAATTTAGGCCCTAAGAATCAAAGATTAGGCCCTCAATTTAATACTGATGAATTTGGAATCAACGATTAGGCCCTCAATTTAATATTCAGGCCTTGTGAATCAAATATTAGGCCCTCAATTAAATATTTAGGCGTTTAGAATAAAAGATTAGGCCCTCAACGTAATATTTAGGCTCTGTGAATCAAAGATTAGGCCCTCAATTTAAAGTTTAGGTTTTTAGATTCAAAGATTAGGCTCTCATTTTAATATTTGGCCTTTAGAATGAAAGATTAGGCCTTAAATTTGATACTGAGTCCTTTATAATCAAAGATTAGACCCTCAATTTAATATTTACGCCCTGTGAATCAAAGATTAGGCCCTCATTTTAATATTTGGCTTTTAGAATCAAAGATTATGCCCTGAATTTAATACTGAGGCCTTTAGAATCAAAGTCTGGGCCCTCATTTTAATATTAAGGCCCTGTGAATTAAAGATTAGGCTCTATATTTAATATTTGCCTTTAGAATCAAAGATTAGGCCCTAAATTTAATACTGTGGCCTTTAGAGTAAAAGATGAGGCCCTCAACGTAATATTTAGGCTCTGTGAATCAAAGATTAGGCCCTCATTTTAAAGTTTAGGTTTTTAGATTCAAAGTTTAGGCTCTCATTTTAATTTTTGGCCTTTAGAATTAAAGATTAGGCCCTTAATTTAATACTCATGCGTGTACAGTTAAAGATTAGGCCCTCAATTTAATATATTGAGGCCCTCTGAATCAAAGATTAGGCCCTCAATTTAAAGTTTAGGTATTTAGAATCAAACATTAGGCCCTCAATTTAATACTGAGTCCTTTAGAATCAAAGATTAGGCCCTCAATTTAATATTTGGCTTTGATATCAAAGATTTGGCCTTGAATTTAATACTTTGGCCTTTAGAATCCAAGATTAGGCTCTCAATTTAATATTGAGGCCCTCTGAATCAAAGATTAGGCCCTGAATTTAAAGTTTAAGTCTTTAGAATCAAACATTAGGCCCTCAATTTATTATTTGGCTTTTAGAATTAAAGATTAGGCCATAAATTTAATACTCAGGCGTGTACAGTTAAAGATTAGGCCCTCAATTTAAAGTTAAGGTCTTTAGAATCAAAGATTATGCCCTCAAATTAATAATTTGGCCTTTAGAATCAAAGATTATGCCCTACATTTAATACTGAGTCCTTAGAATGAAAGATTAGGCCCTCAATTTAAAATTTGGCCCCTAGAATCAAAGATTCTGCTCTGAATTTAATACTTTGGCCTTTAGAATCAAATATTAGGCCCTCAATTTAATATTTATGCCTTTAGAATAAAAGATTAGGCCCTCAACGTAATATTTAGGCTCTGTGAATCAAAGATTAGGCCCTCATTTTAAAGTTTAGGTTTCTAGATTCAAAGATTATGCTCTCATTTTAATATTTGGCCTTAAGAATCATAGATTAGGTCCTAAATTTAATACTGAGGCCTTTAGAATCAACGATAGGTCCTCAATTTAATATTTAAGCCTTGTGAATCAAAGATTAGGCCGTCAATTTAATATTTAAGCTTTTAGGATAAAAGATTAGGCCCTCAATTTAATATTTAGGCTTGTAGAATTAAAGATTAGGCCCTCAATTTAATTTTTAGGCCCTGTAAATCAAAGATTAGGCCTTCAAATTAATATTTGGCCTTTAGAATCAAAGATTCGGCCCTAAATTTGATACTGAGTCCTTTATAATCAAAGATTAGGCCCTCAATTTATTATTTGGCCTTTAGAATTAAAGATTAGGCCCTTAATTTAATACTCATGCGTGTACAGTTAAAGATTAGGCCCTCAATTTAATATTTAGGCCTTGTGAATCAAAGATTAGGCCCTCAATTTAATATTGAGGCCCTCTGAATCAAAGATTAGGCCCTCAATTTAAAGTTTAGGTATTTAGAATCAAACATTAGGCCCTCAATTTATTATTTGGCCTTTAGAATTAAAGATTAGGCCCTAAATTTTATTCTCAGGTGTGTACAGTTAAAGATTAGGCCCTCAATTTAATATTTAGGCCCTGTGAATCAAAGATTAGGCTCTAAATTTAATACTGAGGCCTTTAGAATCAACGATTAGGCCCTCAATTTAATATTTAGGCCTTGTGAATCAAAGATTAGGCCCTCAATTTAATATTTAGGCCTTTAGAATAAAAGATTAGGCCCTCAATTTAATATTTTGCTTTGGAATCAAAGATTAGGCCTTGAATTGTATACTTAGGCCTTTAGAATCCAAGATTAGGCCCTCAATTTAATATTGAGGCCCTCTGAATCAAAGATTAGGCCCATAATTTAAAGTCTAGGTCTTTAGAATCAAACATTAGGCCCTCAATTTATTATTTGACTTTTAGAATTAAAGACTAGGCTCTAAATTTAATACTCAGGCGTGTACAGTTAAAGATTAGGCCCTCAATTTAATATTTAGGCCCTGTGAATCAAAGACTAGGCCCTCAATATAAAGTTTAGGCCCTGTGAATCAAAGATTAGGCCTTCAAATTAATGTTTGGCCTTTAGAATCAAAGTTTAGGCCCTAAATTTAATACTGAGTCCTTTAGAATCAAAGATTAGGCCCTCAATTTAATATTTGGCTTTGATATCAAAGATTAGGCCTTGAATTTTATACTTAGGCCTTTAGAATCCAAGATTAGGCTCTCGATTTAATATTGAGGTCCTCTGAATCAAAGATTAGGCCCTGAATTTAAAGTTTAGGTCTTTAGAATCAAACATTAGGCCCTCAATATATTATTTGGCTTTTAGAATTAAAGATTAGGCCCTAAATTTAATACTCAGGCGTGTACAGTTAAAGATTAGGCCCTCAATTTAAAGTTAAGGTCTTAAAATCAAAGATTATGCCCTCAAATTAATAATTTGGCCTTTAGAATCAAAGATTATGCCCTACATTTAATACTGAGTCCTTAGAATGAAAGATTAGGCCCTCAATTTAAAATTTGGCCCCTAGAATCAAAGATTCTGCTCTGAATTTAATACTTTGGCCTTTAGAATCAAATATTAGGCCCTCAATTTAATACTGATGCCTTTGGAATCAACGATTAGGCCCTCAATTTAATATTCAGGCTTTGTGAATCAAATATTAGGCCCTCAATTTAATATTTATGCCTTTAGAATAAAAGATTAGGCCCTCAACGTAATATTTAGGCTCTGTGAATCAAAGATTAGGCCTTCATTTTAAAGTTTAGGTTTTTAGATTCAAAGATTAGGCTCTCATTTTAATATTTGGCCCTTAGAATCATAGATTAGGCCCTAAATTTAATACTGAGGCCTTTAGAATCAACGATTATGCCTTCAATTTAATATTTAAGCCTTGTGAATCAAAGATTAGGCCGTCAATTTAATATTTAAGCCTTTAGGATAAAAGATTAGGCCCTCAATTTAATATTTAGGCCTGTAGAATTAAAGATTAGGCCCTCAATTTAATTTTTAGGCCCTGTAAATCAAAGATTAGGCCCTCAATTTAATATTTGGCCTTTATAGTCAAAGATTAGGCCCTAAATTTGATACTGAGTCCTTTGTAATCAAAGATTAGGCCCTCAATTTAATATTTACGCCCTGTGAATCAAAGATTAGGCCCTCAATTTATTATTTGGCTTTTAGAATCAAAGATTAGGCCGTAAATTTGATACTGAGTCCTTTGTAATCAAAGATTAGGCCCTCAATTTAATATTTACGCTCTGTGAATCAAAGATTAGGCCCTCAATTTATTATTTGGCCTTTAGAATTAAAGATTAGGCCCTAAATTTAATACTCAGGCGTGTACAGTTAAAGATTATGCCCTCAATTTAATATTTAGGCCCTGTGAATCAAAGATTAGGCCCTAAATTTAAAGTTTAGGTCTTTAAAATCAAAGATTAGGCCCTCATATTAATATTTTGCCTTTAGAATCAAAGATTATACCCTAAATATAATACTGAGTCCTTAGATTGAAAGATTAGGCTCTCAATTTAATATTTAGTCCTTGTGAATCAAATATTAGCCCCTCAATTTAATATTTAGGCTTTTAGAATGAATGATTAGGCCTTCAATTTAATATTTGGTCCTTAGAATCAAAGATTCTGCTTTGAATTTAATACTTAGGCCTTGTGAATCAAAGATTAGGCCCTCAATTTAATACTGATGCCTTTGGAATCAACGATTAGGCCCTCAATTTAATATTTAAGCTTTTAGGATAAAAGATTAAGCCCTCAATTTAATATTTAGGCCCTGTGAATCAAAGATTAGGCTCTAAATTTAATACTGAGGCCTTTAGAATCAAAGATTAGGCCCTCAATTTAATACTGATGCCTTTGGAATCAACGATTAGGTCCCTCAATTTAATATTCAGGCCTTGTGAATCAAATATTAGGCCCTTAGTTTAATATTTAGGCCTTTAGAATAAAAGATTAGGCCCTCATCGTAATATTTAGGCTCTGTGAATCAAAGATTAGGCCCTCAATTTAAAGTTTAGGTTTTTAGATTCAAAGATTAGGCTCTCATTTTAATATTTGGCCTTTAGAATCATAGATTAGGCCCTAAATTTAGTACTGAAGCCTTTAGAATCAACGATTAGGCCCTCAATTTAATATTTAGGCCTTGTGAATCAAAGATCAGGCCGTCAATTTAATATTTAGGCCTTTAGAATCCAAGATTAGGCCCTCAATTTAATATTCATGCCCTCTTAACTAAAGATTATGCCCTCAATTTAATATTTAGGCACTGTGAATCAAAGATTAGGCCCTGAATTTAAAGTTTAGGTCCTTAGAATCAAAGATTAGGCCCTCAATTTAATATTTACGCCCTGTGAATCAAAGATTAGGCCCTCAGTTTAATATTTGGCTTTAGAATCAAAGATTAGGCCCTCATTTTAATATTAAGGCCCTATGAATCAAGGATTAGGCCATATATTTAATATTTGGCCGTGAGAATCAAAGATTAGGCCCTAAATTTAATACTGAGGCTTTTAGAATAAAAGATGAGGCCCTCAACGTAATATTTAGGCTCTGTGAATCAAAGATTAGGCCCTCAATTCAACGTTTAGGTTTTTAGATTCAAAGATTAGGCTCTCATTTTAATATTTGGCCTTTAGAATCATAGATTAGGCCCTAAATTTAATACTGAAGCCTTTAGAATCAACGATTAGGCCCTCAATTTAATATTTAGGCCTTATGTGAATCAAAGATCAGGCCGTCAATTTAATATTTAGGCCTTTAGAATCCAAGATTAGGCCCTCAATTTAATATTGATGCCCTCTGAACTAAAGATTATGCCCTCTGAACTAAAGATTATGCCCTCAATTTAATATTTAGGCCCTTTGAATCAAAGATTAGGCCATCAATTTAATATTTGGCTTTTAGAATCAAAGATTAGGCCCTAAATTCAATACTTAGGCCTTTAGAATCAACGATTAGGCCCTCAATTTAATATTAGGCCTTGTGAATCAAAGAGTAGGCCCTCAATTTAATATTTAGGCCTGTAGAATTAAAGATTAGGCCCTCAATTTAATTTTTAGGCCCTGTAAATCAAAGATTAGGCCTTCAAATTAATATTTGGCCTTTAGAATTAAAGATTATGCCCAAAATTTAATACTCAGGCGAAAACAGTGAAAGATTAGGCCCTCAATTTAATATTTAGGCCTTGTGAATCAAAGATTAGGCCCTCAATTTAATATTTGGCCCTTAGAATCAAAGATTCTGCTCTGAATTTAATACTTAAGCCTTTAGAATCAAAGATTAGGCCCTCAATTTAATATTTGGCCCTTAGAATCAAAGATTCTTCTCTGAATTTAATACTTAAGCCTTGAGAATCAAAGATTAGGCCCTCAATTTAATATTTAGGCCCTGTGAATCAAAAATTAGGCCCTTAATTTAAAGTTTAGGTCTTTAGAATCAAAGATTAGGCCCTCAATTTAATATTTGGTCTTTATAGTCAAAGATTAGGCCCTAAATTTGATACTGAGTCCTTTATAATCAAAGATTAGGCTTTCAATTTAATATTTACGCCCTGTGAATCAAAGATTAGGCCCTCAATTTATTATTTGGTCTTTAGAATTGAAGATTAGGCCCTAAATTTAATACTCAGGCGTGTGCAGTTAGAGATTAGGTCCTCAATTTAATATTTAGGCCCTGTCAATCAAAGATTAGGCTCTAAATTTAATACTGAGGCCTTTAGAATCAAAGATTAGGCCCTCAATTTAATATTTAGGCCTTGTGAATCAAAGATTAGGCCCTCAATTTAATATTTGGCCCTTAGAATCAAAGATTCTGCTCTGAATTTAATACTTAAGCCTTTAGAATCAAATATTAGGCCCTCAATTTAATATTTGGCTCTTAGAATCAAAGATTCTTCTCTGAATTTAATACTTAAGCCTTGAGAATCAAAGATTAGGCCCTCAATTTAATATTTAGGCCCTGTGAATCAAAAATTAGGCCCTGAATTTAAAGTTTAGGTCTTTAGAATCAAAGATTAGGCCCTCAATTTAATATTTGGCCTTTATAGTCAAAGATTAGGCCCTAAATTTGATACTGAGTCCTTTATAATCAAAGATTAGGCTTTCAATTTAATATTTACGCCCTGTGAATCAAAGATTATGCCCTCAATTTATTATTTGGTCTTTAGAATTAAAGATTAGGCCCTAAATTTAATACTCAGGCGTGTACAGTTAGAGATTAGGCCCTCAATTTAATATTTAGGCCCTGTGAATAAAAGATTAGGCTCTAAATTTAATACTGAGGCCTTTAGAATCAAAGATTAGGCCCTAAATTTAATACTGATGCCTTTGGAATCAACGATTAGGCCCTCAATTTAATATTCAGGCCTTGTGAATCAAATATTAGGCCCTCAGTTTAATATTTAGGCCTTTATAATAAAAGATTAGGCCCTCATTGTAATATTTAGGCTCTGTGAATCAAAGATTAGGCCCTCAATTTAAAGTTTAGGTTTTTAGATTCAAAGATTATTCTCTCATTTTAATATTTGGCCTTTAGAATCATAGATTAGGCCCTAAATTTAATACTGAGGCCTTTAGAATCAACAATTAGGTCTTTAATTTAATATTTAAGCCTTGTGAATCAAAGATTAGGCCGTCAATTTAATATTTAAGCCTTTAGGATAAAAGATTAGGCCCTCAATTTAATATTTAGGCCTGTAGAATTAAAGATTAGGCCCTCAATTTAATTTTTAGGCCCTGTAAATCAAAGATTAGGCCTTCAAATTAATATTTGGCCTTTAGAATCAAAGATTAGGCCCTAAATTTGATACTGAGTCCTTTGTAATCAAAGATTAGGCCCTCAATTTAATATTTACGCCCTGTGAATCAAAGATTAGGCCCTCAATTTTTTATTTGGCTTTTAGAATCAAAGATTAGGCCGTAAATTTGATACTGAGTCCTTTGTAATCAAAGATTAGGCCCTCAATTTAATATTTACGCCCTGTGAATCAAAGATTAGGCCCTCAATTTATTATTTGGCCTTTAGAATAGAAGATTAGGCCCTAAATTTAATACTCAGGCGTGTACAGTTAAAGATTAGGCCCTCAATTTAATATTTATGCCTTGTGAATCAAAGATTAGGCCCTCAATTTAATATTTGGCCCTTAGAATCAAAGATTAGGCTCTAAATTTAATACTGAGGCCTTTAGAATCAACGATTAGGCCCTCAATTTAATATTTAGGCCTTGTGAATCAAAGATTAGGCCCTCAATTTAATATTTAGGCCTTTAGAATGAAAGATTAGGCCTTCAATTTAATTTTTAGGCCCTGTAAATCAAAGATTAGGCCCTCAATTTAATATTTATGTCTTTAGAATAAAAGATTAGGCCCTCAACGTAATATTTAGGCTCTGTGAATCAAAGATTAGGCCCTCATTTTAAAGTTTAGGTTTTAGATTCAAAGATTAGGCTCTCATTTTAATATTTGGCCTTTAGAATCATAGATTAGGCCCTAAATTTAATACTGAGGCCTTTAGAATCAACGATTAGGCCCTCAATTTAATATTTAGACCTTGTGAATCAAAGATTAGGCCGTCAATTTAATATTTGAGCCTTTAGGATAAAAGATTAGGCCCTCAATTTACTATTTGGCCTTTGATATCAAAGATTAGGCCTTGAATTTAATACTTAGGCCTTTAGAATCGAAGATTAGGCTCTCAATTTAATATTGGGGCCCTCTGAATCAAAGATTAGGCCTGAATTTAAAGTTTAGGTCTTTAGAATCAAACATTAGGCCCTCAATTTATTATATGGCCTTTAGAATTAAAGATTAGGTCCTAAATTTAATACTCAGGCGTGTACAGTTAAAGATTAGGCCCTCAATTTAAATTTTAGGTCTTTAGAATCAAAGATTAGGCCCTCAAATTAATAATTTTGCCTTTAGAATCAAAGATTATGCCCTCAATTTAATACTGAGTCCTTAGAATGAAAGATTTGGTCCTCAATTTATTATTTGGCTTTTGGAATCAAAGATTAGGCCCTCAATTTAAAATTTGGCCCCTAGAATCAAAGATTCTGCTCTGAATTTAATACTTTGGCCTTCAGAATCAAAGATTAGGCCCTCAATTTGATTCTGATGCCTTTGGAATGCCCTCAATTTAATATTCAGGCCTTGTGAATCAAATATTAGGCCCTCAATTTAATATTTAGGCCTTTAGAATAAAAGATTAGGCCCTCAACGTAATATTTAGGCTCTGTGAATCAAAGATTAGGCCCTCACTTTAAAGTTTAGGTTTTTAGATTCAAAGATTAGGCTCCCATTTTAATATTTGGCCTTTAGAATCATAGATTAGGCCCTAAATTTAATGCTGATGCCTTTAGAATCAACGATCAGGTCCTCAATTTAATATTTAGGCCTTGTGAATCAAAGATTAGGCCGTCAATGTAATATTTAGGCCTTTAGAATAAAAGATTATTCTCTCAATTTAATATTGAGGCCCTCTGAATCAAAGATTAGGCCCTCAATTTAAAGTTTAGGTATTTAGAATCAAACATTAGGCCCTCAATTTTTTGTTTTGCCTTTAGAATTAAAGATTAGGCCCTAAATTTAATTCGCAGGCGTGTACAGTTAAAGATTAGGCCCTCAATTTAATATTTAGGCCCTGTGAATCAAAGATTAGGCTCTAAATTTAATACTGAGGCCTTTAGAATCAAAGATTAGGCCCTCAATTTAATACTGATGCCTTTGGAATGCCCTCAATTTAATATTCAGGCCTTGTGAATCAAATATTAGGCCCTCAATTTAATATTTAGGCCTTTACAATAAAAGATTAGGCCCTCATCGTAATATTTAGGCTCTGTGAATCAAAGATTAGGCCCTCAATTTAAAGTTTAGGTTTTTAGATTCAAAGATTAGGCTCTCATTTTAATATTTGGCCTTTAGAATCATAGATTAGGTCCTAAATTTAGTACTGAAGCCTTTAGAATCAAGGATTAGGCCCTCAATTTAATATTTAGGCCTTGTGAATCAAAGATCAGGCCGTCAATTTAATATTTAGGCCTTTAGAATCCAAGATTAGGCCCTCAATTTAATATTGATGCCCTCTGAACTAAAGATTATGCCCTCAATTTAATATTTAGGCCCTGTGAATCAAAGATTAGGCCCTGAATTTAAAGTTTAGGTCTTTAAAATCAAAGATTAGGCCCTCAATTTAATATTTAGGCCCTGTGAATCAAAGATTAGGCCCTCAATTTAATATTTGGTCTTTAGAATTGAAGATTAGGCCCTAAATTTAATACTGAGGCCTTTAGAATAAAAGATGAGGCCCTCAACGTAATATTTAGGCTCTGTGAATCAAAGATTAGGCCCTCAATTCAACGTTTAGGTGTTTAGATTCAAAGATTAGGCTCTCATTTTAATATTTGGCCTTTAGAATCATAGATTAGTCCCTAAATTTAATACTGAAGCCTTTAGAATCAACGATTAGGCCCTCAATTTAATATTTAGGCCTTGTGAATCAAAGATCAGGCCGTCAATTTAATATTTAGGCCTTTAGAATCCAAGATTAGGCCCTCGATTTAATATTGATGCCCTCTGAACTAAAGATTATGCCCTCAATTTAATATTTAGGCCCTGTGAATCAAAGATTAGGCCATCAATTTAATATTTGGCCTTTAGAATCAAAGATTAGGCCCTAAATTCAATACTGAGGCCTTTAGAATCAACGATTAGGCCCTCAATTTAATATTCAGACCTTGTGAATCAAAAATTAGGCCTTCAATTTAATATTTAGGCCTATAGAATTAAAGATTAGGCCCTCAATTTAATTTTTAGGCCCTGTAAATTAAAGATTAGGCCTTCAAATTAATATTTGGTCTTTATAATCAAAGATTAGGCCCTAAATTTAATACTGAGTCCTTAGAATGAAAGATTTGGCCCTCAATTTAATATTTAGGCCTTGTGAATCAAAGATTAGGCCCTCAATTTAATATTTAGGCCTTTAGAATTAAAGATTATGCCCTCAATTTAATATTTAGGCCCTGTGAATCAAAAATTAGGCCCTGAATTTAAAATTTAGGCTCTGTGAGTCAAATATTCGGCCTTCAAATTAATATTTGGCCTTTAGAATCAAAGTTTAGGCCCTAAATTTAATACTGAGTCCTTTAGAATCAAATGTTAGTCCCTTAATATAATATTTACGCCCTGTGAATCAAAGATTATGCCCTCAATTTAATATTTGGTCTTTAGAATCAAAGATTATGCCCTGAATTTAATACTGATGCCTTTAGAATCAAAGATTAGGCCCACATTTTAGTATTAAGGCCCTGTGAATTAAAGATTAGGCCCTATATTTAATATTTGCCTTTAGAATCAAAGATTAGGCCCTAAATTTAATACTGTGGCCTTTAGAGTAAAAGATGTGGCCTTCAACGTAATATTTAGGCTCTGTCAATCAAAGATTAGGCCTTCATTTTAAAGTTTAGGTTTTTAGATTCAAAGAAGAGGCTCTCATTTTAATATTTGGCCTTGAGAATCATAGATTAGGCCCTAAATTTAATACTGAGGCCTTTAGAATCAACGATTAGGCCCTCAATTTAATATTTAAGCCTTGTGAATCAAAGATTAGGCCGTCAATTTAATATTTAAGCCTTTAGGATAAAAGATTAGGCCCTCAATTTAATATTTAGGCCTGTAGAATTAAAGGTTAGGCCCTCAATTTAATTTTTAGGCCCTGTAAATCAAAGATTAGGCCTTCAAATTAATATTTGGTCTTTAGAATCAAAGATTAGGCCCTAAATTTGATACTGAGTCCTTTATAATCAAAGATTAGGCCCTCAATTTAATATTTACGCCCTGTGAATCAAAGATTAGGCGTTCAATTTATTATTTGGCCTTCAGAATTAAGGATTAGGCCCTAAATTTATTACTCAGGCGTGTACAGTTAAAGGTTAGGCCTCAATTTAATATTTAAGCTTTGTGAATCAAAGATTAGGCCCTAAATTTAAAGTTTAGGTCTTTAGAATCAAAGATTAGGCCCTCATATTAATATTAAGGCCCTGTGAATCAAAGATTAGGCCCTCAATTTAATATTTAAGCTTTTAGGATAAAAGATTAGGCCCTCAATTTAATATTTGGCTTTTGATATCAAAGATTAGGCCTTGAATTTAATACTTAGGCCTTTAGAATCCAAGATTAGGCTCTCAATTTAATATTGAGGCCCTCTGAATCAAAATTAGACCCTGAATTTAAAGTTTAGGTCTTTAGAATCAAAAATTAGGCCCTCAATTTATTATTTGGCTTTTAGAATTAAAAATTAGGCCCTAAATTTAATACTCAGGCGTGTACAGTTAAAGATTAGGCCCTCAATTGAATATTTAGGCCCTGTGAATCAAAGATTAGGCCCTAAATTTAAAGTTTAGGTCTTTAGAATCAAAGATTAGGCCCTCATATTACTATTTTGCCTTTAGAATCAAAGATTATGCCCTAAATTTAATACTGAGTCCTTAGAATGAAAGATTAGGCCCTCAATTTAATATTTAGGCCCTGTGAATCAAAGATTAGGCCCTCAATTTAAAATTTGGCTCTTAGAATCAAAGATTCTGCTCTGAATTTAATACTTTGGCCTTTAGAATCAAATATTAGGCACTCAATTTAATACTTATTCCTTTGGAATCAACGATTAGGCCCTCAATTTAATATTTGGCCTTTAGAATCTAAGATTATGCCCTCAATTGAAAATTTGGCCCTTAGAATCAAAGATTCTTCTCTGAATTTAATACTTTGGCCTTTAGAATCAAAGATTAGGCCCTCAATTTAATACTGATTAATTTGGAATCAACGATTAGGCCCTCAATTTAATATTCAGGCCTTGTGAATCAAATATTAGGCCCTCAATTAAATATTTAAGCCTTTAGAATAAAAGATTATGCCCTCAACGTAATATTTAGGCTCTGTGAATCAAAGATTAGGCCCTCAATTTAAAGTTTAGGTATTTAGAATCAAACATTAGGCCCTCAATTTATTATTTGGCCTTTAGAATTAAAGATTAGGCCCTAAATTTAATTCTCAGGCGTGTACAGTTAAAGATTAGGCCCTCAATTTAATATTTAGGCCCTGTGAATCAAAGATTAGGCTCTAAATTTAATACTGAGGCCTTTAGAATCAACGATTAGGCCCTCAATTTAATATTTAGGCCTTGTAAATCGAAGATTAGGCCCTCAATTTAATATTTAGGCCTTTAGAATGAAAGATTAGGCCCTTCAATTTAATATTTAGGCCCTCTGAATCAAAGATTAGGCCCTGAATTGCCGAGTGTTGCGCTGTCGACTGGCGCGTCGATCGACTTTCCAGTCAAGGAGTTCTGTTGGGTTGGAGACCGACGCCGACGTCGGGGACCGTTGATATTGCTATCGATTTGCCGCCGCTTGATTTGCCGGCTCCGCCGCTCAGTGAAACAAGTATTTTTTCAATGCACAAAAATAAACATTATCAATACATAAATAATTAAAACATGTTAGTTGGACAACTGTTTACGACGTGCATTTGCGCTCATCCGGGATTGCGCGACACTGCACCTCGGTGCACTGGAATTCTTCTAGGCTGCTGCTGGCCTAACGAACGACCGTCAAAGCATTCCGCGCGAGGGTGGATGATCCATAAGGATAGCTGGAGAGCGTCTCACTGAGCGAGCAATCGAAGGACCCCGCAAAATCATGCAACCGGGTGCGCTTGCGTTCTTTTTTCACGCAGGACGTCCGACACTCCTTCTGCAGGCTTTGAGAAGGTCGCACTCCACGAAGCCAACAGCGCGCCGTGGCTCCAGCGCTCTTCGAAGCGTTTCCTGCACAGCTAGATTACTGTACCGGTACAGTCTACTAGAGTCAGACTGACCGCGCAATTCTCCGACTCGGGAACAATAGGGTCCGTTATTTTGGCTTTTTGAGGTACAAACCGCCGTTTGTTCGTTTGTGGACACACGTCATGTTTTTCTATGAATGTAGACTCGCAGTACTATACATGAATGAGAGCTAGAGCAAGTCACCGACTTCCGGCTTCCTCTGCAGAGTCCATTATGTCGCAGGAGATCCAGGCAATCAATCCGCCTTACACTCGCGTTTGTTACCTGTGCTGTTTAGGTTATTTCTGACATTGGGCCGGATTGGGAAAATCCAATTCCTATCCCAGGATCAGACATCGGTCAGCGCCCAATTCTTTTGGTCACTTTTAGAGTTGCTAAGGGACGTTACAGTTTTACTAGCGTAGTTGTGATTGTGTTGTCTGATTCTCTTATTTCAAGAGTTGCCACAGCTGCAAAGAAAGCAACCGTTTTATTCTTTCACGCCGAGGCACTGCGGCACTTTTGAGTAGCTACTCCTTCTGATGTCATCTCATTCAAGTGAAGCAGGTATGATTCTCTTTCTCTTTGGCTTTGTCTTTTTTCTCTATGTAGGCTCGTTCATGGATCATACTGACGAGGTGATGAAGAGCTCTCCGATGTCTTCGTTCACCCCTGGGCCCCGGGGTGACTAAACAAAACCGGCCCAACTCTGTTGCCACGAGGTTAAATTGGCTGACCTGCTGTTGGGGGTTATGCAGTCGACCCCTCCCCCTCCAGGACTGCGGTGGGCAAAAAAGTAGTCCCCCTGGAATCAGGCTGCCAGTGCTCACATCCGAGACTGCCCAGTCCCAGGCGTCCGAGCCAAGAGAATAAACGGGCTCTAACTCCGATCGAGGGGAGTATGGAGTGACCCCCACTCTGAAGCCTGCACGGGTTCCCGTAACACGGAGCTCGTGCAGGTGGACAGCGAATGTAAAGAAGGCTGTGCACGATTTTTTACTTCCGGTTTATTTCCGGGTATATTAAATAAAAGATTTGCAAGCATACGCCAGGACCCCTAATCTAACTACCTACTAATAACTACAGCTAACGCAAATGAAAAAGAAAATAAAACCAGTTCATATCTCGTCTCTTGCTTCTTCATCTGACTGATTTTCTGGACTGTTCAATGACTTGGTAGAGCCGCAGTAGTAGCCATTGATTAGAGAAGCAGATGTGCTGATGAAGTCGGAAAGCTAGGCAGAAATAGTTTATCAGTTCTTCTAGCCTATTCAGGAAGGAATAAGACCTACTTGTTTTCAAGGGACTTCATTTGATTACATAAATCTTGCTTTCTTGCTTTGCTTCTAAGACAAGGAAAATCAGTTTTGAGATCAAAGCATGCAAAAAGCTATACCAGCTTCCAATAGGGATTCCATCCAATCTAGTAACGTCATATTTTGGTCGACGGTAAACCAACGAGTGGCATAGGCGGTTGCAGCTAGCATCAGTGTATCCACACTCTTCCAGCGTATAAATGATCGATGAATACAACTGAACAATTTCAACGTGTTGACGTTCCCTGGACAACCTGTGTTCAAATGTTGAGAAGTAAATTTTGACACTTTGCTGATAGACGCCTCGTCGGTTGGTTCCGTATGAATAACTGAAATCAAATACCTCAATGGCGTCGTCGAGTTCGCTCTTCATGGAGGCCAAGCTGTCTTCCAGTTCTATAATCTTTTCTTTAGCCTCCTCGCGTTCTGCCTCCCTTTGGGAGATCTCCTTAGCTTGCTTGTGCAAGTGGCCTTCAATCACTTCTCGTTTCGTCGACTGGCCGCATGTAGGACAGGGAACCTTAGAATAGTCACACTGCAGCAAATGACTCTCTACAGCAATAAACAAGAAATTAGCGTCATTTGGAACCCCCTTTTTCTAAAACTATGCAACGTCAAAAAAGGAATTTAAAGAGACTTAATTAATTAATTATTTTTTACCGAGAGCGTCTCGCTTGACTATTGCCTTGCAGCCGTCGTGTCGCTTGGGACAGTAGATCTCGAGCGCGTTGATCATCTTTTTCAAAGCGACGACTCGCTGCAGCTGATTTTTTGCATTCGATAGAGGCCTTCGGGACAAGTGGGAGTTCGCTTCAGCCACGATTTGACGCAGCTCTTGCAGAACGAATGACCGCACGGCCAAGCAGATCGTGCAGCACAAGCTGTCGACGTTCAGGTTCTTCACGTATGCGTAAGACTGACTGTCGTCGCCACGAGCGCTAGCCTAGAGGATAGCGTCATGCAGTCGAGCAGTTTGTTGTCTACCATAAGTCGAGAGGGAGTCGCACAAACGATAGAAGAAGAAAGAGAAGAAGGAATATTTGCGGCTTGTAGCGCGCTATGACGAAAGGGCGTGACGATTCAAATACCAAAGTACAAAAAATTACAATTAATTAAGTAAGTAATTAATTATCCCCTTTGTTTTATTATTCAGAAGGATGTAGCGCGATTATTTGAGAAGACAGTGATCCTACGTTACGCATTAGATAAAGAAAAGAAGAAGACTCTTTGCTACCTTTTTCACTGGCTCGTTCAAACACTATGAAACGAAACGCTCCGAGGCGGTTTTAAATTATCGTTATCTGATAATTACCTCGTCTTCGAGTACGGTCGGTATTCGTCGAAACCATTCCGGAACGGCTTCGTCGTCCTGATTCGTTTTCTCGTCTTCTGCTTGCTTCTCTTCGCTTTCAATTGTACCCATCTTTAATAATTAAATGTATGTGAATATACATGTAAATACTCTTGAGGTGTACGTACTCCGCCGGCACGCGGTGTATATATTCCGGCAAGCGGTGTATATATTCCGGAAGGCAGTGTACGTACTCCGCCGGCAGGCGGTGTATATAATCCATCAAGCGGTGTATATATTACGGCAAGCGGTGTACGTACTCCGCCGCCAGGCGGTGTATATATTCCGGCAAGCGGTGTACGTACTCCGCCGGCAGGCGGTGTATATATTCCGGCAAACGGTGTATATATACCGGAAGGCAGCGTACGTACTCCGCCGGAGGCGTTGTATATATTCCGGCAGACGTGTACGTACTCCGCCGGCAGGCGGTGTATATATTCCGCCAAGCGTGTATATATTCCAGAAGGCAGTGCACGTACTCCGCCGGCAGGCGTTGTATATATTCCGACAGACGTGTACGTACTCCGCCAGCAGGCGGTGTATATATTCCGCCAAGCGTGTATATATTCCGGCAGACGTGTACGTACTCCGCCGGCAGGCGGTGTATATATTCCGGCAAGCAGTGTATATATTACGGCAAGCGGTGTACGTACTCCGCCGGCAGGCGGCGTATATATTACGGCAAGCGGTGTACGTACTCCGCGAGAGGGCGGTGTATATATTCCGACAAGTGGTGTACGTATACTCAGCCGGCAGGCGATGTATATATTCCGGCAAGTGGTGTACGTATACTCCGCCGGCAGGCGGTGTATACATTCCGGCAAGTGGTGTACGTATACTCCGCCGGCAGGCGGTGTATATATTCCGGCAAGTGGTGTACGTACTCCGCCGGCAGGCGATGTATATATTCCGGCAAGTGGTGCACGTATACTCAGCCGGCAGGCGATGTATATATTCCTGCAAAGTGGTGTACATATACTCAGCCGGCAGGCGATGTACATATTCCGGCAAGTGGTGTACGTACTCCGCAGGCAGGCGATGTATATATTCCGGCAAGTGGTGTATATATTCCGGCAAGAGGTGTAAGTACTTCGCCGGCAGGCGATGTATATATTCCGACAAGTGGCGTACGTACTCCGCCGGAAGGCGGTGTATATCTTCCGGAGAGTGGTGTACGTACTCCGCCGGCTGGCGGTGTATATATTCCGGCAAGAGGTGTATATATTCCGGCAAGGGGTGTACGTACTCCGCCGGCAGGCGGTGTATATATTCCGGCAGGTGGTGTACGTGCTCCGCCGACAGGCGGTGTATATATTCCGGCAAGAGGTGTACGTACTCCACAGGTAGGCGATGTATATATTCCGGCAAGTGGTGTACGTACTCCGCAGGCAGGCGGTGTATATATTCCAGGAAGCGGTGTACGTACTCCGCCGGCAAGCGATGTATATATTCCGGAAAGTAGTGTACGTACTCCGCCGGCAGGCGGTGTATATATTCCGGCAGGCGGTGTATATATTCCGGAGAGCGGTGTACGTACTCCGCCGGCAGGCGATGAATAGAATCCGGCAAGAGGTGTACGTACTCCGCCGGCAGGCGGTGTATATATTCCGGCAGGCGGTGTATATATTCCGGCAAGCGGTGTACGTACTCCGCCGGCAGGCGATGTATATATTCGGGCAAGTGGTCTACGTACTCCGCCGGCAGGCGCTGGATATATTTCGGCAAGCGGTGTACGTACTCAGCCGGCAGGCGGTGTATATATTCCTGCAAGCGGTGTATATACGGCTACAACCACTACAACGACTACAATGACTACAACGACTACAACGGCTACAACGGCTACAACGACAACAACGGCTACAACGGCTACAACGACTACAACGGCTACAACGGCTACAACGGCTACAACGACTACAACGGCTACAACGGTGTATATATTCCGGAAGGCAGTGTACGTACTACGCCGGCAGGCGGTGTATACATTTCGGCAAGAGGTGTATATATTCCGGCAAGCAGTGTATATATTCCGGAAGGCAGTGTACGTACTCCGCCTGCAGGCGGTGTATATATTACGGCAAGTTGTGTATATATTACGGTAAGCGGTGTATATATTCCGGAAGGCAGTGTACGTACTCCGCCCGCAGGTGGTGTATATATTCCGGAAGGCAGTGTACGTACTCCGCCGGCAGGCGGTGTATATATTCCTGCAGGCGTGTACGTACTCCGCAGGCAGGCGATGTACATATTGCGGCAGGCGTGTACGTACTCCGCCGGCAGGCGGTGTATATATATTCTGGCAGGCGTGTACGTACTCCGCCGGCAGGCGGTGTATATATTACGCCAAGCGGTGTATATATTCAAGAAGGCAGTGTACGTACTCCGCCGGCAAGCGGTGTATATATTCCGGCAAGCGCTGTATACATTCCGGCAAGCGGTGTACGTACTCCGTCGGAGAGCGGTGTATATATTCCGGCAAGCGGTGTACGTACTAAGGAGGCAGACGGTGTATATATTACGGCAAGCGCTGTACGTACTCCGCCGGCAGGCGGTGTATATATTACGGAAGCGGTGTACGTACTCCGCGGGCAGGCGGTGTATACATTCCGGCAGGCGTGTACGTACTCCGGCCTGCATGCGGTGTATAGATACCGGCACGCGTGTACGTACCCTGCAGGCAGGCGGTGTATATATTACGGAAGCTGTGTACGTACTCCGCCGGCAGGCGGTGTATATATACCGGCAAGAAACTACAACGGCTACAACGGCTACAACGGCTACAACGACTACAACGGCTACAACTGCTACAACGGCTACAAAGGCTACAACCACTACAACGGCTACAACTACTACAACGGCTAGAAAGGCTAACACAACTACAACGGCTACAACGGCTACAACTACTACAACGGCTACAACGGCTACAACGACTACAACAACTACAACGGTTACAATGACTACAACAACTACAACGGCTACAAGGGCTACAACGACTACAATGGCTACAACTACTACAACGGCTACAACGGCTACAATGACTACAAAGGCTACAAAGACTACAACTACTACAACGACTACAACGGCTACAACGGCTACAACGACTACAATGGCTACAACTACTACAACGGCTACAACGGCTACAATGACTACAACGGCTGCAACGACTACAATGGCTACAACTACTACAACGGCTACAACGGCTACAATGACTACAAAGGCTAGAAAGGCTAACACAACTACAACCGCTACAACGGCTACAACTACTACAACGGCTACAACGGCTACAACGACTACAACAACTACAACGGCTACAATGACTACAACAACTACAATGACTACAATGACTGCAACGGCTACAATGACTACAACAAACTACAACGACTAAAACGACTACAATGACTACAATGACTGCAACGGCTACAATGACTACAACGACTACAACGACTACAACGGCTACAACGACTACAATGGCTACAACTACTACAACGGCTACGACGGCTACAATGACTACAAAGGCTACAAAGACTACAACTACTACAACGACTACAACGGCTACAACGGCTACAATGACTACAAAGGCTACAAAGACTACAACTACTACAACGACTACAACGGCTACAACGCCTAACACGACTACAACGACTACAACGACTACAACGGCTATAACGGCTACAATGACTACAAAAACTACAACGGCTACAACGACTATAAAGGCTACAATGACTACAACTACTACAACGGCTACAACGGCTACAACGACTACAATGACTACAACAACTACAACGACTACAACGACTACAACGGCTACAACGGCTACAATGACTACAATGACTACAACGGCTACAACGGCTACAACAACTGCAACGGCTACAATGACTACAACAACTACAAAGGCTACAACGGCTACAACGACTACAATGACTACAACTACTACAACGGCTACAACGACTACAACGACTACAAAGACTACAACGGCTACAACGACTACAATGACTACAATGACTACAATGACTGCAACGGCTACAATGACTACAACGACTACAACGACTACAACGGCTACAACGGCTACAACGGCTACAACGGCTACAACAACTGCAACGGCTACAATGACTACAACAACTACAAAGGCTATAACGGCTACAACGACTACAATGACTACAACTACTACAACGGCTACAACGACTACAACGACTACAACGGCTACAACGGCTACAACTACTACAAAGACTACAACGACTACAACGGCTACAACGGCTACAACGGCTACAACGGTGTATATATTCCGGAAGGCAGTGTACGTACTCCGACGGCAGGCGGTGTATACATTCCAGCAAGCGGTGTACGTACTCCGCCGGCAGGCGGTGTATATATTCCGGAGGGCGTGTACGTGCTCCGACGGCAGCCTGTGTTTATATTCCGGCAGGCGTTTACGTACTCCACCGGCAGACGGTGTATATATTCCGGAAAGCGGTGTATATATTCCGGAAGGCAGTGTACGTACTCCGCCGGAAGGCGGTGTATATATACAGGCAGGCGTGTACGTACTCCGCCGGCAGGCGGTGTATATACTCCGGAGAGCGGTGTATATATTCCGGAAGGCAGTGTACGAACTCCGCCGGTAGGCGGTGTATATATTACGGCAAGCGGTGTAAGTACTCCGCCGGCAGGCGGTGGATATATTACAGCAAGCGGTGTACATACTCCGGAGGCAGGCGGTGTATGTATTACGGCAAGCGGTGTACGTACTGCGCGGGCAGGCGGTGTATATATTCCCTAAGGCGTGTACGTACTCCGCCGGCAGGCGGTGTATATAATACGGCAAGCCGTGTACGTACTCCGGAGGCAGGCGCTGTATATATTACGGCAAGCGGTGTACGTACCCCGCCGGCAGGCAGTGTATATATTACGAAAGCGGTGTACATAGTCCGCGGGCAGGCGGTGTTTATATTCCGGCAGGCGTATACGTACTCCGCTGGAAGGCGGTGTATATATAGCGGTGTATATATTCCGGAAGGCAGTGTACGTACTCCGCCGGAAGGCGGTGTATATATACCGGCAGTACTCCGCCGGCAGGCGGTTTATATACTCCGGAGAGCGGTGAATATATTCCGGAAGGCCGTGTACGTACTCCGCTGGCAGGCGGTGGATATATTACGGCAAGCGGAGTACATACTCCGGAGGCAGACGGTGTATATATTACGGCAGGCAGTGTATATATTCCGGAAGGCAGTGTACGTACTCCGCCGGCAGGCGGTGTATATATATCGGCAGGCGTGTACGTACTCTGCCAGCAGGCGATGTATATATTCCGGCAAGAGGTGTATATATTCCTGCAGGCGTGTACGTAATCCGCCGGCAGGCGGTGTATCGATACCGGCAGGCGTGTACGTACTCCGCCGGCACGGCTACAACGGCTACAACGGCTACAACGACTACAACGGCTACAACGGTGTATATATTCCGGAAGGCAGTGTACGTACTCCGCCGGCTGGCGGTGTATATTCCGGCAAGAGGTGTACGTACTCCGCCGGAAGGGAGTGTATACATTCCGGTAGGCGATGCATATATTCCGGCAAGTGGTGTACGTACTCCGCCGGCAGGCGATGTATATATTCCGGCAATTCGTCTACGTATACTCCGCCGGCAGGCGGTGTATATATTCCGGCAAGTGGTGTACGTACTCCGCCGGAGGGCGATGTATATATTCCGGCAAGTGGTGTACGTACTCCGCCGGCAGGCGATGAATATATTCCGGCAAGAGGTGTACGTACTCCGCCGGCAGGCGGTGTATACATTCAGGCAGGCGGTGCATATATTCCGGCAAGTGGTGTACGTACTCCGCAGGCAGGCGATGTATATATTCCGGCAAGTCGTCTAGGTATACTCCGCCGGCAGGCGGTGTATATATTCCGGCAAGAGGTGTACGTACTCCGCCGGAAAGCGATGTATATATTCCGGCAAGTGGTGTAAGTACTCCGCCGGCAGGCGATGAATATATTCCGGCAAGAGGTGTACGTACTCCGCCGGCAGGCGGTGTATATATTCCGGCAGGCGGTGCATATATTCCAGCAAGTGGTGTACGTACTCCGCCCGCAGGCGATGTATATATTCCGGCAAGTGGTGTACGTACTCCGCTGGCAGGCGGTGTATACATTCCGGCAGGCGGTGCATATAATCCGGCAAGTGGTGTACGTACTCCGCCGGCAGGCGATGTATATATTCCAGCACGTCGTCTACGTATACTCCGCCGACAGGCGGTGTAAATATTCCGGCAAGTTGTGTACGTATACTCCGCCGGCAGGCTATGTATATATTCCGGCAGACGGTGCATATATTCTAGCAAGTGGTGTAGGTACTCCGCCCGCAGGCGATGTATATATTCCGGCAAGTGGTGTACGTACTCCGCTGGCAGGAGGTGTATACATTCCGGAAGGCGGTGCATATATTCCGGCCAGATGTTGTGCGTACTCCGCCGGCAGGCGATGTATATATTCCAGCAAGTCGTCTACGAATACTCCGCCGGCAGGCGGTGTAAATATTCCGGCAAGTTGTGTACGTATACTCAGCCGGCAGGCTATGTATATATTCCGGCAAGTGGTGTACGTACTCCGCCGGCAGGCGGTGTATATATTCCGGCAAATGCTGTACGTACTCCGCCAGCAGGCGGTGTATCTATTCCTGCAAGAGGTGTACGTATACTCAGCCGGCAGGCGATGTACATATTCCGTCAAGTGGTGTACGTACTCCGCCGGCAGGCGGTGTATATATTCCGGCAAGCGGTGTACGTACTACGCCGGAGGGCGATGTATATATTCCGGCAAGTGGTGTACGTACTCCGCCGGCAGGCGATGAATATATTCCGGCAAGAGGTGTACGTACTCCGCTGGCAGGCGGTGTATACATTCCGGCAGGCGGTGCATATATTCCGGCAAGTGGTGTACGTAAACCGCCGGCAGGCGATGTATATAATCCAGCAAGTCGTCTACGTATACTCCGCCGGCAGGCGGTGTAAATATTCCGGCAAGTTGTGTACGTATACTCAGCCGGCAGGCTATGTATATATTCCGGCAAGTGGTGTACGTATACTCCGCCGGCCGGCGATGTATATATTCCGGCAAGTGGTGTACGTACTCCGAGGGCAGGCGATGTATATATTCCGGCAAGAGGTGTATATATTCCGGCAAGTGGTGTATGTACTCCGCCGGCAGGCGATGTATATACTCGGGCAAGTGGAGTACGTACTCCGCTGGCAGGCGGTGTATATATTCCGGCAAGCGGTGTACGTACTCCGCAGTCAGGCGATGTATATATTCCGGCAAGAGGTGTACGTACTCCGCAGGCAGGCGATGTATATATTCCGGCAAGAGGTGTACGTACTCCGCCGGCAGGCGGTGTATATATTCCGGCATAAGGTGTATATATTCCGGCAAGGGGTGTACGTACTCCGCCGGGAGGCGATGTATATATCCCGGCAAGTGGTGTACGAACTCCGCCGGCAGGCGGTGTATATAATACGGCAAGTGGTGTACGTACTCCGCCGGCAGGCGGTGTATATATTCCGGCAAGAGGTGTATATATTCCGGCAAGAGGTGTACGCACTACGCCGGTAGGCGGTGTATATATTCCGGCAAGTGGTGTACGTACTCCGCCGGCAGGCGGTGTATATATTACGGAGAGTGGTGTACGTACTCCGCCGGAGGGCGATGTATATATTCCGGCAAGTGGTGTACGTACTCCGCCGGCAGGCGATGAATACATTCCGGCAAGAGGTGTACGTACTCCGCCGGCAGGCGGTGCATATATTCCGGCAAGCGGTGTACGTACAACGCCGGCAGGCGGTGCATATATTCCAGCAGGTGGTGTATGTACTCCGCCCGCAGGCGATGTAAAAATTCCGGCAAGTGGTGTACGAACTCCGCTGGCAGGCGGTGTATATATTCCGGCAAGAGGTGTATATATTCTGGCAAGCGGTGTACGTACTCCGCCGGCAGGCGATGTATATATCCCGGCAAGTGGTGTACGTACTCCGGCGGCTGGGGGTGTATATATTCCGGAAAGAGGTGGATATAATCCGGCAAGGGGTGTACGTACTCCGCCGGCAGGCGATGTATAAATTCCGACAAGTGGTGTACGTACTCCGCCGGCAGGCGGTGTATATATTACGGCAAGAGCTGTACGTACTCCGCCGGCTGGCGGTGTAAATATTCCGGCAACAGGTGTATATATTCCGGAAAGAGGTGTACGCACTACGCCGGTAGGCTGTGTATAAATTCCGACAAGTGGTGTACGTACTCCGCCGGCAGGCGGTATATATATTCCGGAGAGTTGTGTACGTACTCCGCAGGCTGGCGGTGTATATATTCCGGCAAGAGGTGTATATATTCCGGCAAGGTGTGTACGTACTCCGCTGGCAGGCGGTGTATATATTCCGGCAGGCGATCTATATATTCCGGCAAGTGATGTACGTACTCCGCCGACATGCGATGTATATATTCCGGCAAGTGGAGTATGTACTCCGCCGGCACGCGATGTATATATTCCGGCAAGTGGTGTACGTACTCCGCCGGCAGGCGGTGTATATATTCCGGGAAGCGGTGTACGTATACTCAGCCGGCAGGCGATGTATATATTCCGGCAAGTGGTGCACGTATACTCCGCCGGCAGGCGGTAAATATATTCCGGCAAGTGGTGTACGTACTCCGCCGGAAGGCGATGTATATATTCCGGCAAGTGGTGTACGTACTCCGCAGGCAGGCGATGTATATATTCGGCAAGTGGTGTACGTACTCCGCCGGCAGGCGGTGTATATATTCCGGTAAGAGGTGTACGTACTCCGCCGGTAGGCGATGTATATATTCCGTCAAGTGGTGTACGTACTCCGCCTGCAGGCGGTGTATATATTCCGGCAAGTGGTGTACTCCGCCGGCAGGCGGTGTATATATTACGGCAAGAGGTGTACGTACTCCGCCGGCAGGCGATGTATAAATTCCAACAAGTGGTGTACGTACTCCGCCGGCAGGCGGTGTATATATTCCGGCAGGCGGTGCATATATTCCAGATACTGGTGTACGTACTCCGCCGGCAGGCGGTGTATATATTCCGGCAGGCGATGTATATATTCCGGCAAGTGGTGTACGTACTCCGCCGGCAGGCGATGTATATATGCCAGCAAGTTGTGTACGTATACTCAGCCGGCCGGCGATGTATATATTCCGGCAAGAGGTGTATATATTCCGGCAAGTGGTGTAGGTACTCCGCCGGTAGGCGATGTATATACTCCGGCAAGTGGTGTACGTACTCCGCCGGCAGGCGGTGTATATATTCCGGCAGGCGATGTATATATTCAGCCAAGAGGTGCACGTACTCCGCAGGAAGGCGATGTATATATTCCGGGGAGATGTGTATATATTCAGGCAAGAGGTGTACGTACTCCGCCTGCTGGCGGTGTATATATTCCGGCAAGAGGTATATATTCCGGCAAGGGGTGTACGTACTCCGCCTGCAGGTGGTGTATATATTCCGGCAAGTGGTGTACGTATACTCCGCCGGCAGGCGGTGTATATATTCCGGCAAGCGGTGTACGTACTCCGCAGGCAGGCGATGTATATATTCCGGCAAGAGGTGTACGTACTCCGCCGGCAGGCGGTGTATATATTCCGTCAAGAGGTGTATATATTCCGGCAAGGGGTGTACGTACTCCGCCGGCAGGCGATGTATATATCCCGGCAAGTGGTGTACGTACTCCGGCGGCTGGCGGTTTATATATTCCGGAAAGAGGTGTATATATTCCGGCAAGTGGTGTACGTACTCCGCCGGCAGGCGGTGTATATATTACGGCAAGAGGTGTACGTACTCCGCCGGCTGGCGGTGTATATATTCCGGAAAGAGGTGTCTATATTCCGGCAAGGGGTGTACGTACTCCGCCGGCAGGCGGTGTATATATTCCGGCAAGAGGTGTATATATTTCGGCAAGAGGTGTACGTACTCCGCCGGCAGGCGATGTATATATTCCGACAAGTCGTGTACTCCGCCGGAAGGCGGTGTATATATTCCGGAGAGTTGTGTACGTACTCCGCCGGCTGGCGGTGTATATATTCCGGCAAGAGGTGTATATATTCCGGCAAGGTGTGTACGTACTCCGCTGGCAGGCGGTGTATATATTCCGGCAGGCGATCTATATATTTCGGCAAGTGGTGTACGTACTCCGCCGGCAGGCGGTGTGTATATTCCGGCAAGAGGTGTACGTACCCCGCCGGCAGGCGATGTATATATTCCGGCAAGTGGTGTATATATTCCGGCAAGAGGTGTAAGTACTTCGCCGGCAGGCGATGTATATATTCCGACAAGTGGTGTACGTACTCCGCCAGAAGGCGGTGTATATATTCCGGAGAGTGGTGTACGTACTCCGCCGGCTGGCGGTGTATATATTCCGGCAAGAGGTGTATATATTTCGGCAAGGGGTGTACGTACTCCGCCGGCAGGCGGTGTATATATTCCGGCAGGTGGTGTACGTGCTCCGCCGACAGGCGGTGTATATATTCCGGCAAGTGGTGTACGTATACTCAGCAGGCAGGCGGTGTATATATTCCGGCAAGAGGTGTACGTACTCCGCCGGAAAGCGATGTATATATTCCGGCAAGACGTCTACGTATACTCCGCCGGCAGGCTATGTATATATTCCGGCAAGTGGTGTACGTATACTCAGCCGGCAGGCTATGTATATATTCCGGGAAGTGGTGTACGTATACTCCGCCGGCCGGCGATATATTCCGGCAAGTGGTGTACGTAAACTCCGCAGGCAGGCGATGTATATATTCCGGCAAGAGGTGTATATATTCCGGCAAGTGGTGTACGTACTCCGCCGGCAGGCGGTGTATATATTCCGGCAGGCGATGTATATATTCAGGCAAGAGGTGCTCGTACTCCGCAGGAAGGCGATGTATATATTCCGGGGAGATGTGTATATATTCCGACAAGTGGTGTACGTATACTCAGCCGGCAGGCGATGTACATATTCCGTCAAGTGGTGTACGTACTCCGCCGGCAGGCGGTGTATATATTCCGTCAAGCGGTGTACGTACTCCGCCGGAGGCGGTGTGTATATTCCGGCAAGCGGTGTACGTACTCCGCCTGCAGGCGGTGTATATATTCCGGCAAGTGGTGTATATATTCAGGCAAGAGGTGTACGTACTCCGCCGGCAGGCGGTGTATATATTCGGGAGAGTGGTGTACGTACTCCGCCGGCAGGCGATGAATATATTCCGGCAAGAGGTGTACGTACTCCGCAGGCAGGCGATGTATATATTCCGGCAAGAGGTGTACGTACTCCGCCTGCAGGCGGTGTATATATTCCGGCAAGAGGTGTATATATTCAGGCAAGGGGTGTACGTACTCCGCCGGCTGGCGGTGTATATATTCTGGAAAGAGGTGTATATATTCCGGCAAGTGGTGTACGTACTCCGCCTTACAGGCGGTGTATATATTCCGGGAAGCGGTGTACGTACTCCGCCGGCAGGCGATGTATATATTCCGGCAAGTGGTGTACGTATACTCAGCCGGCAGGCGATGTATATATTCCGGCAAGTGGTGCACGTATACTCCGCCGGCAGGCGTTAAATATATTCCGGCAAGTGGTGTACGTACTCCGCCGGCAGGCGGTGTATATATTCCGGCAAGAGGTGTACGTTCTCCGCCGGAAGGCGGTGAATATATTCCGGCAAGCGGTGTACGTACTCCGCCGGCAAGCGGTGTATATATTTCGGCAAGAGGTGTATATATTCCGGCAAGCAGTGTATATATTCCGGAAGGCAGTGTACGTACTCCGCCGGCAAGCGGTGTATATATTACGGCAAGCGGTGTACGTATTCCGCCTGCAGGCGGTGTATATATTACGGCAAGTGGCGTACGTACTCCGCCGGCAGGTGGTGTATATGTATCGGCAGGCGTGTTCGTACTCCGCCGGCAGGCGGTGTATATATTCCTGCAGGCGTGTACGTACTCCGCCGGCAGGCGGTGTATATATTCCGGCAGGCGTGTACGTACTCTGCCAGCAGGCGGTGTATATATTCCGGCAAGCGGTGTATATATTCCGGAATGCAGTGTACGTACTCCGCCGGCAGGCGGTGTATATATTCCGGCAAGCGGTGTATATATTCCGGAAGGCAGTGTACGTACTCCGCCGGCAGGTGGTGTATATATTCCGGCAGGCGTGTACGTACTCCGCCGGCAGGCGGTGTATATATTCCGGCAGGCGTGTACGTACTCTGCCAGCAGGCGGTGTATATATTCCGGCAAGCGGTGTATATATTCCGGAATGCAGTGTACGTACTCCGCCGGCAGGCGGTGTATATATTCCGGCAAGCGGTGTATATATTCCGGAAGGCAGTGTACGTACTCCGCCGGCAGGTGGTGTATATATTCCGGCAGGCGTGTACGTACTCCGCCGGCAGGCGGTGTATATATCCCGGCAGGCGTGTACGTACTCTGCCAGCAGGCGGTGTATATATTCCGGCAAGCGGTGTATATATTCCGGAAGGCAGTGTACGTACTCCGCCGGCAGGCGGTGTATATATTCCGGCAAGCGGTGTATATATTCCGGAAGGCAGTGTACGTACTCCGCCGGCAGGTGGTGTATATATTCCGGCAGGCGTGTACGTACTCCGCCGGCGGGCGGTGTATATATCCCGGCAGGCGTGTACGTACTCTGCCAGCAGGCGGTGTATATATTCCGGCAAGCGGTGTATATATTCCGGAAGGCAGTGTACGTACTCCGCCGGCAGGCGGTGTATATATTCCGGCAAGCGGTGTATATATTCCGGAAGGCAGTGTACGTACTCCGCCGGCAGGTGGTGTATATATTCCGGCAGGCGTGTACGTACTCCGCCGGCAGGCGGTGTATATATCCCGGCAGGCGTGTACGTACTCTGCCAGCAGGCGGTGTATATATTCCGGCAAGCGGTGTATATATTCCGGAAGGCAGTGTACGTACTCCGCCGGCAGGCGGTGTATATATTCCGGCAAGCGGTGTATATATTCCGGAAGGCAGTGTACGTACTCCGCCGGCAGGTGGTGTATATATTCCGGCAGGCGTGTACGTACTCCGCCGGCAGGCGGTGTATATATTCCTGCCGCTGGTGGTCGAGCTGGGACGGGCGTGGCTTCTTACGACGGGCACGCGACTGACGCCTTCTCTCGACTTACCGTCTTTTCTTTGTTGAAATACAGGCGAACTGGCACTTATCTTTTGCTTGACAGGCGAATCGACGAACGTGACGTCACGCACTGAAAAAAAAAGTGAAAAATAGCCTCTCGCAAATTTCATAGGATTTCCCTACCTTTTCCTTCACTATATCCGATTCTGATTCGGACGCTCCGTTGACGCTCAACGACGTCGTGTCGTCGTTCGCCTCCTTCTCCTTCAACGCCAACTTCGTCATGCTGACGTCGAGATCCGCAGCGCTGCACACGCGACTTCCTATGCGGACACCGAACGAGCAGGAACTGGACTGCGCTTGACGAGTGACGAGTAGAGATGTCTAGGAAATAAATAGAAGTTTATTATTGGATCCTATGTCTTCACGTGTAATTTCTTACTCACAATTTGCTTTGTCCGTTGACGATGATGACGTTGACGCTAGCGATCCTCTTGGAGCCGCCTTCAAAAAAGAAATCCAATAATTAATTAATTAATTAATTAATTAAATCATTGAAAATTAACTTACCAACTCCATGATTGAACCCCGTTGAAATAATAATGCAAAATCCACTGAATAGCAACAACGTAGCACTTGGACTGCTCCTTCAAAGCCCCACTAGAAAACCAAAAATATTAATTAATTAATTAATTAATTAATTAATTAATTCTACCAGTCGACGTCATCAAATCCGAGTTTTTCCCTATAGTACGTTTTCTTGCGTTGGGCAAATTCCAACGCAAAGAGCCCGCCTCGATCTTTAAAAGCATCCGGGAGTCCTTGAACGAGAACGTCATCTTTTTCATTGATGACGTCAATTTCGTCATCTTCGTTCTCTTCGTCGTCGTCCTTGTCCTCGACGTCATCACTGAAATCGGGATCCGGGACGTCAGGTAGTAGCAAACTAAATTTCGTATCGTTGCCGCTAAATAAGGAGGCCAAGCCCATTTCTTCAAACTCGTCGGGTTTGGAATTCTTCAAATTATATTAATTATTTGTTAATTTATTTTTTATTTATTTGTACCTTTTGTTTGGATTTACGAGATCTGCCCCGCTTTCCTTCCTCCAGATATCGCAAGTCTGTCCACATGGAGTCAAACTGCTCAAAATCAAACTGAAAAAGAATATAGAATCATTTCCCGCAATCTTATGACGCACGTGATGTATTTTCATTAACCTTGGACAGGACCTTCAAATACGTTTCAAATCTCTTCAAATTCAACACGCCGCCTTCATTGATATATCCTAATAGAAACTAAATAGTATTTGACTTCATTGTAGCTAAGTTCTACTACCATCACGTGAAGACGCTTTCGTCAGCGTTCTGACGACGATTGTAGAAGTCAAAAGATCGATTAGATCGTCTCGCTTCGTTCCTCGAAGTACTTCAAAGCAATAGAGTTGCAATTTTTCCACCAGCTGCTCATTCAGGCTCCAATCGGCCATTTCCCCGATAACGTGCGCTAACCGCAAATATCGTGCTTGCTTCTGCGCGTGAAAACACTCCTAGCTGCGTCGTCTCGTCGAATGGGTTTCGAGAAGGTCAGTTGAGCTATCGAACAATGAAACGATCGGCTGCGTGGGGGGCCCCCTTTGAGTGAGTGAGTTGAGGCCCACCACATGGCTCAAACAATCCTAATCGCGCTTTTCGCTCTTATTCGCGGCCGCGCTCGCGTGGAGAATTAATAAATGGCGTTTCTAGCTCGTCGTTATCGACGCGAAAGGTCACCTAATCGGTCGTTTGGCGTCGATCATAGCAAAAAGCATTTTGAACGGTAAGAAATCGTCATTCGACGTCGATCGCACTCACTCGACATCATTAGGTCAACGAATTGTCGTCGTTCGATGCGAACAGATCAACATCAGCGGCTCGTTCTATCGAAATAAACGTAAATCGTCGTCGAATTCGCGTAACAGAGCTTGGAATAGGCTTTTTTCTCTTCTTAGTCAAGGTTCTGAGCTACCTTCGAAAGCGTTGCAACGTCATTCGAAAGCGGGGCCCCTTTCACTTCGGCGCACCGAGTCGCGTTTTGTTCAAGACTGTTCGAGGTACACGGCCCACACTGACGTCACGACGTTTGATGACGTCCTATTTCTAGGTATGATTCCTCACAAGACGACTCGAGGCACAGAAGTTCTAAATCGACTCAAAGTCTTTGATGGAGTCCCACCTCCGAAAAAGCGAATGGTCGTTCCAGCGGCATTCAGAGTTCTCAAACTGAAGCCATGTCGAAGGGTGAGTGACGTCAAAATAATCTAAAAATCAAATTAATATTGTTTTTTTTTTCAGTTTTGCGTTCTGGATCGTCTCTCACACGAAGTGGGCTGGAAATACCAAGATATCATTGGTACGTTGGAGGAAAAGCGAAAGGCAAAGGCCAAGATCTACTACGAGAGAAAGAAGCGACTTGAACGATTGAGGCAGAAAGCAATTGGAGACGAGCAATTGGAGACGAGGCCACAAAAATCGCTCCCATCGATCAATATGGACACGCTTGAAACGTTTTGTCTCCTCCTCCTAGTAGAAAAATTTTTATCAATAAAAATTGTCCTGTACAAAATATGTCATCAGAGACAGACCCACGGCGTGTTTACATTGAGTATATAGCGCGATCGCTCTTTCAACGAACTCGCTCCCTTCCTTACTTAGGGGGTTACTGTAGGTATGGCTTACCTGATATAGTGGCTTTTATTTATCTCTAGAGATTTCGTTTTCTTTGATGTACGGTACCAGGAAGATTGGCCTCTGAGCTAATGGTTTTCCGTACTAAAATAAAACATCTATCTATCTATCTATCTATCTATCTATCTATCTATCTATCTATCTATGAGTGAACGCCTTTTTGGCACGGATAATCCGGGACGGTTACAATCGAAATGGTACATAACCGTCGACGCACGGATACTGGTCGACGGCGTAGGGGCTCGTTCCGAACGCTGCGTCCGGGTTCTGCAGTGCAAGAGTGGATCGATGACGACATCGAGAAAGAATGCGAAGCGGATGGCAAGCCAGTTAGCCCGACGCTTGCTCAGTTAAAAAACCAGCAGCATCACGTGGCGACTCGCCGACGCGAACTAATGGCAAAGCACCTCGAATCGAAATCGAAGCCGCTCGTCGGCGGAGGCGTGACCATGTGGCCGGCAATGGACGACATGAGACTGAGTCGCAATGACGTCATATTTCTCGGCGCTTTATGCCTCGCCCTAATTTTGTGCATGTGCGCGACGGTCATTGCAATCCACGGTAATCGAATTAAAAATAACAATGACGTAGGAGCGTTTATTGGTTTCCTAGGAGATGCTATGACTAAACTGACTCGTTACACCGAAGAAATGAGAGGCTTCAGTGGAAAATATCGCTTGACTGATAACGCCTCGTTTCGCGAATCTGTTCTCACTTGGCATGGTAATCTTTCGACGCTTATGGTGAGGAGGCTGCTTTGGATGCGTCCTGTCGGTTTCAGTCTTTCTTTAGGATAAAATTGATAGAGATCTGGTCTATTCGTGGTCGGATGCAAATTTTTTTGATTGGATGCTCTGTCTGCTTTACACGGTGAGTAAAGAAAAAAGCCCAACGTTCAAAATTGAAATCTTCTTTTTTTTTTTTTGTTAGTGTGGGATCACTGCCTTGCTTTGGCATCTCTATGACAACATTCTGGCAAAAAATCGTCTGACTCCCAGAAGGATCAAAGCGTGGTAGGTTCTCAGGTGCTCCATATTTCATAGCTGAGCACTGATTGTACTAGGATTAGTCTGCTTGTGGCTGTTCTCGTCTTGACAAGTCTAGGACTCTACTTTCTTGTCAAGGCTCATCTTCTCGAAGATGCTATTCGGAAAACCGTTAGAAATTTCATCAAGGAAATGGTACCAAATTGTTATATAAACGATGTTAATCAGAAATTCAAATAGGTCCTTTTTAGAATGGAATGGATTTGTCTTCTCTCGATTTGACTCATTATTACGTGATCGAGCACTATTGGACTGTCCTCTATTTGCCTCCTATGACGCCTGGAGTTCTCAACGTCTTCGGTATTGTTCAAGTTACGGATGTCATTTACTACCTGCAGTACTACAGCTTGCCTATTTGGATGGCTATCTTTCTGCCCATAGTCAAGGTCGTTGCATCTCTTAGGGCAGTCTATAGCATCTAGCTTGGAGTTTCGAAAAGATTGTTGCGTTTATAGATTAATTAAGTAAGTCATCAAGATGTGTTTTTACTTATAATGACATTAAATTTAATTAATATCGGAAAAAATTATTTATTTTTAATTCTTCCTTCTTTATGTGGCTCACTTTTTGATATGAACCTGAGAGCCGCGCCCACCAAAAAAGTCGTCAGCGAATTTACCGAAATTAGAAACGAATTCTTTAGCGGAATCTAGAGCGTCGACTTTGCTCATATTTAGCGCGTAAAGAGACTCCATCCATTTCAATTTTTTCAGTTTTTCTTCGAGAGAAATTTCAGCTTCTCGTCGGCCGAACTCGCCCGATTTGAGCGACGCTTCAAAGGCTTCATGCACGAGAGATGGTGGATCGACTCGCCACATTAGACCGGCGCGAACATCGCGTTGCCATGGCAACCGAGGTAACAGACAAAAGAGAGAGACGGGCTCGAGAACGAGGAAGGACTCGGATGAACGGTCAAGAACGATTGGACTAGCGTAGGAATTGCTAACTACGTCTTTCGGGCGGATTTCCCTGTAGGACCAGTCGTCTCTGAGTATGCACTCGATGACGCGGCTCTTTCGTTCGAGTTTTAGCGTCAATTCGCGCGAAGCCGTGCGTTTCACGTCGACATGGCGACGCAGGTACCCGGATGTCTCGTCGGATGTAAATAGTGGTGGAATTTTTTTTCGCTGTCGATCGAAAGCGCGCGCTGTCGTTGAGCGAATCGTCGAATTCGGTTGAAATCGACGTTTTTTTAGTGGGGCCCCCTTCCTGATCGATGACGAGCGTCGTTGCGATAGCTGGAGTTTCTTTCGTCTTTTCCGCGTCGTTGCTTAGATCGACGAGGAGCCGTTTCTTCGCTTTTGAAGGCGTTCGCTCCGTTTTTCGCGTCTTCTGGCGATTTCTAGAGCGCGCGTGCCTGCAACCGAATTCGAATGTCCTGTCTGGCTGACGAAATAGCGCTCGATCGTTCGCTGCGAGCTGTTTTTGAACAGCCAACACGTTTGAACGTCGCCATTTTATCCGGGTTGGCGCGTAAATTATCCCGGTTATGGACGAAGATTCTCCTGTCATTTACAGCTTAGAATCTCAGGTTCGGCCTTCGTGCTATTCTAATTCTTCCGTTAAAATGTCTTGATATAAGGGCCGAGCGATTAGCGCCCGGACAGCCGAAACGGACGAAATTCACTACTTCGTCGGCACCCAATCGCTGCGCTCCGATAATCAGGTGGCCGCTGCGCTGAGATCGTTTCTAGCGTACGCTAGTTTCCCGCGAAAAGCGAACGAAACGCATCGAGTAACGCATCGCGAACTCATCAATGCCCCGGATCCAAGGAGGGAACGCACGCTAATCTCATTAGCAATTAAATTGCCGAATCTTGACACGGCATCTGGGTTTTTACTAGAGACCTCTTTAGGCCCGCCCCGAGAATGATATCGCGCACCCCTGAAAAAGGAAAGAAACCGTCCTCGCGACCGATTCAGGCCTCTGCCGCCAGAGTTTACTACCGTCTCTGCTATTTTACTCGATCAGCAACGCGTACAGTAAGAGCCGGAATCGCGACGATATAATAAAATGACGTAGGGAAGCTAAGCAGCTATACTCAAAGATAATCGCCCCAGGCAATGGTCACCCCCATTTCACGTCCACTACTGTACAGTGTAGTGACTGTACACTGATGAGCACCGTTCCATCCGGAGCTCGAATAGCGTGAGCTTCGTGGTGAAATGCAGGTATGATTGTTTCGACGAATCTGAATGAGCCGGCTGGTGTTTCGCCTTCCAAACGAACTATAGCCGTGTGGCATTCGTAATTGTCCGATTCGTTGAATGGGGGCGTGGTGAACGTGCCGTGGACGAAGCCGTGATAGGTGCCGTTTTCGTAGATGACGTCTCCGCCTCACATCAGGATGGTGCCGTTGAAGTAGCCGTGTGGTTCGGCGCGACCCGGCGGACGAAGTTTGAGGTGGTTGCATCGGTCTCCCGTCCAGCAGACGCCGTTTAGAGAGCAATCTGTTTCGCTTCCTTCTTTGCAGCTCGCTGCTGCTACGTAAAGTAGTGCTGCAAGATAGAAAAGGACATTTTTCGACAAACGGGCTCGCGTAGATACCCCGTATTAAAAATGCTGTTCTCTGTTTCCTTGGACGCCAACGAAGCCCTTTTCGAGCGTCCGGTGTGTATCGTCGCTTTCCAAGCTTCCCAACGCGGCCGAAAACGCTCGAACGCGTCTCAAATCCTCTTATTCGAAATCTCTTTGTCTACAGACACAGAAATGTACGTAATTAGGGTCGAAAACGGTACTGCCGTCCACACGAGGTGGAAAAAGGAAGGGAAAGTCGTAAATCTTGGCACTAGACTAGACTAATACTTTTCCAACTGTACGTACCTTGATGTTCAGTTAGAATAGTTGAGTGAAAGAAGAAAAGTTTTGCCAATTTGGATAGTAGGACATACTTTACAGCAACGTTTCTATCTTTGAAACAGCCACGTCAGCACTAGGTCTTAGCTCTGGCTTCAAGTCCAAAAGAGAGTTGACGAGTGTGCAGAACTCCTGAGGAAAGTCTCGATCTAGTCTTGGTAGCTTTGGAATGTCGTACGTTTTGTAGCCTCTTTGGTCCAATTTGGCAAATGGGCGCTGGCCGCAAATCTCGTGAATCAAAACTCCTACCACCCATATATCTTGACGGCTGCAATCAACTAAAGAATTTGGTAATGCATTTAAAATTTCTGGAGCCATGTGAGCCGAGTTTCCTCCAAGACTTCCACCTACATGGTGCAAAAGCTTCATTTGATCATCCAATTCAATTGCAGTGCCCAAGTCACAGATCTTTAAAGTTCCATTTCCAGATACCAATATGTTGTTGAGTTTGAGGTCGCGATGAACGACGAAGTTTTCAGAGAGATGATTAACTCCGCTCAGCATCTGAAAAGTCCATTCCAGAACTTTTCCTACCTAAGGAAAATAATCATTTTCTCGTTGGCTAAGTATTGCTACGCACCGTTAGCTTGTTTTCTTGTCTGGCAATCTGTATAACAGCTTCCAGTGTGTTGGGGTGGTCTTCTAACACAAGGAAAAGCGAAAGCGCACGAGCTTCCTCTGCCACTTCAGGAGGAAGGTCGGGGAATTGACTTGAATCGATTCTCTCATAGAAAAAAGCGTACAAACGGACAATGTTCTTACTGTAACCCAAGTTGGGACTAGATCACATTTATTCAATATGAAAATGAGGTGCTTGTAGACTTTTTCTTTTCTCAGGTATTTCTCAATGTGAGCTGATCTTGTTCCCATGGGATCTCGTGCATCCACAACCTGTAGACAAAAAACATGTAGCCATCTCCAAATTCTAATGGATCAATGTACCTGAATCAAGACGTAAAAAGAATCAATCACCTGTATAACAACGCATACAGCCTTTGTACTACAGTTCTGCTTATCTCCAATGCCTGAGGGAGAACGCGTGAAGATTTTGAATTTTTCAAGGAAGGTGTACCTTTTCTAAGTGAATAACAACGAGTTTCTTATCTTCGAGAGTCCAAAAACTTTCTTCTACTTTGACCTATAGGGGAAGAGTATCCATATCCATACACTGCAACAGAGAAAATCGTCTCTATACCTTTCCGTTAAGAAGACCGCTTGCTATTGGATCGAAGCCCTTGAGTCCAATGGTAAGATGCTGCAAAAATAAATAAATAAATAAATAAACCAATTATTGATTTTTGTTTGGACTGACGCTCTGCTGAATGTTGCAAACGACGTCGCGACTTCGAACGGGAAAGGAAGCCTTGAGGGAAACGTGCACATCAACTTCACCCAAGGTCTAGCCAAGAAAGGGTTCAATAGAGGAGAAAGAGTCTATATAGGTAGTACACAATACCTGTGTCCATTTATAGTGATCATAATCACCACCACCATTACCAGAGTTAGGCCTCAGCTTTCCTTTCTCCTCAGGATCAGTCTCACTCTATTAATTAATTAATTAATTAATTAAAATAGTGGAGATGCTCATCTTACATCTGAATCTTGGTCTTTTGATTTTGATTCAGTGGGTGGAGTCTGTTCTTTTGTTGGCTTCGCATCCTCCGATTTTTTTTGAAGTCTTAGCCGCTGGGACTTCTTCTTCGTCTTTATCTCGTAATTCTACGATTTTTGGGCCTGATTCTGCCTTCTTTGCTTTTCCTTTTTAGCCGCTTCCTCTTCGGCTCGTCTAGCGTCTTCCTCAGCTTTAATCTTCGTCTAAATTAAATCTTAAAATAGGTAAATAATTAAGCGGAATTTGACGTCACCTGTGCGATTTTTGATGTTCGCGAAATTTCGCTAGAACCATCTAAGGAAGCCTCCAATAGCGTTGGAATATTTTTCATCTGCAGAATGCACCTTTTCCGCTTTTTCTTTTCCGACGCCCGCGAAGAAATCGGTTTTTCGTCGAAGGAAGCCGAAAAACGTGTCGAGCAGCTAAACAATCGTTCGCAATCGATAGCGCAACTCTACGACGTACACCTCTTCGATTCCGCCTTCGTGCTGACGTGCAATAGAGATGAGAATAGCGTCGAATTTCTCCTCGTTGTCGCCCATGCTCCAGGCGACGAGTCCCCGTAAATCTTCGACATGGAATGGCCGTCGATCCGTGCAAGCTAGCGAGCCTCTGCGAACGCTTTACGCACGTCGCATTGGAGACGATATCGACCTTGCTCGCGCGCGTAAGTTTCGGCACCGAATAACGAAGAGAAAGGGAGGAAAAAAAGGGAGCCCCTATCTAGAACAATAACGATGTCGCGCGCATACAGTCTCTCCTATCCGAAGACCTCTACAACGGCGAGGAGAAGAACAACTGGGACGTGAAAACGCCTTATCGAAAGCAAAGTGAGAAATCGAAGCGTCATCACAACAAATAATTCATCGATGTCCGTCCAGTAGACGGAATCGCCGAGAACGGTGATGGCGAACGGCCAGACGAGACTGCTGCCCTGAAAGAGCGTGCGTCGATTCGAACCGTCGAGGTCAATATTCGATTTTATGATTTTGGGAATCGGTCCAGTAGAGACGACGTTCGGCGTAGTCGATCGTCAAGCCGTTCGGCAGGCCGAGATTTTTTTGAATAAGTACGGTTCGATTGGAGCAGTCCATGAGGCAGCGTTCGATTTTCTTGGGACCCCAATGTGCCTAAAATCAGCAATACTTATTATGTGCTCTTAGCCAAAAACTCAAAGCTCTGGAAACACGCACGGCTAAGCAATCTTATCACATAGGTAAGAGTACTCAAGGGAGTACGCTTGGTGGTTTCAAAAACAATGTTCTTTGGATAAGTACGTACTACACTACACGTCCATCGTAGTGCTTATGATCTATCTATGATCCCTGGTGACGTACAAACGAATTTGAGTTATCCTACTGTACTCATGTCTGCCTAAGGGGGAACTTCATAAGGGGGAGAGGTAGATGAACGTTCGGAGCATAATTGAATCTAAAATATTAAAAATATTTATCCATAAATTGTGACATACAATATTTTTAAAAAATTATATCCATAACGGAAGCAACACTGTTTATTTTCATAACGTCAATAGAATTTAATTTTTTTTGATTACTTTTTGCATCGTTCCAGCGTCGCTTGTCTCTGATCGTGATAACCGTGCCACTGACGCGATACGAAGTTCGGAAGGGGATCGGTGCGATCGAGTTGAATCGTCGCGCGCGGATAGTGACGTAGCTCGCTGAACATCGTCGAGAAATTCGGTACGCGTTTCTGTCACGAACGAAGCCTTCGCTTTCGACGCAGGAAGGCAGCAGCGAGTCTTGTAAGTCACTTACGATGCCATTCATCGACGTTTGAGCCTTGAAAGTCTCGCGGACGTGATCGCGCGCGCTCGAAACGGTGAAATGCGGGTCTTAAGGCGACAACGTGACAATCGTACGTGTTCGCATTATCATTTGGCTTACCATAAAGGTAGTCGTGAGTCCGATTCGGTTGAACTCGCGGCTTTTCGATCGTTTTCGTTATTGTGGTAGCCATGTTGGACGTATCGCTATAGAAACACTGGAGCAGCCCGTATAAATCGCGACCCGGATTTGTGCCTATCTAATTACTACGTCATTCGCTTAGACCAATAGGCGTCGTCTAGGCGATTCCCCAAGGGAGGCGGGTCGACTCTAGTGGCAACCGCTCGTCTAGAAGACGTTCCGTCGTTCGCTGCGAATGTTCAGTAAACTGTCAGACCGCCAATCATGACTTCGAGCGTGAGCATCGACAGAGAGCCGTCGACGAACGAATGCGAAGTGATCAAGGGTAAGGAAACGAAAGAGAGGGGCACATCCCACGCGAATAATCCCCGATCGTTCGTCAGATCGCCTCTACTTCGCGACGCTTCGCACTTGTCCGCGTAGTACGCCTTCCGTACACTACTTCAACATCGACGACGAAAAGTAAGCGGGGAAACGGTCGAACCGGGTTCGCGAAGCCCGACACGTCTCCCCCACAGCTTTTACGCCGATTTCGGCCCTCTAAATCTGGCAATGCTCTATCGCTACTGCTGGAAACTCAACAAGAAACTCAAGGTAAATACATCTTCGTCAGATGGACGCGTTCGAATGGCCTCTGCTTTTTTTTTTCAGTCGAGCGCGTTAACGAAGAAGAAGATCGTCCATTACACGTCGTACGACAACAACCGAAAGCGAGCGAACGCTGCCTATCTCGTCGGTGCGTACGCGGTAAGTCTGGCGACTCGCCAAGAAAAAAAATCGAAAAAAAATCTGTCCGTCCGCTTACGTAATCGATCTCGAGACGCCCGGTCTCTCTCCCCCTCCGCATCAACACAGAGGCGCAGTATCGTCTCCTCTCCTCTACGAGCGGAGCTATCGTACTCTGAGACGTCTACGTGCTGTTTCTTTTAGATAATCTATCATCGGAAATCGCCCGAAGAGGTGTTCGCTTCGCTGACCTCGGGCCAGCCGCCTTATTTGCCATTCAGGTACGACAAAACGCATGGAAATTTTTCGTCGTTCGTCGCTCGTACAGAATGTCCTCATTACGTAAACGGATCGTTTTGCACGTGCCGGCGCTGTCGCCGCGCTGAAATCAGCGGGAGCGTTCATTGTTTTTATTCGATGTTTATAGGGACGCGTCGTGCGGAAGCTGCACGTTCCACTTGAGCCTCCACGACGTGTTTAGCGGTCTCCACAAGGTAAGAATCGCGCGCGCGCAACGACGCGAAATGACTCCGCCCCCTCTCTCTCTCCTCTCTAGGCGATCGAGAACAAGTTTTTAGACTTGGACGATTTCGACGTGGCCGAGTACGAACACTACGAGGTATGCGTGTTATCTTTTGTTTGCACGGCTTTGCTTATTATCGTTTCGCCCATGCCGATTCGAATCAGCGCGTCGAGAACGGGGACTTTAATTGGATCGTACCGGGCAAATTTCTCGCGTTCAGCGGTTCGCACAGTAAAATGCACGTCGATAACGGTACGCGTTTTTCGAATCTACGCCGGTAAAATGCGCGTATATACGCGTGCGATTCGCGTGTCCCATAGGCTATCCGCGTCACGCCCCCGATACGTGTTTCGATTACTTTCGACGACACAACGTGACGTGCGTCGTTCGACTGAACCGAAAAATGTACGAAGCGAAGCGATTTCGCGAGGCGAACTTCGATCATCACGATCTCTATTTCGTCGACGGAAGTACGCCGGATAACACGATTCTCAAGTAGGAGAAAACGATTGTCGATACGCACGCGATAAAAAATGTTGTTTTTTATAAAGGACATTTCTTTCTATTGCCGAAAATGCGAAAGGGGCGATTGCTGTTCACTGCAAAGGTATTTCCGGTTCTTTTTGCGGTTTTTTGCTGTTCCAAGCCTCCCTTTCTTTGTAGCGGGCTTGGGGCGTACCGGCCACGTTGATTGCGTGGTACTCTATCGCTTCACCGCAGCGGAGGCAATTGCTTGGATAAGGTAAATCCCCACATGTATCTCTCTTCTGTTTATTGTTTCTATGGCGACGTTCGGTGCAGATTATGTCGGCCCGGTTCGGTCATCGGACCGCAGCAATACTATGTGGCCGAGTAAGTGGGCTCGATTGAGAATAACTTGGTTTAATTGTGGGGGATTTTTCATTCAGGAAACAGGCGTGGCTGAGACGAGAAGGGGAAATCCTCTACGGTAACGATAAAACAGCCGTAACGGGATGTGGGGGCGAGGTCTTTTATTGTCTCTTCTCTTCTCAGACTGAAGTTTGAAAGGACGAGCCGTCGCAAGGCGACAGTCTGCTCAAAATGAAAGCGTCGCATTGTTTCAGAGTGCGCTCTCCTGGATTAGGGTAGGGTAACCGATAATATGTATCGTTGCTGCATTTTTTTACATAACATGTATTATTTTCTAAAAAAAGTGTCAATGGCACCACTGTTTTGCAATCTCTCCATTGCTTCCATGTCAACAGATAGATCATTTATTGCTATATTCACCTGGCAGATGAGATGACCAGCAGCTTCTCTCAAACTCAAAGACGCTTTCATCTCAGCTTTAGATATCAAAATGTTAAAATGAAGACCACGTGTCTTGTGGACAACATGTACGCCTTATCCGAGGGGATCGACTATGACTTCTACATAGGCTTCCGAGCCTCATACAGTCGTATCAACGTTGGATACGACACGTCGCGCGACGGCGAAGACGCGATTTCTCAGCGAGCAACAACCAACTATTTTCGGACTTCAAGAGCCCCTAGAGCCCCTAAAGCATCAAGTGGCCGAAATAGCCGAGGGTCTCGGCGCGGAATACGCGCGCTACGGCGTCGGTCGGAACGAGTGTCGGGACCGTCGGGACGACGGGAAAAATCGCGGAGAATTTAATTAACCCGATATTCTACGATAAAACCGTTTGGGAAATAATTGATTCGGGAGTCTTTTGGCTGACGATCCCGGAACGAAGTTCTGGTCGTCGTTATTGCCTCGAATAGTCACGTGGGGGAGATTTATTATTAGGGAATTGTCGCGGCAATCGTTTTATTTTTTCAATGCGCATTTTGATCACCGGGGACGGGAAGCTCGGCTCGAAAGTGCATTTTAGGTGCATTTTAGGTGCATTCCTACAAAACTGTGCATGATTACAGTTTTCTGAAAACCGCTCAAAATCAATAAGTCCCAGGATTAACGTGCCGTTTGGTCTGTTACGGTTGTGTTATATATCATTCGAAAGCGCTTGTGGAGCTCTATCTAAGACTCGTGGGGTGGTGTCATTGGATGTAATCTCAATTTATTATTAATAAATTCGTGTTTTCGGAACTTGTCAACTTATACCGCTAATCCCATATAGTAGATTAGGAGGATTGACAATTGTTCTACTGAGTTTTTGTAGAGAATTTTATGCCGTTTAATTTGGATGTAGGGTCCGGTGAGCATATTTGAGGTCTGACGTCATAAAATCGTGTTTTTCGGCATACCGGCGTTCTCACTTCTCCGAGCTTTACCACCGCATTCTATGCCATGTATGGTGATGAGGGAATAGTGTTGTAGGTATTCGGCAATGCAGGAAGCATTCTTTGCATGTTTCGTGTAGGTTTTTCGCGGCGGTTATCCGGGGTTGCGTGTATACGGGGTGGTGTCTTTTCAGTCATCGTCAGAACGGCTCCAAACGGAGCGAAGGGAGTGTGGCCGGTTGCCTGGAGGAGTGACTGTGGGGAAATCGACGGTGACGCGTGGGACGCTGGGTTGACTAGGATTTTGCAAGAAGTGTACTCCTGTTTATTAGATGCTTGACGGGGTCGCCCGGATCTCAAGAGAGGACCCGGACTATACAGACAAACGGACAACATCAACAACTAGAACGGCTACAACTACCCCCCTTTCCTCGAGAAGGTGAGCGCCCTCGGGAACTAAACTGGGGCCTCTAACATACAAACACGAAAAACAAACCACGAACCAGTGTACGTCGCAACGAAGCGCCACGCGTTCACGTGGACCAGTTCGGGTCTTGAAAGCGTACGGGAGCTCTTCCAGCGTTGGCGCGGCGAGTGCGCTGTCGGCCAGCTCCATGAACAGTAGTAGAGTTGAAAGTAGACGATGAAGGAGAAGAGACCGGATTCTCACCGGCATGAAACGGACGTGAAGTAGCAGATGATTCTGCTCCACCGACAAAATTAACACTTTTGTCCCCTGGCCAATGGGGGTCGACGCCGTCGCGCGACATAGCGTGTGCCGAAGGGAGAACCCACTCATCTGTCGACCCCTGCATCACTTCATCTCGAGGCCGCCACATTCCCATATTAATAGGGCAGGAAAGCCTTCGGCGGGGCGAATCAGCGCTCGCTCCCGTCGTGTGACGAACGTCCTCGAGATCCATCGATCTGCATCCATCGTCATGGATATGTTGGGTGTCGCAGGCGAGGGCCAACTTCCGTCAAAAATAAACGTTACCCATGGAAGGGCAATATAGAACGCTGGCGTCGTCGACGTCCTCGCGCGGTCCCTGTTGACAGGCGATGAGGCGTTCCGTATAATGGACGTGTGGATCTGCAGGACCGAATTTGCGCTTCAAGAAAGCCACAAATTTCTTCCAGGTTAACTGCTCGCCGCGCTTCTCCAACTTCCTTTCGAACGCGGAGGCCTCGACGCGTGCGCGCCCACTTAGATGAATCCGCGCGTTCCTCAGACGGTCGTGCGCGTTCCATCGATCGGCGTCGGCGATCGCTTCGAGCTGATAAAGCCAATTGTTGAGTTCTTCGTAGTTGTACCCGAAGAATTTCTCGAGAGCGCGCGTATAGTCGACGCGTCGCGCCGATGGCTGACGATCCGGCGATTCGTCCGTTGACGTATCGAACGCCTCCGCGTGTGGCGTGGGAATTCCGGCTGGCGTCGCGAGTCGAGCCCGTGTCGTCGGCGATAGCAAACGCCGCTTGCGTGCGAGCAAACGGTCGATCCGTCGTCGTGCGGCCGGAGTTTGCGGCGTCGCAGGCGTCGCGAGTTGAAATAACGCCGTTGGCGTCGTTGCGCGTCGTTGAGATGCGTGCAACGCGCCGCGCCTTCGTTGTCCGGGCGTCGTCGACTTCGGCGTTCGTGTCGCATGCAACGGCGCGGCGGGCTTCTTTGCTTTCGTCGTCTTTCGCTTCGGGGGCATCCTTCGGTCGTGTGTGCGATTGTGTGCTGCCTCGTGGCACCAGGTGCCTCTCCGCCGACCAATCACACAGGCTTGCTCCCACGACGTCACCGGCCACTCCCCCCTGACAACGGCCGATTCGAACCAAGACCGCGCGGGTAGTCGGGCGAGGCGCTTTCGCCACACGCGCGTCGACGACGAGCTGCCCGGGTGATCGTCGCTTCGACCCGGTCCAGCCAGAATCAAAAACGAACGATCCAGCGCGCCGACGACGGCGATGGACGATCGCGTTCCCCGTGAAATCCGACTACCCGGATTCTCCACCAAGTTGTGGCCGGTTGCCTGGAGGAGTGACTGTGGGGAAATCGACGGTGACGCGTGGGACGCTGGGTTGACTAGGATTTTGCAAGAGGTGTACTCCTGTTTATTAGATGCTTGACGGGGTCGCCCGGCTAGAGAGGACCCGGACTATACAGACAAACGGACAACATCAACAACTAGAACGGCTACAGGGAGCAAAACAAGAAGGGATCTGCTGTCGCGAACGGTAAATTACGTGTTTGTCTGTCATTTTGTGGCGCACGTTTCGGTTTCGGGGCCTCACCCGCATTCGAACGATTTTACTATCGCTCCCTCTTGCTGCGTACGTGGGTTTAAGCGTTGGAGCGCTTCGCGATCAGGTTTTAGGCGCGTTTCGAGGGGCCGTTCGCGTCGCGCAGTGGAAGTTGGGGGCCCGTAGGGGAAATCGGCGTCGTTTTTACGATTCTCGCGTACGCGAACGTTGTATACTACGTGGTTGGGGTAGAGCGTGACGCTGTAAAAGGTTTTCCTATTGTTTTACTACGCGCTTATCGTTTCTACTGGGGGGAATTTTTCGTAGATAATTTTCCATTTCCAAGGGAGGAGTTTTTTGAGCAAGGGGAATTTTTGGAACATTCGGCGAGTAAGGGAGAAGGTGTAGTACCCATCGGAGATCTACCAGGTATTTTTTAGAAGAGTAAATAATAATAACTAATTATTTACTCTTTTATTTCTCATGTGTTAGGGTCATTCCGTCACTAAAACTCATTGGGGGAGTTCTATCAGATTACGTGACCATGTCGTTTACTCCTCTCGACGTGGGATTGGAGAACGTGAGCGTTGATACAGGATCGCGGAATGGAAATTCTCGACGTCAATGATAACGTTCGCTTGTACAGCGACGACGTCGATTCCGAGGAGTTGACATTGAGAAACGTGCGTCCGGTGAAAGACTACGATCTCGTTCTTTGCAGTCTGCACGTCAACGTGACTAATGTTCAAGATCTCGATTCGTTCGGAGCGAGCTTCCAAGTGCGTCGAACCGAAGTCAGTCTCATTCACGTAAACGACGCTCCTATCTTTGACCCGACCAAGACGACGTTCAGAGGACGAGAACGTTACGATACCCGTGCTACGCAGCTTCTCCGATCACGAAGAAACGCTGACCGGCGATGCGATCCGCATCGTCAAACAACCGAACCGCGGACGAGCAGTCGTCAACACGTCGTCCGGCGATATAAAGTTTATGTCTCAGCGCGACGACTTCGGCAATCGAACTTTTTCCTACCAAGCTTGCAATTGCCAGGTCTTGATTTTTGTCAATAAAATTTGTGCCACGTGTTTCGTGTTTGAAGCATACTCTTGCGCTCAGCTCTTGCCCTCCCACTGCTCCCACGTATATGACTGTTCTAAGCTCCCGGATTAAACGACCACCGCCCCCATTTTCCAAATCTTGGAGAATGGGGGCGGTGGTCGTCTAATCCGGGCATTTATAGCCGTTTACCCTATTAAATCCGGAACATTGCGCCTTGTGACAGAGGACGGCAGATAGCGTATATCTACCATTTTTTCTGGCTAGAAGAACTTACCTTCTACCAGGATTTTTAGAAAAATTTGAAAGCTGGTTAGCTTACAAAAATGAAAGCACAATTGCGTTCATTCCATCTAGCTTCGAACAACAGACAAAAACACAAGAAGAATTCTTAAAAATCCTGAGCAGTGATCACTTAATAGCTTAGTCCCCTTCTTCCTGTTGGTATTTATTGCGACGGATTCTCTTCAATCGCTTCATCGCCTCTTCCAATTCACGCCGCTTGCGCAAGATTTGCTCCTGAGCCTCGATTTCTTGCCGCATATATAGAGAGTCAATCTCTCTATAGGGGATAAGAACTGTCGACGTACGCGAAGTACGTGCTATCGTTGACCGGTTCGACTGGATTTTGCAACCAGGCGCCCATTGTAAGCGCATTGTCGCATTCGCGTTGTCCCGGCGCCGCGGCCGTGCACACAGTCAGGAGCGCATTGATAGCATCTGTAACACCTCTGCAAAAGAAAACAAAAACAAATTTACAAAGACCCCAGCCCCTTTTGTTTGGCCCCTTTACCTCGCCGCCGCCGCAGCCAAATTGTTTTTCACGTTTGGCGCGTTGGGATCAGCTGAGAGCGCTTTGGCGCCAAGTAGCAATTTACTCGACGACATAGAGACGGATCTCAAATAGCCAACGATTTCATTCCGCGCAGCCTTTTCCTAGAAACCCCCATCGTTTCCCCTCACTCTATCAGTCTCTCTCCCCCTTACCTTCGATAGTCCAGCTAGCATGAGTCGTGAGTGAACATTGCATTTTCCGGCGAATTTCTTCGACGCTTGCGCCAATTGCATGTGCGTCCCGCGCGAATTCGCCACCGCCGCGCTGACGCTCAACGACGTTTGAACGTCCTGAAACGACATATCACCCGCCGGCGGATATTGCCCCGTCGTCAGGGCAACGCTAGCGGCGGCGATTTCTTTGATCGCCGTATCGACGTCTCGTTGTCCGGGAAGACAATTGATGACTTGATTCAATGCCTGGGAAACGGCTTTGAGCGAGACGAGATTGATTTTCCGGGTTCCGTGGCGAAGCAATCGCTTTCTTTGCGCTTCGTCAATGAGATGACGCGAATGACGCATGACTTGAATTGCCGTGGCGACGATCTGCTCTTGCGCACTGCGATCATCGGTTGCCGCGGCAACGCCACGAACAGTAAGAAGTCTGAGAGCATTGGCCGTGTCACGTGCCGCGATTCCAGTATAGTTCTCATTTCCCTGACACGAAGATTATTAGAGTGGAATATATATGACGTGTACCAGTACTAACCTGAGCTGCAGCTATCAGTAACTGAGCCATTGAAGCACCAACTGTTTTCGATGTAGCACCCAATTCCAGGGCACATGCCTCCGCCTAAAAAATAGACAAGTATCTCTCTATATATAGAGCCCTAGACATTATTTATTGTCTCACCGTTTCTCCCGGCAAAGGAAGCAATTTCCCGGAAGCGGCCGTCTTCTGCACGGAAACGAGATCGGCTTATTAAATTTCCTATTTAAAGGTACCGGTCCCAGCTCTATACGATCAAAATATAAGGAGTAATAACGATTCCTAACTTTGGGCCTACCTTCTAACCCAAAGATAAAAATAAAACCTATATTGCATACCTAAAATCCTTCCCTTGTCCCCTTCTCTTCTCGATTGATCCTCGCTCCTTCCCCTTCGCGCATCTTGTCCCTCTCCTCGTCCCTCTATTTGAACGCCCCTAGAGAAAAATAATTAGAAATAATTCCAAAGATAAAAATAAAACCTATATCGCATACCTAAAATCCTTCCCTTGTCCCCTTCTCTTTTCGATTGATACCCGCTCCTTCCCCTTCGCGCGTCCTGTCCCTCTCCTCGTCCTTCTATTGGAATGCCCCTAGAGAAATAATTAGAAATAATTCCAAAGATTAAAATAAAACCTATATCGCATACCTAAAATCCTTCCCTTGTCCCCTTCTCTTTTCGATTGATATTCGCTCCTTCCCCTTCGCGCGTCCTGTCCCTCTCCTCGTCCTTCTATTTGAATGCCCCTAGAGAACAATAATTAGATGTGAAAAACAAATGTTAAATAATTCTGTACCTGTCGATAGCCTTCCCCCACGTCCCTCCCTTCGTCCTTGTCGACCCTTTTCCTTCCCTGTACGTGTCCTTTGCCCTTCTCTTGCATCCTCGTTCCATCCCGTTGAGTGTTCCTAAATAAAAGAAATAAGGTGTGATAAACAAATGCAAAATAACTCTGTACCCATAGATAGTCTTCCCCCACTTGCCCCTACGCGTGTCCCTTGTCCTCTTCTCCTCCTTCCAAGTGAATTCCCCTAGATAAAAAGAGAGTAAAAAATAATCCTAAAATTAAAAATAAACTGATACCTTATGCTAATTTCCGCTCGACCTCCTTCCTATATAACACACAAAAAACAAAGCCCCTTTAACACATACAACTACGAGGCACTTATCTGAGCCTTCAGAGCGTTCTCGTAGCCCTCTTCGAGTCGGCTGAAGGCGATATTCACTTCGGTCGCGAGCCTTGAACTCGTAAGCGGCCACCGATTCGCAGAGCTCGTGCCGCACAGTCACCTGCATAGTTTCCATCAATTTATTCAGCCACAATTCGACTTGTCCGACGCACTCGCACGGCTCGTTGAAGTTGACGTATTCTCCTTCTTTGCTGTACATTCCCAACGCCGTTTTCGTCGGCTTGCCGTCGGAATCCTCTTTGAACTTCAAACGAGCCATATTGTCGAAAAGTTTCGCCAGATGGCGAGCGACTTCTGTAGGGAAATTTCCCTTTGAGAGAATGTCAAGCAGATCGACTGACGAAACGAAATAGAATCGCGGAAAGGCAAGACGTTTCGTCTCCAGATATTCGGCGAGTGCCTTCTCGCAGACCGACAATCGACCCTGAATATTTTCCAACGTCTCGTATAGACCCTTCTTGTTTGTCACTTTGTCTTCCGATCCGATAAAAATGCTCTCCAAGTGAGACCACGTCGTAGACAGTCGCTTTTGCCACGCGGAAACTTCTTCGTATTTCGACGTCATCATGTCCTCCAATTGAACTTGATTGTCCTCGAGCGTCTCGATCAATTCTTCGCTCGATTTCAGCAACGTGATGCCCGTGCGCGGATGGGGCTCGTGTTCAAAATCCATTTGAGACCAAAGATTTTCTCCATGTTCAATTCATTCGTCGCCTTGTCGACGATTCCCGAAACTTCGTCTTCGAACTTGTGCAACTTCAACTGGAGCAAATCGGCGAGCGTCGTCTCTTCGGACATGGCGAACTTGACGTTCGTCGCCTGCATCAATTGGAGCCAATGCCGTTTGCGAATCGCCGGATTCTGCAGCTCGCCGACGACGTCACCATATTCTTAACGGTCGAATCGACGCCACTGAACGCGTCCCAAGCGCGCATCTCCTTGTCGAGAGCGCGAATGTCCTTGACGAATTTCTTCAAATCGATGTCCATCGTTTCGACGTTGACCTGTCGCCACAGCGTCGTCTTCCACTCCTCGATCGAACTGTGAACCAATTCGACGACGTCCCACAGTTGCTTCAGTTGACCGACTTCGCGTCGACGGCACGCATTCAGTTGCCGATAGTCGGGCGTGTTTACCTCGAACAGCGACGCCGATTCGTGTAGGGCGCCCATTTCGCGTTCGAGCGCGGCGACTTCGACGTGCAGCCGATCGAGACGCGCGTACGCGTTCGACGAATTGTACGCAAGCGGCGCGGTTCGTCGAAAGAGCTCTCGGAACTCGTGCTGCTTCACGTCGAACGACGAGCACTTCTTTCGAATGATCGCCACTTCGTTCGCTTGGAGTGGCGCGACGACCTGCTTCGCTGTCCGCCGCCACTTTTTTCAGGTTCGTCCATCGATCGGGCAGCTCTTCGAGGAGCGTGCGCACCTGGTCGGACATCTCCTGTTCGTACGTCTTCAGAAGATCGATCGTTTGCTTGAGCGGTTCCAACATGCTGTCCGTGTTCGGTGTGCGATCTTTGACGGCCATCAAAAGCCCGATAACGGCAACGAGACCGTCGTAGTCGCCGTCTTCGACCTCTTTGGCCAATCCCGCATCGACTCGCATGATGAAAGCAGCCAGGTCGTCAAGACTATAAAAAAATTAAAAATTAAAAAAAAGCATTCAAATTAAATTATACAGATAAAGATCTTACCTGCTTGTGACGTGTTGAGCAAGGTGGTTCTTAAAATTTCTAAGCTCAGTGCATGATTCCACCCACAATAATGACCCCCTTACTTGAACGAATGGTGGTAAAGCTCTTCGAGCGCTTACCTACCCTTTCTCCTCCCATGATCGCCTCGAAACTCTTTTTTCCCAACAACACAACATAAAAGTCTAAATCGGGGCAAAAACCCACCTTAATTACGACAAAAACACGCCTAAAGACACACGAAACCCAAAATAGGACTGAAAGGCGTCGAAAAACACAGCGATCGCCGCTACGAAAAATTCCCGTGCGCAACGGAGCCTCAGAACATGCTCAGAACTCGATCGCGCAACGATAAAACGCCCGTCTAAACGCAACAGGACCCATTCGAACGACAGCGAACGCTCGCCAAGGGCGCGCATCGACTAAGAAATCCTTCGCACGCGTACAGGGGCCCCAGAACCGCTCGCGCAACAATCGTCATCCTCTAAAAGCGTCTCTTACCCGTGTAGAAAGGTCATTCGACCTTCGATGTCGCCGCGTTCCTCCGTTATCCCGTCAAACGACGAACGAAAATACCTGTGCAACCCGGATGCACCAAAACCAAGATGTATGAGGATGTATGATATACATGTATGTGACCTCCTACGCTCCCGCTCATACCAACAAACACATAGGTACACACAGGCGAAAACCACACGGTTAACCCGAAAGTTGAATTGTTCCCAAAGTACCTTCTTCTCCCTTGATTCCGTAATCACTGTCTCAATGTGAGGACTTGATATAACTTCAATGAGAACGATAGGCTTGTCCTTATCCCAGTAGACAACAACATCAGGCTTTATATTCGAACGTGTGAAGACGTCGATGGGAAGCTCGTAACGCCTCACTTTACTATCTTTCTTCATGTTGTAATTCTCTATTATCAAGGCTTCATCCTGACTTAGCACTTTGTTGATCCACGCCCCCACAATGTCGTAATCCTCTTTGTGATTGCCTTGAAGAGAGGATGGACTAATTTCGAGAAAGTCAGTCAAGTTGTACGCGTTTCCTTCGCCCAATGTAGAAAGAAGATTTTCATCCTTTTTTCCTTCGACTTTACTCGCGTCAAAAAATTCAATTGGAAAAGGAGTCGTCATTGGGACTTTTCCTCCCGACCGTCTTGCTGCGAATGATGTTGACAGCAGTAACGCATTGGGCTTCGCACAGTGCGTCTTGCGCGGCGTTTGTAGTATCTCTTCTGCATACACAAACGTTATAGTTAATTCACCAATTATTCAACAACGCCCTCCTTCCTTTATTTACTCAGTGTTTTTTTAGTCATAAAACAGTCGAAGGCGGCGGCGGCGGCGGCGGCATCAGTTTTCATTTTCTGCTTTTTTGCATCTGCGAAAAAAATCGGATTAGCAAGAAAATAGGTATATCGACGTGCGTTTTACTGTGCGGACCGCTGAACGCGAGAAATTTGCCCGGTACGATCCAATTAAAGTCCCCGTTCTCGACGCGCTGATTCGAATCGCCGCGGGGCATGGGCGAAACGATAATAAGCAAAGCCGTGCAAACAAAGGATAACGCGTAGTGTTCGTACTCGGCCACGTCGAAAACGTCGAAGTCTAAAAACTTGTTCTCGATCGCCTAGAGAGGAGAGAGGGGGCGGAGTCATTTCGCGTCGTTGCGCGCGCGCGATTCTTACCTTGTGGAGACCGCTAATGTGGAGGCTCAAGTGGAACGTGCAGCTTCTGCACGACGCGTCCCTTTAAGGTTGCAAGGGGGGTTGCTAGGGGCGTGGTTAGGGTTACCAGGAAGAGGCGTTCCTTCTTGCATTTTTGGGCATGGAACGCGTACGCTAGCATGAAGACTAGCAACGGGGTGTAAACAGAGGACGGCCGGTGCGAAAACGATACACGAAGCGTAGCTAACCGCACCGATCGGCTGCGTTTAGCAATAGCGCCGAAAAACAGCCGTTTTCGGCGTTTTTTCGTCCTTTGAACGGCCGTTATCGGCGATTAGCCGCATCGAACGCGATCGTCAGGCATCGCTTGACTCAACTACGAGAGGTTTTGTCGATTCGTCGCGTATATGTCAAAATAGAGCCCATTTTTATCAAAAATCGGCCGCGAAAAGCCGAAATCGAGCCGTTTCTTTCGAATGGCGCAACGGTTCGCAAAACCGCTTCGTAGTTGAGTCTAGTGATGTCCGGCGATCGCGTTTGTCTCCGACGTCTATTGGGAAAATGGCCGTTGAAAGAACGAAAACCTTCCTCGAAGTAAGGCAAACGGTTGTAGCAGTTTTTCGAGTTACGGGCCCAAAGATCTAGACCCCTTGCAGTTGGCGTGGGAGTCAACGATAGCTCACGTGCTGGAGTACAACCGGGACTTGTCACACGCATAAAACGGCCCGAAACACTACTTTCCTTCCCAATTACAGAGCTGCCGTGACAAGATCAGAGAGTACTCGTCTATACGAAGAAAAAGGGTAACTCGCGAAAGGCGTCGATCCTTCGCAAAGCCATTACGCGAGTGGGCGGATAACATCGACAAGTGGCCGGCGATTACAGGGACGTATTCGATCATAGCGCCAAGCTCATACACAAGTGAGGTCTTCCTGAATTACCGAAATATCAACTGCTACAAGCGATTTCTTTCGAAATGGGTCGGATCGTTGTTTGACACGTCTGTCGCTGAAAATCGCCTCCGAATCATTGCAGTAAAAGTAGGCTAATTCGTTTTCGTGTCATCTAGGGACTTTGTGAGTACCATTCTGGCGGAAAACTTGCAAAAATACTTCAGAATGAGTCCACGGATACTGCAGCCTGAGGTTCTCAGACATATTTTTTTCAAGTTTTCCGCCAGAGTAATACTCACAAAACTAGCACAAAGCCCATAGATGACACGAAACGTATTAGCCTACCTTTACTGCAACGATTCGACGGCGATTTTCAGCGACAGGCGTGTCAAACAACGATCCGACGCATTTCGAAAGAAATCGCTGGTAGCACTTGATATTTCGGTAATTCAGGAAGACCTCACTCGTGTATGAGCTTGGCGCTATGATCGAATACGTCCCTGTAATCGCCGGCCACTTGTCGATGTTATCCGCCCACTCGCGTAATGGCTTTGCGAAGGATCGACGCCTTTCGCGAGTTGCCCTTTTTCTTCGTATAGACGAGTACTCTCTGATCTTGTCAGGGCAGCTCTGTAATAGGGAAGGAAAGTAGAGTTTCGGGCTCTTTTATGCGTTTGGCAAGTCCCGGTTGTCCTCCAGTAGGCGTGTCACCGTCTAATTGGTCGCGTGCCTGCAAGGGGTCTATATATACATACAGTATACATACAGTATATATATGCCTGTTCACAATTTCCATTTTTCTGCCAAAACGACCTCATACAGAAATATAATTATTTAACAAAATACTTAGATTATTGTAATATCTTTATTCTTACGTACCTCAAAATATATCATCTCGTGTAAGAAAACGCCGAAAAAAGCCTATTTTCTCTTAAGTAACGCGCGTTAGATAAGACCCGCTCTCGGAAGACCGGACGTTCCACGCGTTCCTTCACGACAACAGGCTGTACTTATTGTAAAATAGAGAGAACATACTCCAACGTGTTTTTTTAGCGAATTTTATGTTTTTAATATTCCGACACTCTAGTACCCCCCTTGCTACCTTAAACATCGAATAAAAACAATGAACGCCCCGCTGATTTCAGCGCCGGCACGTGCAAAACGATCCGTTTACGTAATGAGGACATTCTGTCGCGTACGAGCGACGAACGACGAAAAATTTCCATGCGTTTTGTCGTACCTGAATGGCAAATAAGGCGGCTGGCCCGAGGTCAGCGAAGCGAACACCTCTTCGGGCGATTTCCGATCATAGATTATCTAAAAGAAACAGCACGTAGACGTTTCAGAGTACGATAGCTCCGCTCGTAGAGGAGAGGAGACGATACTGCGCCTCGATGCGGGGGGAGACCGGGCGTCTCGAGATCGATTACGTAAGCGGACGGACGGATTGTTTTTTTTTCTTGGCGAGTCGCCAGACTTACCGCGTACGAGGCGGCGTTCGCTCGCTTTCGGTTGTTGTCGTACGACGTGTAATGGACGATCTTCTTCTTCGTTAACGCGCTCGACTGAAAAAAAAGCAGAGGCCATTCGAACGCGTCCATCTGACGAAGATGTATTTACCTTGAGTTTCTTGTTTAGTTTCCAGCAGTAGCGATAGAGCATTGCCAGATTTAGAGGGCCGAAATCGGCGTAAAAGCTGTGGGGGAGACGTGTCGGGCTTCGCGAACCCGGTTCGACCGTTTCCTCGCTTACTTTTCGTAACGAAACTCGTCGTCGATGTTGAAGTAGTGTACGGAAGGCGTACAAGTGCGAAGCGTCGCGAAGTAGAGGCGATCTGACGAACGATCGGGGATTATTCGCGTGGGATGTGCCCCTCTCTTTCGTTTCCTTACCCTTGATCACTTCGCATTCGTTCGTCGACGGCTCTCTGTCGATGCTCACGCTCGAAGTCATGATTAGCGGTCTGACAGTTTAGTGAACATTCGCAGCGAACGACGGAACGTTTCTAGACGAGCGGTTGCCACTAGCCTCCGTGGGGAATCGCCGGGATGCGGAGACGACGCCTATTGGCCTAAGCGAATGACGTAGTAATTAGATTGCGGCGATGACGCCATTACCTAAACACTAAAGCGCGTTATTACATACGAACTGGAACCATGCAGAGAAACGGTGTGAAATCATAAATTATAAACGCGCTCTAAGTACACCCTCATTTTTCTCTAAAAGAGCAAAGCCATTAATTACCTCAAAGTTAGATCCCTTCCTTTCAAAGGTAAAAGTGACGTCAAAATCCAACTCGATCTGTTCTTTTTGCCTTTTTCCTGCAATTTTTCGTATCTCGCCTTCACTTCTCGCTTCTCCTGAGAAATTCTCTCGTAACGCTCTTCGCTCAGTCGAACGTCATTTTCGGCCACGTGCGCTAATTTGGCGTTTTGCTTGCCAGTCAGTTCCAAACTGTGGCACGTGCGTTTCAACTCTCGAATTTCCTTTTTGAATTCGCTAATGAGCTGCACGCGACGTTCATCAAAATCCTGAAAAGTAATCATTGAATTTACATATCTCAATAATTTTACGTATGTCTCCTTTGCCTTTGTCTCTTTCAGTTCCACTTCGAGTTGTTTGATTTGAACGGCGTTTTCCTCTTCTAGTTGCTTGGTCACGTCGTTGATTTCCTCCAATTCTCCGCACAGTCTCGCATTTTTCGACGCCAACTCGCCAGCTCTCAATTCGGCGTCCTTCTGACTCGACTCCGTCTCTTTCATCTTTGACGCCATTTCCGAATTGACTTGCGTGAGATAATCCACCTAGAGGAGACAATAAAAAGAAAAAAAAATTCAATATCCCAAATAGGCTAACCTGTATATTGAGATGGGCCACCATTTTTTCATTCGACTCCTTCTGCCCTTCTGCAATGATGACGTCGAGAGGCCGACCTCCTTCCAACAGTCCGTGCAATCTCTTTATCTTAGCATTCCTCACTTCCACCTAAAAAAATAAAAGATTTTAGTCATACACATAGAACTATTCTCACCTGTTTCCTCAAACTCTGCACGGCCCTTGCCGACGCCTTCTCGGACTCCTCCAACGCGACGATCTTCTCGCTCATCCGCTCATTTCTCAAATCACCCATTTTCATCATATCCATAAGAAACGGTTCCGGAGCAACGACTCGCGGTGCCGTTGCCGCCGCCGCCGGCGGCGGCACGTGCGCTTCCACGTCCATACGTTGCTTCCGAAAGGCGACGAGCTTCTTTCGTCCGCCCGGAGTCTTTCTTTCTTTCTCCTGCAGCTCAACGGTCTTTCGCCGCCGATTGGCGTTCGTGCGCGCGAACGCGATCGACGTATTAATACGACTGTTGACGAATTTGAGATCGGCGTTCTCGCGTCGCAGCGTGACGCGCAGCTCTCGCACGCGCTCCTCCAGCGTTTCGCGTTCGGCGAGAAGTTTTGCGTCTAGGTCGTTGTTTTCGCGAACGAGTCGCGCGTTTTCTGCCTTGTAGGCGCCGACCGCGTCCGTCCAGGCGGCGTTCGCGTCGTCGCCGCCGCCGCCGCGCAGATTCGCGTATTTTTTCGCTTTGCGAAGGCTGTCCGTCGTTTGGACGAGGTCGCCGAAAAGGCGATCGACGAGTAGATACGATTCCATGCCGAGCGGCTGCCGATTGCCGAGTTGGTCGAGGCGCTTTCGCAGTGCAATGAACTTTTTCTCGGTTGCCGCGGCCGCCATCTTAACGCTTACATTATACGGGATGTCGAAAACGACAAATTCAATCAAACAATCAATCAATCAATCGATCAATCAATACAGTTGATTAGAGACACGTGACTAAAAGTGAAGCTTTTCTAAAGCCAATAGCTACTCCTTCTGATGTCATCTCATTCAAGTGAAGCAGGTATGATTCTCTTTCTCTTTGGCTTTGTCATTTCATTCATGGATCATACTGACGAGGTGATGAAGAGCTTTCCGATGTCTTCGTTCACCCCTGGGCACCGGGGTGACTAAACAAAACCGGCCCAACTCTGTTGCCACGAGGCTAAATTGGCTGGCCTGCTGTTGGGGGTTATGCAGTCGACCCCTCCCCCTCCAGGACTGCGGTGGGCAAAAAAGTAGTCCCCCTGGAATCAGGCTGCCAGTGCTCACATCCGAGAATGCCCGAATGCAAAGAAGGCTGTGCACGAATTTTTTACTTCCGGTTTATTTCCGGGTATATTAATTAAATAAAAGATTTGCAAGCATACGTCAGGACCCCTAATCTAACTACCAACTAATAACTACAGCTAACGCAAATGAAAAAGAAAATAAAACCAGTTCATATTTCGTCTCTTGCTTCTTCATCTGACTCATTTTCTGGACTGTTCAATGACTTGGTAGACACGCAGTAGCCAGCCATTGATTAGAGAAGCAGATGTGCTGATGAAGTCGGAAAGCTAGGCAGAAATAGTTTATCAGTTCTTCTAGCCTATTCAGGAAGGCATAAGACCTACTTGTTTTCAAGGGGCTTCATTTGATTAAATAAATCTTGCTTTCTTGCTTTGCTTCTAAGACAAGGAAAATCAGTTTTGAGATCAAAGCCTGCAAAAAGCTATACCAGCTTCCAAAAGGGATTCCATCCAATCTAGTAACTTCATATTTTGATTGACGGTAAACCAACGAGTGGCATAGGCGGTTGGCATCAGTGTTCCGACGTAAGCGGAAACGGCGTTTCCGTTCGACGACGACGACGACGTCGACGACGTCGCTATTGGCGTTATCGACGGCACGTAGAGATAGCCGTATCCTTCGCACGTCATGGTCGAATTCGACGAACGACGGCGTCGAGTGGGGTCCGTGAAAGCCGCCGTCGCGCGGCGTCGTTATGGAGACGAGCGATTGGATGCGCGTGACGTCGACCGGTTTGCCTGCGCCAAATCGATTTCGTCGAGAGAATCACGATGTTCGAGAGCGACGGAGACGAGCTTGTCGACTCCGCAAAAACTCTCTAAGAACAAGCCCAGTCAGCGCTAGTATGCACTATCTGACTTTTCATTTACCTCACGTTGGCCGTACGATGCGAGTCGTTCGAAAAGGCGCTGTAGTTGATGGTGCAGCGGGTGAAGCTCGTCGGCGAGCGCGCTGTTGCACTTCTGCGTCATTCCCGCCTGAAAAACCATCTGCGCGTTTCGATCCGAGCCGATAAGGTACTCGATCGAATTCAAGACCGCGTGCTGAAGCCCAAAAGCCCACTAAAGAAAAAGGAAAAGGATTACTACGAGAAACACTTATAATAACGTTTTTCTTACTTTGTTGTTGAGATCCTTGTCCTCTCGACTCATTTTCTCGTAATCGTCGCGCGTCGGCGCGCCTTCGACGGTCGGCAGAAGCCCGATCATGACGAGAAGCGCGTGCGGATGAACGAGTCGCGACGACTTGTGCTTTTCGTCGCCGTGCGGATAGACGGACGGCAGTTTGTCGTCAAACGAATTTCACGGCGCTCGACTGAAATTTCGTCGCGTTTTCCGACGTATCGTCGCTATTGGAGTGACGATCGCCACGGCGCGACGAAAGACGTCGCTCTCGGCGACGGACGGCAGCGCGTCGCGTCCCTCGACGAAACAACCCAGAAAGGAGAGCGGCTTCAAAAGGCCACCTAAAAAGAAAATAAACTACGTAAGTATTTATTAATTAACGACGTTGTAGCAGGTCGACGAACCTATGTCACGTTACAACGGATAGGACTTTTTCCCTTGTTCTATCACTCTTCCCCCGACCTTTCGTTCCTCCTTTTCGTCGCACTCTGCTTCCTTCGCCGTCCTTCAGTAAACCCATTGCTTTCTGAAAGTTCTCCTCTTTGAAGTCGCCTTTTTCGTCGACAATCAGATAGATAGAGACCATCCGCGCCTGCCGGATAAACATAGTGCTGCAGTGGAACGGGTCGATAATCGGTATAGACAACGTGAACGGGCTAGAAAGAAGGTTCAAAAGACTATCCCTATATACGTCATCATATCTATGATATTTACCTGTTTGTGAAGGTAGTATGTCCACGAGGCGAACTGCCGTGCATTGGAAATAGTTCCTCCTGACGAGGCGATAGGTTTGCTGGCCGGTGGGGAGAGAAAAACGAAGACGGCGCACGTGAGTCCGTACAGACAGACCCACAGCGGCCAGTTCGGATCATTAGTACAGAAGAACAGCGCCATGGTGCCGTTTGCCGCTCTCCACGACCAGCCGTTGCCCCAGCCGTTGCTGCTTTTGGTGTAAGTCGATCGCAATGATGTCCCGTATGAAAAAAGTAGTTCTGTCTTTCTGTGTCTCAAAATCAAATTACCAGACGGTCAAAGGAGAGATCAGCGCTGTAGCGCAGGACCGAACAGAACTAACTTGGACTGTACTAGGCCTAGAAGCAGGAGATCATCTAACTGTTCCTTTACCACAAATGATATGTGCAACTCACAACACGGAATCTACTACGTTGGCGATGATAATGTCATTCATTTTTGTGCCGAAGAAGCTATTATTCGCTTGGATACGTTAGGGGAATTTGCTCTGGGTAGACCAATCTCAATCGTTCCTTACAACAACTCGACATAAAGTTGTTCAGAGTGCCTTTCATCTACATCATTCTAAAGAATTTCCTCCTTACGACCTCCTAGAAAACAATTGCGAGCATTTTGTGAATTTATGCAAAACTGGAGAAAAAAAGTCTCCACAGGCTCAGACGTTGAAAGTAGGTGCCGCAGCCGGTGGTTTTGCTATTGGGGGCCCTATAGGAGCGTTTGTGGCCAGATTCGTCTTAGATGAATGTCTTTTCAAAAGAAAGAAAAAAGTTAAGTCTATCTGTCAGTAATCAAACTACTGACTAAAACAAGTCCATAACATTTGCTGAAAATACGCGGAGAGAAAAAAAACAAGGCACGCTCTCTGTACACGCAACTATGCGTGACAAATGCATGTGCAAAGCCCGTCTTCAACGCAGACGGGAAACGAAGCACACTCCACTATTTGTCTGCGTAGTGTGTGGCGGCTGCATACATGTACCTCCATGATCATGCAAGAGCGGAGAAAGAGGCTGCGACTGACGCTGTACAATAGCACCCATACCAGGAGACGGCATTATCATCTGCTGTCGCTGAACCACGGCGGCGTGCGTCGAAGACGGCGCTCCAAGAACTTGAAGCTTACAGTCACATGATAGGCCACTCGGCAAACCCCCGTAGACAACATCTATATTGTAGAACAAGCGTGTCGACTTGCGCCTATGTGTGTACAGTATACTGTACCTGGAGAAACGTAGACTGGCGGGCCAGCTGTCTTACAGTCACATGATAGGCCACTCGGCAAATCCCCGTAGACAACATCTATATTGTAGAACAAGCGTGTCGACTTGCGCCTATGTGTGTACAGTATACTGTACCTGGAGAAACGTAGACTGGCGGCGGCGCCGGCGGCGCCGGCGGGGCCGCTGCATAAACCACGTGGCCCGGAGCGAGGGCCGGGGGAAAGATTTGACCTTGAGAATTAATTAGTACTGTAAGAGGGAACGAATTGACCTAAATAATTTACCTTCTTTAGTTCCACCAATGCTGCTTTTGTCCAGACTCTTACTCGTACCGTCTTCGTTATCTCGGCCTGGCCGAGGTATCGCCTTCTTAGCTTCAACCTTAGAAACGGGCTATTGTACCCATAAAAACACGTGGTGGAACTGCGTACGGTTTTCCCATTGATTCTATGGTACTTCTCATCAACTATTTTATCAACAGCTTCCTCTTTATCGAACGTAACAAAGCCAAAGCCTAGAATCGATTGGAGTCAACAAAGCCAACAATCAACAGCACACCCACCTCGTCTTTTTTGCGTGCCTTGATCGGACGCTAGTATAATCTCCGCTACCTATGAATAATCACGGTATCCGCCCCGCCCCCCTCCTCTGTTCCTATGGCAAACCTTTCCGTATGTGCTAAAGTAATCCATAATATCTGTCTTCGTCGTCCAGCTAGCCACTCCGCCGATAAATATTTTCTTCACTCGCCCGACGAACGGGCCCGACTGCGTCGCTTTAGGCTGTAGACACGCTCCGTTCCCATGCATCTCCGCCCCCGCCCGAATTTTCGGTTTCTCACCTTAGAAGCGCTGCTCGTTCCTCGACCGACGGCCGCTTTCGGATCGATCTACAGCAAGGACAAAGAGAATCGCTCTTAGCGTTGTCTGTTTGTGTGGGCAGCAAAACGGGGGATGAAAAGGGGGCGGGGCGACGAGCCCACCGCGCGGTTTTTTTCGTCTCTCTTTCTCGCTTACTCGCTTGTTGTCCAAAACGTGCCACGATTCGTCAGCGAGAACTTTGCTGACGACCGTCGAGTCTCTGAACGTAACAAAACCGAAGCCTCTGTGGAGGGCGAAAAAAGGGAGGCGTGTTAGTTGCCCTGGGGGAGGAGGAGGCGTGGTGCTCGTGAGTGAAAGTGAACAGTCCCACCAGTACCCAACAATAGTAGGTTGGATAGATTTCCTTATTGGAGAGGGAATGCAGGACGAGGAGAGCGCGAAATCGCGGGGAGGCGGTTCGATTGTGGGCGCGAACGCGAGAGCGCGTGCCATGTTATCGGATGCAGCGCGCAAAATAAGCGAGGACCGGACTGGGGCATTTGGCGCTCTTTCATCACTCTCCCGCGCGCGCGCGCGCGCGCGGCGAGGACAGCAAGGAAACACACTCCACCTCCACCAGACTAAACACCTCCATATAAAAATCGCTTACCGGGACCGCTTAGTCGAAGGATCGGTCTTGACTTTGGCGATGAGAACTTCGCCAAACTTCGAGAAGTACTTCCTCAGGCGATCTGCGCGTACGAAGCGAAAAAAATTAGGCGGAAATCGTCTCCTCCCCCCTCGACGATCGAGGGCAAAGCCCCCGGCGGCGTCGCGTGATGCTGCACGCTCGCCCAGGTCGTCTCACCGTCGTCCGTGTCCCTGCTAAGGCCGCCAACGAAAATTTTCCTATAGGTCGTCAAGAAAAACAAGATGTATAAATAGTATCGGTCTTCTAACGTTGTTCTTACCCCATTGTCATCGTGGCGCGAAGCGAGACGACGTGCAAAAAGCGTCGAACGACTTGCGACCGAGTACGGGACCTGTAGTTAGGCAAATTCGATCGAGGGAAAATTCGATGGGCGGGACTAAACATCCGTTGGAATGTGCGCGTGCCGAGAGCACCGTAGTACGAGTAAGACTACAAGAAAAACAGCATTAGTCATCGGGGAGAAAAGAACACACGGACCGCCGAAGCAAGAGACTTGGCCGTACGAAGAATATTCTCGCGATGCTCCCTCCTCTTCCTTAATTATTCAATAATCCCGTGGACGCAAACATGATCCCTGTATCCAAATCGGAGATGATTCCCTTGACGCTATCCGCCGCGTTGATGCACGCCTGCGTTCCCTTGGCACCCGCCTGGAGCGCCGCCATCAAAGACGCAACCTGTCAACAAGACAAAAAATTCTAATTTTAAACGTGCATTTTATTGAGATGGCTCACGTGTTTCGTGACGTGTCTCGCTGTGTCCGAGAGCTCTATCTTTCTTTCCCTGAAAATCGGTGGGATTGCTTGGACACTTCCGGCACATTGCAACAACAATTCGCCCAGTGCCCCGCCCAATCGTTGACAAGCCAGCTTCAATCGAGCAGCAATCTAAAAGAAAAAATAGATAACTGTAATTTTAATTAATTCTTACGTCATCATTTTCAACTGTTGCAAGAGCTCCCCTACAATCGCTCGTCATCGTGCAATAAATTTCCGTCGTATCTTTGGAGACCACGCCCAATTCAGACGGATTCGTTCCAACCTAAAGATACGATGATGTCATCCTCACAATGACGTCACATCTGTTCCACTTACCATGTCTTGAGCTTTGACCATGATCGCTTTTGCAGAAACGCTCACACTCTCCTGATACTCGGCAAACGATTTGCTCACTTCACCACCAATTACGTCATCAAGCTTCATACAAATAATCAATAATAGATAATCATTAAAAATATATTTTCTTACGGTTCCAGCTGCCTTTGCAATGGTGTTCACCATTCCCGCCGTGAGTCCCGCTTCGCTTGCCGCCATTTCCAACGTACTCTTCAAATCTTTCACCGCTTCCGTCATGTTTCCGGCTGCGTCATTGATTTCCGCAAACGCTTCGGTCGCCGCCGGATTCCCGCCGCATTCTTTCGCCGCGTACATCAATTGGAGCGCCGATTCGGCGAGCGTCTTCGTCTGCTCAAGAAGCGACATCTGTCGATCCGCATTCGACGTTTTCGACGCCGCTCCGACGACAGAACGAGAAAGAGGAAGAAAATAATTCACAAAATTTGTAACCTAGAAGAAATCACATCACACTAATAATAATTATTGATTATTATGTACCATGTGACCCAATTTTTCTGGGTCTCCTTTCGCTACTTTGACGAGAAAGAATGTGACGCCGTATGTTTTGAGTGAACGGACGACTTGAACGTAGCGAAAGTTGGCATTCAATTGAGAGAGTCCCGTAAACTTGGCATGTTCGGAGAAGACACGCCTCTCCACTCCCTTAGCCTTCACATACTCCTTAGGCAAATAGCTACCAAGTCTAAGAAAGAAAATAAATATTCAACAAAAATTAAAAAATTAACATTACTCTTCTGTGATGTATCCGGGTTTGTGTTTTCCTACGTCATGGTTTCCTACGATGATCTGACATTGGAGTGCTGCCAAGTTGATTGCTTCTTCATAAGTGCAGGGATGAGTTCCGTCTACGATTGCGTCTCTTGCTTGAGCGTAGAGCTGATTCAATTGAACGGGATCACTGCGGTCCACATTCTGATCCGAAAAGAAGAACTTTTTCCTACGCAAAGGAAATCAGAAAATCAATACTAATTAATTAATTTGAAAGATGCCTCAAAAGGAGAACTTGAGTCTCCGCGATTCCTTGAGATCTCAACGTTTTGTCATGTGACAGCCAATTGACTATAGACTCAATAAGACAATTTGGAAGAGGAAGGCTTACTGCTAAGTTCATCAGATGATCACGTGATATTTTTTTGTAGAGTGTTTGTCTGCGGGATCCACAGGTATTTTAATTCGAGAAGCGGAAATCGAAATTCGATCTGCACGTGACCGGTTCAAAGTGTAGCAATTGTCGTTCCGGCGGCGGCGGCGGCGGCGGATCCCAGCGACTGTACACAAATCAAGTATGCATCTCGGTGGCGTCATATCGATCTGAGAGCATGTGAGCCAATGAAATGCCGTCGTTTCCTGATTCGGTTGTATCCAATCAGGTGGCAGGCAATCGCGAGTCATTTCGAAATGAGCGTTAAATAAATATGAATTAAAAATTTTTAAATAAAAATTCTAAATTTTTTAGGAATTTGGATAGTAAAGATCTGGATAATGAAGTTTTCTTTACTCGAATTCTTCGGCGCATTCCCATATGTAGCCGTTGTCGCCGCAATGACCCGATCGACGTTGCGAAGCACTCGATCGATACGGACGCTTCGAAGGCTCGGCGTTCTTGATTGATGACGTGGAGAGGGAACCCGTCGAACGCCTGCCGCGGACAACGACGCTCTGCGCAAAAGCGCGTCGTCGTAGTTGAGATTCGCGCTGCGCATTTCCATGCCGTCGATGACTAAAAACGTTGCGTGGCCAAAGAAGGGAGGGAACGGGCGGCGTTCGACCTCCGTCGTCGGACATCCAATTGCCGGCGCAAGGCGGCAAACGAACTCGAAGGACGGACTGCTAGGAGAAGAGGAAGAGAGGCGATTAGGCTGAGTCGCGCGTCTGCGAACCTCGAACGGGGCCTCACTATTTTTTCGTTCTTCTTGAGCCCGTTGCGAACTCCGTCCATGGTGGAACCATGGATCTCTCATATATCTATGGTGGAAACGAGGCTGTTTCGTCGAGTCACCCTGCGCGCGCTCTACTAGCCTATGACGCAATTTCACGTGACGTGGCATAACGGTCTTCGAAAGCGGTTAGTGGAAACGGTCTGTGCGAAGTCGAAAGCGAATATTCGAAATGTCTGGAGCGACGAGCGAAGGCGATGATGTCGAAAGTACGGTACTGTGTGCGATTGGAGTCGTTTCTAAAACTGTTGGTAGATCTCACGAAAGACATCGCGGCGATGGAATTTGCTCCCGCCGTAGAGACGACAGCGTTGGCAGATCTGGCCAAAGTGATTGAAGAGATGAGGAGAGAGATGGCGGCGCGCGACGAAGAGATCAAAGAGATGAAGATGAAGACGGCAGCGCGCGACGAAGAGATGAAGATGAAGATGGCGGCGCGCGACGAAGAGATCAAAGAGATGAAGATGAAGATGGCGGCGCGCGACGAAGAGATGAAGATGAAGATGGCGGCGCGCGACGAAGAGATGAAGATGAAGATGGCGGCGCGCGACGAAGAGATGGCGGCGCGCGACAAAGAGATAAAAGAGATGAAGAAACGCCTTGACGCTGTGCTTCTAAGGAAAACAGGTAGGAAGGTTCCTCTGACCGACGACGTCGACGAGCAAAGGCGTCTTAATTCGTCTACTTTGTGTGTAGGGTTCAATTTCAACGTAGGTGAAGTGATCATGATACCGTGTCTATTACCAGAACTTGAAGCCATTTCAATCTCTTGGAAGCACAGACGAGTAGCAAATGAAAAGCCGACAGTGATTCGAGAGCTGGAAGGGGACCAGGACCTAGTCATCCCGTTTGCAAAGCTGGGTGACGCCGGCATGTATCAATGCGAGACAACCCTCCATGACGGTAAGATCCAGAAGTCAACGCAAGTCAAGGTCTTTGTCGAGGTAATATTGATGCGCGTTACGAGTCGCGTCTTTCCTTTTCTTCACGGCTTGTACTCTTCTCTGTTCGAAGGCACCGAATAGAAAAGCGCCTCACGCTACTGGTTCCACGACCGGATCGCCGGGAGTTTCGAAAGAGACATGCGCGATTTCAGCACTCTCCTCTGTTTTTCGAGCATTTTCAAACGTTCAGCGAGAAGACGAGAAAGGAGTGGCGGTGGAGTAAAGAAGAAGAAGAAGAAAGCCAAACAACTGCATCTGGAAAACTGCCTTATGGCTGTGCAGAACGTCTCCGAGACTTGGGACGTCAAAAAGAAAAGGAAAGCGAGGCCGACCTGATGAAGGCTGTCAATGCTTGTTTGGAGGAGGCGTTAGGCTGCAAGTTGGAAACGAGAGGAGCGAAGGCAGCAGAAACAAGATCAGCGGAGAGGACATCAGCCAGATCTGAAGAAAAAAGGAGATCTGATAAGGAGAAATCTTCTGGCTCGGAGACATCCGAAGGAACGAAGTCAAAAAAGAAGAAATCTGTGAAGATAGCCACGTTTCAAGAGGAGAAATTTGATGATCAGTCTGACGCGGCGGCGGCGGCAGCGACCAAAGAAGCAAAATCAAACGAATCGGATGGTAAAGCCAAGTCACAACGAAGTTCCAAAGGGCCGTATCCAAACGACGGAGCTTTTATTTACGAAGACGTGATCGTCATCTTCGTTATAGAAGGAAAATTGCATGTTTTGACGGCAGGCGACCCTCTTTTTCAGGTATTAAGATACTACGAAGACTTTCGTGACAGGCTTCCTCCAAAATGGGGTCCGAACGGAAATCTCGGCACAGGCGGACTCTTTCCATGTTATGCCGCTACCCTTTCAGGGAATAAACTTATTCTGTTCGGCGTTGTTACGATTGTGGAATGCGACAAAGAACTTTCCGTGGAAAAGATAAGCTTCTGTGAATTGGCCTCAGTGGATCTCTCCCACACGTTGCAGCCTATACGGGAATTCCTCTCCAATTTGCGCTGCGCCGTCGATCGTCTCAAAGATTATTATAAGGCGTACAAGGAGCCAGAGCGCCCTGAAGAGTTGTTTCCCTCTCTACCCACTGATGGAGTCTTTGAAGGAAAACGTCTCAAATTCAAGGAGGCGTTTAGTAACCGCCCATTGATGTTTCTTGCTGAGTGGGGGTCAGATGACGTGATTGTCAAATTCACAGACGAAAGATACGGCAAGGAAGTGCACAAGTTCTGCTCCGATAAGAGAATTGCTCCCACATTGCATGGCGTTAAAAAGGTCGGTCCTTTTCAAATGGTCGTCATGGAGAAATGTGACGAAAAATTTAAAACATTTAAGAAAGCGCAAGAGGATTTTACGTTCGAAAAGGAGGAAGAGGAAGCGTACAAGTCCGTCAAAGCCGCTCTCGACACCTTGTACAAGGGACCTGGCGATGGCGTGAATTACGTTCACGGCGATTTTCGTAACGTCAACGTCCTCATGAATGATAAATATGAAGTGAGAATCGTCGACTTCGATTGGGCGGGGAGAGATTCAGAAGTGACCTATCCTGTTCCTTTGAATCATAATATCAACTGGCCCGATTTGGCGAAGATGGGGCATCCTATTTTGCACAAACATGACGAGTTCTTTCTCGACAAATATTTCTTGAGAAAATGTGACTAATTGACATTGCATGCGCTTTTTTTTGTCTCTCTTACTATATCTCTATGTTTGTAGCAGCTAGTACTGCTTTGTGTTGTCCACGCCAACGTTCCTAGATCAAATGTGAATGGGGTGTAAATGAAAAATTTAGTAGCGTGCGTTCGCCTGTGACGTGTTTGTACTACCGGAAATAGCCTTATGCACTTCTTTTTCCTCTTCACCGTCGTTCTTCTTCTCGAACGTGCCTCTGCGCAGACTCCCGTTCCCTCGCGTCCTTTGGGTAGGTTCCAAACGCGCCTCATTTTCGCCGCTCAGCCTCCTTTTGCCTTCCCCAAAAGGCTACACTCTCCAAAACGGCTCCAACATCGTCATCGACGCCTTCTACGACCTGTAGGTCACAAGAGCAGCAGTTTTGTAGTGCTCGAGTCTTTTCTGCATAGTCTTTCGTCCGAATGCCAGGCGAATTGGCCCGTTCTGCAAAGCGTCAGATGACGTATATGTATGACTTAGAAATATTACGGAAGTGTTTGTTTTTCCAGGTGGCGAAGCAGTACGTGGGGAAAGTGACTCTCAAAATTCACATGTTCCCGCTTCCGTGCGTGCCTTAATTAATTGAATTATTAACATGTTGTTGACACGTCGGAAATTGATTTTTTCAGGTTTAATCATCAGTCGTTCTTCGTCGCTCAGACAGCGCATCAATTGATGTTAACGAAATGCAAACCATCTGTCTATTCATCGTTTGTCACACTGGTAAGAATATTTTGATTGATATCTGCTTATAACCATTTATTTCACTTGGCAGATTCTCAAGAACCAGAAAGGTACAACATGTCGTATTTAGTCCACGGTAATAATGGTAACAACGGAAAAATGTCGTCAAGTAAGAAAACCCTATAAGAAAATAATCTTGATTATTATTATTTTCTTCGATATATATCAGTCGCTCCAAAGGGAACTGAAGGGATGGAAAGCGGATTGCGTCATTCACGACGGGGCTCCCAACGTGGGAACGGCGTGGATACAGGACGCCTTTTCACAAGGCAAGACAAAAAAGAATGAGTCATGTTTACTTTTAATTAATTATTTATTGCCTTTTTATAGCTACACTGTGTTTGAAGGCGGTCAAATTAGCGTGCGATTTTTTGAGAAAAGGAGGCTCGTTTGTAACCAAGGTGATAGCCTATATACACTCTATTCGTATCCTTGGTTACGTTGTCTCTTTTTTTAGGTTTTTTGTTCTAAAGATTATCATTCCTTGCTCTGGGTATTTCAGCAATTGTTCAAGAAAGTTTCCGTGACCAAACCGCAGGTGAAACAACAAATCAATGAGATTGTCTTCTAATCATTATTATTATTTTCTTTAGGCTTCTCGTAATGAGTCGGCTGAAATTTCCATCGTTTGTCAGAATTACATTGTCCCGGATAAAATAGATCCGCGTATGTTCGATTCGAAATTTATCTTCGAAGAATTCGAGCCAATGGAAAAACTTCAACTTCCGGCAATGACGTCATTCGTATAGACAAAAACACTCTGCATTGAAATATTTAATTAAAATTTTGTTTTTTAGAGCACTCAAAAAACGCCGGCTGAAGAATATTCCGAATTGAAACAATTCAATGTATCTGAATTTGTAGCGAGAGCCGATTTCATGGACGTATTGGCAAAAGCGTCAGAAGTAAGATCCTCTTACTGTATTCAAATATTTATTTATATATTTATTTATTTATTTAGCTCGTCTTTGATTCGTCCGTCTTTCTTCGTCATCCGCTGACAACGGAAGACCTGAAGGACTGTTGCAAGGATATACGCGTCTTAGGAAAGGCTGACATACGGTACTAGTACTATATATAATAATAGGTCAGGGATTGGATTACTTCTCTATAAGACGCCTTCTGACGTGGAGAAAGAAGATGAGAGAGAGTTTCTGGATAGACAACCGGAATCGGATTCCGAAAACGACGAGAAGGATACAAATAAAGAAACGTATAAATAATAATATAATAATTATAAAAGAGAGCCAAGACGTCACGAGGAGGAATGCCATAGTAAGATCCGCTTCGTCTGGCTTTCTATGGGCGTGTGGGCAAACGAGCCTAGCCGCTGGGCCTTTAGAATTCGTATGTTGTCAACCATTCAAGTTGGTCTACCCGCGTTTATTAGATAAACTAGATAAATAAAGCTAAAGCTGCTAACACTCACGTACAAACATTGTGGTTGAGGAGCGCGGGTCGCGGGCCGGCCGCTTCTGCATAAAGCACCCGCGGGCGTACTCCGGCTTCATTTGCCCACGGCGTTTATTAATTAAACGAAGCCGAATCTGTACACCAGCACGCGTTCCTTTGCAAAGACTGATAAAACGACGCGAATGAGACCATCTGCCGCCTCAAATCGACAGGTGGGAACAAATTAGGTAAGCCGGCAATCAACGACGTTTTTCGGGCGACGATCGATCAGATATCCCAAAGGCATTTCACGCGGTCACGTGGATGCGATAAACACGCGATTCGCAAAACGATTTTATTCGAGTAAAAAACGTGCATACAAAGTCACCTACGGCCTATTCTCTTGCTCTCTGGCCTCAAAACTAAATTGGCTTGTTTTCTTTAGCCTCAAACTTTTTGCAATTTTTAGTGTATGGGTGGAAAAAAGTGCGTATAAGTCGGCGACAGACGAGTATGCGTCAAGGGGCTCACTGACCCACGTGGACAGAACCCTGAACTATCTGTCTATCTCTCGCTTTCTCACCTTTGCTGTCAGTAGCATATCAATAATTGCCTTTCGACCCAGATTCGCCCCCTCAGTGACGTCGTCTTGACGACCGGAATTTCCCGCAGCGACCGCTTTCGCCGTCGCTATAGTGACACCCTTACTGACCCGTATGACGTCTTCTGGAGCAGCGTCACGAGTCGGTTCATTATCCGATGTGAGTTCTTTGCTACAGAGAGGACAAGTACTTAGCAGAGCTACACAGAAGGGAAGACCATCGAAGTGGAAGAGTCAGGCTTCTACAGACAGTTGAAAGCGTCCTCTCCTATCATCCGGTTCCGCTTTTTTGACCGGAATCTCGTACTGGCCAAAAACGAGTATTTATTCTTGCTTGAATGACGTCAGAGATATTGACGATTACCCTGATCTTGGCGCAATTCTTGGATTCACTCGAGAAGAAGTGACATCGACGTATTCTCCTGAAATTAAGGTTATTGCCAAAGAGCTGAAGATGAAGGAGGGGGAGTTGATGGATGAAATCACGCGATATTACGATGGATACAATTGAGGTGATGATAATCTCCCTGCCACTCAAGTCTATCATCCACATTTAGTCAACCAGTTTTTGACTTGGAAAAAATTTAGCTCTCGTTACTCGACAGGTTGGCCTACGCTAATGCGTTGTGTTGTCGATTCTGTTGATTTCGTTTGTTTCTCTGAATTACTGAGCGGAGAAGTGCCGAGCAGATTAGACACGCCCCCCGACAGTCTTTTATCTTTGCAGAAGCCCACTTATAGCAAAATGGTTAATTAGGTCAATTACACGTGTACTGTACCCCCCGAGGTAGGGAGTCTAATACATACGGGCCTCTCCACCAACGAGCGCGGACTCTCGTAGACTAGCCGGCCCTCGTAGCCGCCCGTTTCTCGTCCTCGTGAACGCGTCAAAGTCGTCTCGGTGAGTTTTTTGGGGAATCGTAACTGCCACCGCGTTCACAGCAGGGCGGGCTCCCGGGATTTCGTCCGCGAGCTAGATCTCCTCTCCCGGCCGGGCACCCTTTCTTCTCTCGCGTCTTCTTTTCTCTTCCCGCAGGCTTCCTGCTTCTTTTCGCGGCTTCCTTTCTATTTTCGTGGTCTCTTAAGTTCTCTCGCGAGCAGCAGTTCCTCGTTTCTCTTCCCCTATCCGTCTGTCTACAATGACGTCACAAGCATGTGACCGCCATTTTAAATGAGCTCTCCTGCCTCGAATCTTTAGTTTCGCTTCTTCGACAGTAGCTCGAAAGCTTCTGTAGATGTTGCTAGACTAGGTTATCGAGCGCTTAAAGCGCAACTTAGCTCTTAGGAGGCTAAACGAAGGTGGGCGTTCCTTTCATACTCGCATAATTAGCCCCTTCTCACCCAAAACAGAAGCTATGGTTTTTCGTGTTATGACGTAATAAATTCGCTTCGTTTTCGCTTGAGATGCGAAAATGAATTTTTTGCTCATTGATTTCTCTGAAAAATGACAAAATATTGTGATGTTGGCCTAATTTTAAACGGAGGATTTGTTTATAAGGATACCAACTAGCTCAGAAAGAGATTTAGAGACTCTTTCTAAGAACGCTTGTCCTTCTTTGCGTGGGCGAGGTGACAAAGTGTCCCGTATTGTAGACAGACGGATCTCGGGGTCTTTTTTTCAAGCTCCCGCAAACTGAAATAACCGCAAACCCTTCACCGATTTAACCGAACGTCAACATGCGTCAAAAGCTCCGTTTCCCTAAAACACTATATTATAGGAAAAATGGAAAAAATGGAAGAATTACTGAAAGAAATCGAAAGATTAAAAAAAGAAAACGAAAAAGTCGAAAGATTAGAAAAGGAAAACAAAAAAGTCGAAAGATTAGAAAAAGAAAACGAAAAATTGAAGAAAAGAATGGACGTAGTGGAATTGGAAAAGGCAGTTGCTGAGGTGACAGAGCAACTTCGAGATGTGGATCTGTCCCAGACAAGTGAGTATTGTCTTATTGGAAAGTTTTATTAGTAGCGCGTCTTGTTTTCTAGGTGCCTCAGTACTGACTGTATCAGGTATAGAATGTTGTGATTGTGCATGCCGCGCATAACCTTCTGTACAGAAGCGACAGATATGGCAAGAGTTATTCATCACTATGAAAGTAATTTGGCGCAATTCAATGAATTAAAGCCTAAATTAGGTTATCATTTTTCATTCCTATTTTATCACCGTTTGAGTAACTCGTTACTTAGCTGCAGAAGTCCTGACTGAAATCGAGCAGCAAACATTGCGTGAATTGACCGACACTCTGAATTCAGGAAGTAATGTACCTGATATTGGGCCGATTTTGTAAACAAACTTTGACACTTCTATAGAAAAGAAGTACTATAAAATGCTTTCAAAAGTGAGCTGGTGTTTGTTTTTTGGCCTTCTATTGTATTTTTTGTCTGTAGTCGAAGTGTCCTTCGACTATAGCAACTGACCAGTTTGCTCGAGCCAGGTTTGCTGGAACAGAAATGCGAATTCCTGCATCTCTCTTCTGCGACGTCTTCAAAACGTATACGCCTCCAGAGATATCGGCCAGAGAAGAAGTTGACGATTCATTTTCGCGTAAATTTCAAAGGCTCCTATTTTACTCAATCTGTCAAAAGGACAAAGTGAAGGAACTGAAAGAAGAGGCGAAACTTAATCGATCAATTGCGGAGCTTCTCAAATCTGCCGGCATTCCACTAAGCCGTCAGGGTGCCGTGCTATCTTACTCTACTGATGGTGTTGTCCAGTTCTTTGAAGAGAGCATCAAAGATTGGCTTTTTGATGCATTTCTGGAGTGCAAAATAGCCGTTGGCCGTGGTGATCCTCGTCTTCAAGGAGTGGCTTATGTGAAGTATGCAGGTGATCCGATTGTTGCGCAGGTAATTTATGATCAATGAGTGAGAGTAAATTTACCGTCTGCGTCTCTCTGTAGGGTAATGTCTGGTTATTACCTCCTTCTCTCCTCTTGGCATGGCGCGAGTTTGAGGTTGATATTTATGGGACAGTTGTTCTTCAACCCCAGCATAGAAAGAAGAAAGGCGAAGTTGGAGTTGCATGTTCGCACTTGGCACACTTCTCGCTAACGAATGCAGAAGTAGCGAAAGCCATGGTTTGTTGGCTAAAGGGAATGCTTGAGAAACTTGAACAAAAACGCGTGGAACCGGCTCGTCAGAAGTTTCCTCTCATTGCTGAATACGAAGACGACGACGGACGAAAGTTTCCGCTTACCTTCACGGAGCACATTCGTGACAACGTCTTCAGCGCTACTGCAACTACTGGTTCTGTAGAAGAAGGCCGTATTGTCAAATTCGTTGGTCGCTACGGAAAGGAAGTGCATAAGCTTTGCGCTGATAATAACTTTGCTCCTGCTCTCTACTCCTGTCAGTTTCTTCCTGAACATTCGGTTTGGATGCTAGTCATGGCCAAGGACGACGGCTTCCGTACCCTCAAAAGTGCCCTTGATGATCAAACAGTGCACAAGCCGGCTGCAGTAAAAGAAAATCTAAAGAATGCCCTCGAGTGCATTCACAGCAACGCATATGTTCATGGTGACTTTCGATCTCCCAACATACTAGTTAACAACGATGGCGATGTGAAGATCATTGACTTTGATTGGTCAGGAAAAGAAGCCTCAGTTTACTATCCTGTACCTCTCAACGACGGAATCGATTGGCCAAAAGGAGCAGCGTTTGATCAGCGCATACGTAAGGAGCACGATTGCTTCTTCCTGGAGAAGCACTTGTCTCAGCTATGAATGTCAATTGCTCTGCTATTATACTGTCTACTTATCATTTTAGAGTTGTAGCGCTCGTGAGCGTACTCTACTCTATTGTCTCAAACACTTTCGCGTCTAAACCGTAGAAATACAGTACTACTAAGCAAGTAGACTTATAGGTCCTTTGCTGTCGACTACTCACCCTGCCAAATCATGAGACAAAAATTGCCCTGATAAGGATGGAGTTTCTGAGTGCAGAAAATTATTTTAGCCGAAGAACAGTTTGTGCCTAAAAATTGTGGATTTCTTTCAAGCGAATACAAAAAGGCAATATTTAATTAGAATCTATAATTAATTTATTTGCCTTCAAATAAATTTTAAATGCAGTCAGTTTCCTTCTCCCAGGAAGGCGGCAGAAAAGATACAAACTTCCCCCTCTGGCTCCTGCAAACATGTCACAAAGTCTCACCAAAACGTCAAAGGAATCATATTACGTGGACATCTATGGACCATAAGTATAGGAATCCATTTCTAAATCTAGCTTTAGTAGTGGCTGGTGTCAAAAAGTTTCGGGTAGTTTTCTACTGGTGTAGTCGTCTTCAAGTCTTTTTAGCGCGATAGTCCGGAGTGTGAAGAGGGGAGGAGTGTGACGATTCTATATACGGGCTATCTGCGGGCTCATGGACGCCACGCCGAGCAAATATAGTGGCCTCTGTCGAGCTCAGCTGAGCTACGACTACTTGCACACCAACAGGTAGGACGCAGCGGCTCAAGGAACCAGTTCGGACGTCGCGCGTGGCCACGTCCGATCCCTATGAACACGGGAAGGAAAACCTAAAGATCTTCTTCCGTGTTTATCTGGGAAATCAGGGGAGGGTCTCTGAAGGAGGAGTGTTATTATTTTCAATTTTAGCACCACCCACGAATTCTTGTTCGGCGCTTTGGCGGAACTCGTAGACAACGCAAGGTGAGATGATACGGGGGGCACGGTCAATCTGCTCCTATTCGACTTGTCTAGGGATGCCCAGGCAAAATCCATCCGAATTTACACAGGTAAGGGCGCCAGCAATAATAAATAATTAATTAAATAATTAAAAAATCATTATTTTTCGGTGAAGAAAAATGTGAAAAAGTTCGCAAAAGACGAATTTTGTCTTTTCTTGATGATGGCGAAGGGATGAATCCAGGTTAGTTTCAGTTATATATATGTATGATCTGCGTTTCAAATTGTTATATAGAGGAAACCGCTAACATCATCAAATTTGGCGTGTCTTCGAAACGGCTGGCGCAAAAGGAGCAAATTGGGCAGTATGGCAATGGGCTAAAATCGTAAGAATAATTGCCTATAGTTTTGAAGGCAAGATAGTGTGTTAGGGGTTCCATGAGAGTCGCAAAGGATATGATACTGTTTACAAAATGGTATGTAGACACAACTTCACTTGCAGCTTTGATTTTTTTTTTACTACAGCAAGAAAACGATGACCTGTCTACTCTTGTCACGGTCCTTTCACGAAGATGAAGGATTAAAAGAGGTCATTGTTCCATTGCCATCATGGATTGGTAGAAGCCCTTTTGCCGAATCACAAGCTGAGAAGGATCAAGTAGAACAAAAATATATAGAGAGAAATGAACTTTATAAACAAATATAGCACTTGATGGAAATGGAAATTATTTTGAAATATTCTCCTTTCAACACCGAAGAGAAGTTGATGGAGCAATTTGCTAAAATCGAAAGCGGCATGCACAACAGCTGTGGCCCATTGATTCAATCAAGTAGAATTTCTCTTCGTTTTAAAAAACGACTTGGAACTATCAAATATCTTCATTAATCTTTTTATCGTTTAGTTTCACACAGATCCTAACGACATTCGCTTGACTGCCGATCATCTTGACATGACTCTGCAAAGGTTTGACGGACGGCGTTTGAATTATTTTTAAAATTAACGTTTGTTTGAAAAAGTGTCGTTTTGGAACGCACCTCCTTTCGTGCTTACGTATCTCTGCGACAGGCCGTCGAATTAGAATGGCGACAACCGTTTGGACGATACATCGTCATCGTCGCATCCATGGGCCTACAGGACACCGAAGAGAATCTCTTACTCGGCGTCGACTGGATCGACAAGAGGTCGTCGCGCCGCCGGGGGCGACGACATTGTTTACTATTTATTTTATTTATTTTCTTTAGACTTCGCGTTGCTTTCGTATTTCCCATCTGGCGCGACACGACGGTCGTTTTGAACGGCGACGGGTAAGCGCTAGAGAAACGACGTCATCGCGAGGGAACCGCCGAACGATTTTTTCTCTTCTTTTTTTTCTTTTCTTCGCTCGCCGCAGCGGCTTCAGCATTAGTTCCGGCGCGCGACGTCACATATTCAAACGACCCGTCTCCGTCCAATGCATGTGGTGAGAGAACGCGAGACGGGCCTCCTTTGTCCTCTTTCGAATCGTCGCTTGTTTTTTTTCAGGGCTGCCTTTCAGGCGCTTCACAAAGCCTGCGAACTGGCGCGCGCCTATAACTATTATCTCGACGGCCTGTCTCATACGTCGAGCGCCTATTATAAGACTCTATTGACCGGGGAATGGTAAATCCCGGGGGCGGGGCTCCGACATAGACGAACTACTGCAGTGACTCTCTTTTGTCTTATGAGGAATTGGCACGAAGACGTCGAGACTCGACCGGACTCGCCGCCCTTGTTTTTTCTCGCCGTCGGCGCCGAGCAGTCGGAGAAGGATTTGGTCAAACAATTGCTGTCGTCGAAACTCAAGCGAATCATGATGACTGTGGATTTGGAGACGGTCACTAGTCGACAGGTGTGGATTGAATTTTATTTTATCATTTCTATTCTATTGTCTCCTTTTTTTTAGTTGAGGCAGTCGTTGCAGGAAGATTTGCAAATGGTTTGCGCGAGTCTAAGTCGTATCTCGATCAGGAAATGATTCGAATAATAATGGGACAAATGGAAAGCGCTTTGGAGATACTCGACTACCTCTACTTGGTATTTTTAGAAAGAAGACGACGACCATTATTTTTATGCACTTCTCTCAGGGATCCCAATGGAATGCGTCGAATCTTGAAGAACTAAACGACAGGGTGTTAGTAATTTTAGTCCCGGTAAAATTCTCAACAGGGTTCATCTTTAGAATTCGTCATATTTTGAATGTGACGAGAGAAATTGACAATTTTTTCCTAGGCATTATGCAATTAATTACGTTTTACAATCGAGTGTCCCCTCCCGCGCAATTTTGACGTAAACGCGTAGAGAGCGTATCCGGGCGCTTCCCTGCATCGAACAATGGGTTTTGCAGAGGCAATGATCGCGCAAAGAGTTTTGGGGCGGTCCTCGGGTTCGTAGGGCTCGCGTAGGGCATGATGAGAGAAGTGGTTAACGAAATTACGTTTCCGGATACACACAACAAGAAATAAGCGATCTGTGGACCAATGGGCAGTGCAAGTATTTCTTTCGATTTCAACGTACATATATCATCATGTTTTAATTAAAGCAGCAAAAATCAACAGAGGAAATTGGTTATTTCATGAATCGTCTCAGACTTTCCAGCCTCTAACGTGAGGCTGCATGGCCTCAATCAGCCTATGGGTGAATTCGCTCCTTTCTCTGGCGTCTTTTTCTAGAGAACGCAGAATCTTCGCAATCCTTGACTTAACTTCTTCGCTTTTGGTTACATCTTCAGAAAGAACATAGCTGGTTAGAGTGGAGAGCGCATAAACGAAAACGGGCGACTGAAGAGTCGAGAGGTCATTTTCAAGACACGACAAAACCATTTCGAGGGTGTACATCCTGCGAGAGTCATCCTCTGCTCTCGCAAAACCGATATAGTAACCAGAATGCTTCGTAATGCAGTAAGACTTATAAGTCGTCGGTGGCGGGACGTTCTCACAATTTTCAGCTATTCGTTGCCACAACTTTTCAGCCGACAAACCGTTGTCGAAACTAGTCGTCGTCGTTCCGAAGAAGGGCGTCGACAGAGGCAAATAGTTCGGCGGCGAAACGCTGTATAGTACGATGTCTTGAATAGGGATAATTCAAGCTCCTCCATACGAACGAAAGCACTGAAGGTTTCTCAAGAAGAGATCGATTGGACTGCTGAATGGACAACATGTAGAAGGTGTCAAGCAGATATGTGGCCTCCCAGACGTTATTTTCATCGAGCGTATCGTAGAGAGAGCAGAGAACGTCGGAGAATGGGTCAATTCGTCTGGCAAGGAGCATGGAAATCTCGGCATCCTCCATGGCAATGTGCCACATACTTAGAAACCATACGATTTTCTCGGAAAGACGAGATTGCGACGATACAAGACCTGATTGCAGAACGTCGACAAGAGCCTGGGCAAAACCTCGACTGATAGCAACGTCGCGCAGAAAACCGTCATCATTCAGGAGAGAAAAAATATCAAGCATACTGGAGAAACACGTTCTGATTAAATATGAGTCGGGGTTGTTGCAGTGACAAAAGGCAATAACAAGAAGCAAGTGAAGTTGCTCCAAGTCCACGACGCGAGAACGCCGTATAAAATAAGAGTCGTGAAGAACCCTTTCTGCAAACACGATCGACGGCGGTGTGGAGACAATGCGCACAATGAGCTCGTTCAAAAGAGCGAGAGCGCTCTCACGATGCCAAATCCCGTGAAAGAACGCCCCCAGAGAGAGGCAAGCCAAGTTTCTGACAAGAGGACAGGAATACGACGTTTCGCTTTTCCAGCGACGATCGGCGCGACACCGGCGCAAGGCGAACGACGAGACCACGCCCGCCTCCTCTTTCGTCAGAGCCCAAATATTGCGGATGGGCTCGATGACCAGACGACCACAAAGAAACTTCAATATCTCATGGTTTCGAGGAGTTGGCAACATGTAGTAAGGCTGAAAGGCGAAGAAATCGTCGACGCAAAAATGTCCTGTCGCAACGATTTTCAAATCGTTGACTTCAGCCTCTAAATTGCTACTCAAACTAGTTGAAGAGTCGTCGTCATAGTACGGACAATACTGAAGATTCATGTTAAGAGCACCGAGGTATTGAAGGCTTCGTTCGATGCCGAGATCTTTGACGAGGCGAAGAGTTTCGCGAAGAGACGCTAAACCAGAGACGTCCACGTGAGTCAATCCGCAGCCCAGACATTCCAGAAGTGTGCAAGCAACGTCCCATCCCGTCACTGTTCCAGCGTCCTCTATCCAGCCAACGTCAAGAAATTTCAACGACGAGAGACAATTGAAAGCATCTTTGAACGTAGACAAGACGCTCTCTTTATTCCAATTCGTCACATCCTTACTAGCAACTGGAAGATCGTGGAGTGCTAAATGATTAAGATTTCTCGCCAAGCGAATGCCTGGAAGTAGAGCAATAAGGTTGAGTTGGGAGCATTCTGAAACGTTGAGAGTCGTCAGAGATTCAGCAAAAGTTCGACAAATCATTATGACGTCATCAACGGAAACACACGTGTTGCTCAGATTCAACGAAGATATGTTGGAAAATTCCGTAATGCGTTCAAAATGAAAAGCAGTATTTTTTAAACCGATAGCGGCAAATGAGCGAAGAGACGTGCGACTCGGCGTCAATTTCTCCCATAGAGCGTCGGTCACGTGATCGACATTCGTGCAGTCGAAATCGACCAGATAGGCGAGCGGTGGAAGACGAAGAAAATCGTCGAACGTCAGCTGAGTCGAACTCAAGTGCAGGGTGTCGAGACTGCCTCGCGATAGCCGCAGCAAAAGCTCGAGTATGTGAGCGCTGAGGATCCCCTTATCCGATAGGTGTTCGACCAACTGGTTTACGATCGTGAAGGGCAGTCCTCCTTCGTCTCGGTCGACGAGGAGACGCTCGAGCACGTCCGGAATCAGTTGGAGAGGAAGCGTCAGCGTCGAGGAGAAGGCGATGGGTCGGGTTTTGCAGAGAATTCCGAGGCAATGATCGCGAAGCGTTTTGGGACCCGCACTGAAGACGCTTTCGTCGTCGTCGTCGTCATCGTTGTCGTACGACATAACAAGAGTCGAACTCGTGCTCCCGGATAATCAAATGTTTACATTGTTATGTAATTCCCTTTCTAAAGACTCTCCGACAGTCCCACCGCTTCGAACCCGCAAGAAAGTGCTCTCTCGGTACGTTCCGCTACTGTACGCGAACCGGCGCCCAACCGTCGCCCCTTATCGCGCGACGCGCCGCGATCCAAATATACTATAGGCTCCCGTCGACGTTTCGTTTCCCCGATTTCGACCCGACGCGCGCGCGCAAGAGAGAGAGAGAGCGAGCGAGCGAGCGGACATTCCTTCGACGGTTCCCAACGTAACGTGCGAGCCACCGAAGCGTGAGATCTCTCAATCGAATTTGCGTTCTCTTCAACACTCGCGGTATCTCACTACTGTACCTACTAATCGTAATCGAGACCGTCGTCGAAGGGGGGACCCCGCGTCGCGACGATCCAAATAGAATAAGGAAAACGGCTTCCTCGAACTGTTAGCGTTCGCCTTTCGTTTAGAGAGAGAGAAAAAAGAAAACCCCCGGGGCGTCGCACACTATCGGAAAAAAACCGGATGCAAGCTGGAACCGACTCCGCGCGGATCCGATTCGCGATCATGACTGACGCCGTCGATCTATCGCATACGGGACATCGCCACCGACGACGTCGACGACCGCTACTCCGTCGTCTCGCGAAACATCTCAGCTCGAGCGATCCGTCGCTCGCCGCCGAAACGGAAACGACGGAATATGACGTCACCGGCGGTGCCGATTCCGATCCGTCGTTGAGGAAATCGTCGTCGGGGGCGGCGGCGACGGCTCACGTCGGCGACGACGACGGCGTACGCCGACGACGATTCGAGAACTTGAAACCGCCTTCTATTGAACTCGTCGGCGATTTATCGCACGTGTACAAAACAGTATAGCTTATATAGAATTATTTATTTATTGATTTTTTAGTCATCCGCTAACATTGACGACTGCCGTTTGCGCTCGTCAAGCATTGCCTTTGTTACGGACGCTGTGCAAGAGCCCCTGCCTGGACAGAAGGTCATGTACAATGGAAGACAGCGTATGATATCTATAGTCATTACATACATGGTCTAAAATTTACTGTTCTTAGTTGAAGTGTCTTGCGACGCCACACGAGTACGGATACGCTAGCTGGCAGCTGTTCGTCTCTACTTCAGACTTTTTATTTCTTGGTCAATAATCTTGGAGTGTCTATTGGGTCAGCAGTGCAGATGCTAGCGGAGACGCCTGCTCGGTATTTTTTCTTTATTTTTCTATGGTTCTGAAAGAGATTCGTGTTTAGAATTGCTGGGATTGCTGGAATTGGTGAACTTTCTGTGGGAAAACGAGGTGATTTGCTTTGTTTTGACGCAGACCTTCGCCTGATATCGACAGATGTCGACAATTGTAGCGGGAAGAGTAGCGTACGCCTGTTCATAATCTGCTTTACTTGAAAGAGGAGCAGATGTTGAAATAAGGGATAAAGTAATTTGATCTGGTAAGTATCTTTTAAGTGCACGTATTTTGTATTTTGGTATGCGTGTTTTTTGTGTGATTTTCTTTTTGACTTACAGGAAATTTTTTATATGATTTTGTTAGCGTGCGCCAGTGAAACGTGTCGCGTTTGTTGCGTTGGGGCTTCGAAGGTTTCCATAGGGATCGGAAGTAGTAGGTCCTAGCGACTGTCCTAGCGTACGTCGTCAATCGCAAGTGCTGCGCGCGCTCTACTAGCCTATGACGCAACGTCACGTGACGTGGCATAAACGGTCTTCGAAAGCGGTTAGTGGAAGTCGAAAGCGAATATTCGAAATGTCTGGAGCGACGAGCAAAGGCGATGATGTCGAAAGTACGGTACTGTGTGCGATTGGAGTCGTTTCTAAACTGTTGGTAGATCTCACGAAAGGCATCGCGGCGATGGAATTTGCTCCCGCCGTAGAGACGACAGCGTTGGCAGATCTGGCCAAAGAGATTGATGAGATGAGGAGAAAGATGGCGGCGCGCGACGAAGAGATGGCGGCGCGCGACGAAGAGATGGCGGCGCGTGACAAAGAGATCAAAGAGATGAAGATGAAGATGGCGGCGCGCGACGAAGAGATAAAAGAGATGAAGAAACGCCTTGACGCTGCGCTTTCAGCGAAAACAGGTAGGAAGGTTCCTCTGACCGACGACGTCGACGAGCAAAGGCATGGCAAGGTCTTAATTCGTCTACTTTGTGTGTAGGGTTCAGTTTCGACGTGGGTGAAGTGATCACGATACCGTGTCTATTACCAGACGCCATTTCAATGGTCTCTTGGAAGCACAGACGAGTAACAAATGATAAGCCGACAGTGATTCAAGAGCTGGAAGGGGACCAGGACCTAGTCATCCCGTTTGCAAAGCTGGGTGACGCCGGCACGTATCACTGCGAGACAACCCTCCATGACGGTCGGATCCAGAAGTCAATGCAAGTCAAGGTCTTTGTCGAGGTAATATTGATGCGCGTTACGAGTCGCGTCTTTCCTTTTTTTCACGGCTTGTACTCTTCTGTGTTCGAAGGCACCGAATAGAAAAGCGCCTCACGCTACTGGTTCCACGCCTGAGTATCGCCATGAGTTTCGAGAGAGACATGCGCAATTTCAGCACTCTCCTCTGTTTTTTGAGCATTTTCAAACGTTCAGCAAGAAGACGAGAAAGAAGTGGCGGTGGAGTGAAGAAGAAGAAGAAGTAAAGAAAACAACTGCATCTGAAAAAAAACTGCCTCATGGCTGTGCAGAACGTCTCCAACACTTGGGACGTCAAAAAGAACACAAAAGCGAGGCCGACCTGATGAAGGCTGTCAATGCTTGTTTGGAGGAGGCGTTAGACTGCAAATTGGAAACGAGAGGAGCGAAGACAGCAGAAACAAGATCAGCCAGATCTGAAGAAAAAAGGAAATCTGATAAGGAGAAATCTTCTGGCTCGGCGGGATCCGAAGGAACGAAGTCAAAAAAGAAGGGTAAATCTGTGAAGATTGAAGAGGAGAAATTTGATGATCGGTCTGACACGGCGGCGGCGGCGGCAGCGAGATCCGAAGAAGCAAAATCAAACGAAGCGGATGGTAAAGCCAAATCTGATAAGAAGAAATCTTCTGGCTCGGCGGGATCCGAAGGAACGAAGTCAAAAAAGAAGGGTAAATCTGTGAAGATTGAAGAGGAGAAATTTGATGATCGGTCTGACGCGGCGGCGGCGGCGGCAGCGAGATCCAAAGAAGCAAAATCAAACGAAGCGGATGGTAAAGCCAAGTCACAACGAAGTTCCAAAGGGCCGTATCCAAACGACGGAGCTTTTCTTTACGAAGACGTGATCGTCATCTTCGTTATAGAAGGAAAATTGCATGTTTTGACGACGGGCGACCCTCTTTTTCAGGTATTAAGATACTACGAAGACTTTCGTGACAAGCTTCCTCCAAAATGGGGTCCGAACGGAAATCTCGGCACAGGCGGACTCTTTCCATGTTATGCCGCTACCCTTTCAGGGAATAAACTTATTCTGTTCGGCGTTGTTACGATTGTGGAATGCGGCGAGGAACTTTCTGTGGAAAAGATAAGCTTCTGTGAATTGGCCTCAGTGGATCTCTCCCACACGTTGCAGCCTATACGGGAATTCCTCTCCAATTTGCGCTGCGCCGTCGATCGTCTCAAAGAGTATTATACGGACTACAAGGAGCCACAGCGCCCTGAAGAGTTGTTTCCCTCTCTACCCACTGATGGAGTCTTTAATGGCAAACGTCTCAAATTCAAGGAGGCGTTTAGTAACCGCCCATTGATGTTTCTTGCTAAGTGGGGGTCAGATGACGTGATTGTCAAATTCACAGACGAAAAATACGGCGACAAAGTGCACAGGTTCTGCTCCGATAAGAGAATTGCTCCCGCATTGCATGGCGTTAAAAAGGTCGGTCCTTTTCAAATGGTCGTCATGGAGAAATGTGACAAAAAATTTGTCACATTTAACGAAGCGATAATGCAGGGGTTCGAAAAGGATGAAGCGTACAAGTCCGTCAAAGCCGCTCTCGACACCTTGTACAAGGGACCTGGCGATGGCGTGAATTACGTTCACGGCGATTTTCGTGACGTCAACGTCCTCATTAATAATGAATATGAAGTGAGAATCATCGACTTCGATTGGGCGGGGAGAGATTCAGAAGTGACCTATCCTGTTTTTCTGAATAGAAAAATTCACTGGCACGATTCCGCGAAGATTGGGCATCCTGTTTTGCACGAACATGATGAGTTCTGTCTCGACAAATATTTTCTTGATAGGCCCGAGACGGAAAAATGTGACTAATTGACATTGCATGCGCTTTTTTTTTGTCTCTCTTACTAAGTCACACGCACATTATATCAGACTGCAGGAAAAAGAAGGACCATAGCCCCATCACTATTATACAAAAAAAAACATATGTACCAATAATCGCGAAAGCGCGCTACGCAGACGTTGATATCAACCAATTGTACAAGATTAACGATGTCAATAGCGAGTCCAACTCCGGTGGTCAGCGGCGACTCGACTGACGACGAGTTAGGAGAAACAACTAGAAAGCCGGTAGAGCGAAAGGAACACCTTTCGCGTGGCGCGCGCGCGACGACGATACTCTAGATTGGCCATTTCAAAGTCCTAAAGCAGGCGGGAGTAGCAGAAGAATTCTATCTAATATACGAAGGTAAAAACCCTATCCTTATCCTAATATCTCTACATTTCGAATTTTTTCTTTCTACATACTAGGAGAGACTCTCATAGGAAGAGACGCGTCATGCCACATACGTCTTCCTATAAGAGTAATAAATAGTTTTTGCTATAGTGTAGATATGACTAGAGAAACGTTTAGGGTTTGTCTCGAAAGCACGCTTGCATCGAAGCTGCAGTTGACGTGTCAATGATATATGATATGGGTAGCAGAAATGGGACGTACAGAGGCCAGGTACTAGAGAAACGTGTAACTCTAGCTTATTACTCTTGAGATGATTTCCCCCCTCCCCTTTAGCTCTCTCAAACGTGCTTGCCGATATGAGCTGACCAATGAAAGCTCGATACGATTGTCACGTGTTGAGTGTATGTATTTTCTGGGTGGCCATGGGGCTTCCGCTTCTTCGACTACGCCTGCTTCGGATACGGAATCGAAGGGCAATTCTGAGCCGATTCTATCAATGCAGAGAAGAATGACGTCGTCAGAGAAGGGTGGTGGGTGTGTGGAAAAGACCGAAGAGACTTTGCACGGATCTGCCGATCATCTCATCGATGAGAAAGAGGAGATCAATGAAGGTACACCCATAGTTTCTTTATGTATCACTTTTTTTATCTAGTTTCTTCTCTAGATGCCGATAATTTGACTCAAGCGTACGCCGTGCCTGATAATGCGCAGACTTTGGCTTATGGGATACCCTCGCCTCAAGAGGCATCACCTGTAATTGTGGAAACATCTTCTGATGGTGATAGAAATAAGGAAAAGAAGCAAAAAGACGACGACGAGCCGCGTGCAGAGGAGATGGAGGTACTCCTCCACAGGACGTCGCTAGTATGTAATTTTATGAAATTTTGAGCTCAACACCCCAGAGTCCTTTCCTCTTTAGCTTCTCGGCCACCTAGTGATGACGACAGTCCGCCAGTTGTAGCCACAGGTAGAAGAAAAACTGTTCGTTTTGCTGAAGGTATTCTTTCATCGCTCAACATGTCTCGTCGTTGAAATTTTCTTCAAGAGAATGAAGAGCCTAGTTTGCCGAGAGACAACGACAGCGAAGATACTTCCTCGACGAATGGAGCAAATCATAGACAAACAAACGGTCGAGGCCGTAGAGGTACGCATCGTCGACGTTATGCATAATTCAAACGTTGGCAAAATCAATCCTAGGTAGAGGCAGGGGTAAAAGAGGGCGCCCATCAACGAAGAAAGACTCGCAGGTTAGTTGAAAGGTGGGTGGGGGGAAAACTTTCGAACGGACACTGTTAATTAACAGGAGAGCACTTCTCAAGCGTCCAAGTCGTCTAGAGGACGCGGAAAGGGACAAAAGCGTGGCCCACTCGCAGAAGACGAAGACGACTCAGCAGTTAGTGACTCAACCTATAAATATATTTATATATATACAGTGGGGTCAGAAAGTTTTCGGCACCTTCCAAATTTACCCACTTAACGGCTATACGATCCAAACTAGAGTAGTTTTTTGCACGGCAAGTATGTATAACATCAGGAAAATCCCCAAAACCCCCAGTATACCGCGTAGATATCACAGGGACGTCCACCTTTTATTTAGTACCGAGTAGACCCGCCTTTAGCGCCTATTACCGCCCTAACTCTACGAGGCATGCTCTGAACTAAACGTTTAGTGGTCTCCGACGAAATACTTTTCCACACCTCTTCAATTATTTTTATGAGATGTGGAATGCTCTGAGGGCATTTCTGAGCCACTCTTCGCTTCATAATGACCCAAAGATGTTCGATTGGGTTCAAATCAGGACTCTGGGCGGGCCATTGCAGAACATCAATTTTTTTTCGCTCGAACCAGTTTTTGGTTGCTTTCGCCGTATGCGCCGGCGCGTTGTCCTGTTGAAAAATGAAGTTGTCGCCAACAAGAGACTCGCCATCTCTTTGTAAGCACGTTGAAAGAAGTCGAACGTACGATGCTGACGTCACAGACCCTTCCATTATTCGTAAACTTCCCACTCCTGACTGCGCCATCGAACCCCAAACCATCACTTTGCCGCCACCAAACTTCACAGTTGGCGCTAGGCATTGGCGCAAAAACTTTTCTCCGGGTTTGCGGTGCACGTAGAGCTGCTGCGAGCTCCCAAACAACTCGAACGACGACTCATCCGAGAAGACGACACGCGACCATTCGTCTTCCCCCCCATTCCTTCCTAACTTTTGCCCACTGCCGTCGATTTTTGCGGTGTTTTTCGCTCAACAACGGCTTTCTCACAGCAACGCACCCTCTTATACCGGCTTCATGCAGACGAACTTTTACTGTCGTCTTCGACACGTTGATTCCCGTCGCATTTTCCAGCTCTTTTCGAAGTTGTGCCGCCGTGGCCCTCTTATTACGTCGCGACGAAAGCACCAGGTACTCGTCCTGGCGCTCCGTGGTTTTTCGCGGTCTTCCAGATCGTTTCCGATCGGCAACAGTGCCGGTTTCGTTTTTCTTTCGTATTATTTCTTAAATGGCCGATCGCGAGACCGATAATTTTCGGCTAATAGCAGTCTGGTTGTAGCCCTCTTTGTGTAGGGTCACTATTGCAGCCCTTTCTTCGAGTGACAGATTTCGCGTCTTGGCCATAACTCTCTCAAATTCACACACGCAAAAACACATTATGACGTCACATACAACAGGCACCAATAATTTAGCATCTCTCCTACCATTGGACGACGAGGTGTCTACTTTATTATCACAGGCGTGGAAGAGTATTTTGCATGACAAATAATGTATGTCTATTTAGGCGGATAGTGTCGAAGGCCTCCTGTCCGTGTTACTAGTTTAGACAAAGGTGTACCGGGCACTAAGGGCATCTAAACCTGTTGTATTCGGCATTTAAAAAGTGTTTTGGGGCTGGAAAAGTGTACAGATTGGATCGCAAAGGCATAAACTATATTATTCTTAAAGGTGCCGAAAACTTTCTGACCCCACTGTATATGTTATAGGTGGTTGAAGCACCGTCGTCGAAACGACGACGAGCTTCAAAACCGTCAGCCGCCGCTACGACAGGTACAAAATTCCATGTATTAATCTTGGCAGTTTAGTTATTTATTCTTTAGCTTCTTTGCCGTCTCCAGACGTTCCTAAAGTCATGTTCACTGGTTTACGTAGTACGGCTGCGGAAAGGGTAAAAGAAATAATAGCTGCATGAGCGTTCTTTATTTTATGTCTTTGTTTAGATTGTACGGAATCTGGGAGGGAAATTAGTCAAGTCCGTTTTTGAGTGTACTCATCTCATAGCAGATAAGGTAAATAGGATGAATTTATATGTCTTATACCACGTGACTTGATGTCAGGTTATGAAAAACATCAAATTTTTGTGCGTTGTTGCTCGAGGGAAAATGATCGTGTCCAGCAAGTGGCTCGACGCGTGCAAACGTGCAGGAACTTTCATTGGTATGATATTGGCTTCGTCGACGAAATGATTCATTGTCTAATTAGACGCGTCTCCCTATATCCTGTACGACGCTGCGAGCGAAAGAGAGCACTCGTTTCAGCTGCGCAGGTGCTCTTAGAAAAACCTGCTATTCAAATAATAATAAAGATTGTATTGTCCCAATTTTTTTCTTTTTTTATTTAGGATCTTCGGTTGTGAAGAATCACATTCCGAGGATGCTTCTCCTCTGGCGCAACGCATTCCCGCGCTCCCAAAAGGAATTCGAAAACGAAAAAGCGAAAGGAGGCGCGTTCACATGGCAACTCACCATGGACGCAAGAGCGGGAGCACTCACAGGTAAATCAATTAAATACGCTAATAATCACGTGACCATAATCAAAATCTCAATTTTATTACAGCATTGAGAAGTTTTCTCTCCTCCTGTTTGGACATAATAACGGACGATTTAATCCGTTGCTTATTGACTCCCATCGAAGGAACCTTCTACCAAGGTATCATGAATACATAGTCACGTGATTATTTATTATGCATTATTCTAGCATTCCGAGTCTCGTTCAATCGTTTGATTCTGATCTCATCGGCGGGAATAAGATCAGTCCACCTTGAGGGACTACTGTACAGAACCGAAAGGCAAAGTGTATATGTCATCGATGACAGGGCGTACCACCTCGCCAGTATTGATTATAATGATAGCGTCAATGAGCGGAAATTATTTGCCTACTGTAGTCCGAGAGTTTGAACAAACTTTAAGACATTAGTTGCGTTATTTCGGGAAATGAATTTGGGCCGACGTTCTGACCCAATAGGCGAAGCGAATTTTTTTCTTTTCACGATTCTTTTAAAGTCTGTTTTTTTACTAGGCTGTTATCTCTACGTCAGTGTGAGCGATGCAGTTTTTACCAATGACGGTTCCCCCTTTGGGGTTTCGTCCCAGCGATTGCGTCGGCCGCCGCCCAGCGTGGAGCGCGTCGGCGTCGCTTCCCATAGGCGAGACGATTCGGAGGTGCGAATCGAGGGGTCAGGCGTTTTACCCACTACGAAGAACCAAAAACACATCAGTAATACCGACTATACGCTAGCTGATTCCCCACAAAAAAGGCCAACGCAACTAAAGGAGAAGTGAGACGAAGACATGTGGCGTCAGCCAGACGTCCAAACGCAGAGCACATCCCCCAAAGGCAAACAACCAAGCACATTTCTGGAAAATGGACAATATCCTGCCAATACATTATAGGAATCAATAATCAATAAAATAAAAATCGAATTATTAGTGACTGCATGTACGTTTCTTTAATTAAAATTTTTAGTGACGTCAAATACATGTTTAATTAAAATTTCTCTTTTTTCTGTACTTACGTCATCGCCGGGCGGACCTTGCAAAAACGGCTTTGGGAGCGCTGAACGACGGCTTCTGTTCGACGGGAGCCGTGGGAGCGTATTCGTCTTCGTCCTGCGTGAGAAGCGCGCCGAAAAACCTCGACGCGTCACAATCCGTCGCAGAAGCGCGCGAACACGGCGCGCATGTCGCCGCCGTTCTGCATCGCTACGACGCGTACGTGATCCTCCTCGTTGATCCAAACGAGAAAGTTTTTCGCCGCGTTGTGCCATATGCCGCGCGCGTCCTGCCAATCGCGCGCCACTCGTCGACATCTAGAGACGGGGAAAAAATTATGAAAGAATCGAGAGATGATAAGGAAGAGATACGTACCGCTGCACGAGACACCGTTTCCGGTGAATCCCGATTTACACTGACATTCACGTGAACCGTTTTGATTGATACAATTTGCGTTAACGTGGCAGGGAGGAGGATTTTCTTCGCCTTCACTAATTATCGGTGCAATGTGTTCCACTGCCGGTGTAGCCGGACTTACAATTGCACTTGAAAGAGCCAATTCGATTTTTACACTTTGCATTGATATCGCAATTGTGGGCACCAATTGCGCATTCATCAATATCTGCATTGTAGTACGCAATAAAAATTAGAAGAGCTCGAAAAAAAAGACTCTTTATCATCTACCTTGGAAGGACATTCCATTTCCGGTGAAGCCGTCGAGGCACGTGCAAAAGAAACCGCCGTCTGTATTCGTGCAATCGGCGTTCGAATCACAGTCGTCCGTCTGAGTAAGACATTCGTTAACATCTGCAAAGGAAAAAGCGTTCTCATTCATTCATTCATTCACACTTTGTCTCTATTCGCGCTACCAGTGCATTCTGTTCCGTTGCCAGAATATCCGGACAAACAGCTACAGTTGTATGATTCGTCCGTATCATCACAACGAGCATTTTCGTCGCATTCATGCGATCCCTTGTCGCATTCGTTGACGTTTGAGCAGTCGCAGCCGTTTTTCTCGAGTTCCCATCCCTCCTCGCATGAGCATTTGTAAAAAGGAGCCCTGTTGCGACACTCTGCATGATCGCCACACTTGTGACTTTTTTCCTTGCACTCGCTAATATCTGCAGAACGTCACATCAATAAAAAAACAAAATTCGACAAACAAAACTCACCTTTGCACTTTGGTCCTGAACCCATCGTCGCATAGGCACGAGTACTTTCCGTTTTCGTTGACGCACTGGGAATATTCTGGGCATTTAGCCGACCCAACTGTGCACTCGTCGATGTCGGAACAGGTCACTCCGTCGCCAGTATAGCCGTCGTCACACTCGCAGCGAAAGCCTCCCTCTTCATCTATGCAGTCCGCATTGAGAGAGCAGTTGTCTCTTTTTTCAACACATTCGTCAATGTCTAGAAAGGAAACATGAAAAACGCACTCTCGGAGCCAGAAAAAAAAACTGACCGTCGCATTGTTTTCCATTTCCCCTATAGCCTTGTTTGCAAGTGCAGTCATACGATCCCTCCCTGTTAGTACAGTGTGCATTTTCATCGCATTTGTGTGAACCATCATCACATTCGTTCACGTCCAACAAAAAAATCAATGCTATTAAATTTGAGTAATTCATATTGGAATTATATCAGTCAAACCTGCGCAAACATAGCCATCTCCGCTCCAGCCAGAACGGCACTGGCATTTGTACGATCCATTGACGTTGGAACAGTCCGCTTGGACGTGCATGGCATTTGTTCGTTCCTGCTTGACACTCGTCGATATCGTCGCACTTCCCGAAGCCGTCGCCGATAAATCGGCAACAGGCACACGTAAACGACCCGGCAACGTTGATGCAAAAAGCGTTTTCGTGGCAAGTGTGAAAACCGTTAGCACACTCGTGGATTTCTAAAAAAAAACACTCCTATCACACCTGAGATATTCAACTACTGTTAAATCGACCTGAGCAAATTGTCCCATTTCGTAGATAGCCCGTATCGCAGACACATTTATATTTCTTTCCAATTCGATTAACACAGTGAGAATGCTCGCGACAAGCGTAAGTTTCGTCTAGGCACTCATTGACATCTAGAACACGTTCTTGCTTTCAACCAACCAATCTATTACACACACATTCGACTGACCTTCACAAGAGTCTGGACCAACGTTTTTGAATCCGCTCGTACAATTGCAAGAGAACGACCCATCGTTGTCGTGGCAAACGGCGTGTTCGTCGTGACATGCCGGAGCGTTGGCTATACATTCATTTACGTCTGCCGCGCGAAGACAATCTCGTTCGTTTTAATCAATTCAATACTAAATATTTCTTACTGATGCATTGAAATCCATCTCCTTTGTAACCGTCACGACACTGACAGTCGTACGATCCGTTTCTGTCGATGCAGTCTGCCTTCGGATCACACCTTGCCTTTTTCGTCTCGCACTCGTCAATGTCAGTGCACCGAATTCCATCACCTGTAAAACCGCTTTTGCAAGTGCACAGCCGCGATCCCGGAACGTTGGTGCAATTGGCATCGCTACTACATCCACCTGAGTTCGAATCGCATTCGTTAACGTCTACTCACACATCAAAAATCAGAATTTATTAGACGATATCAACGAAGATGTCTCACCTCGACAGAGTATCCCATCTCCAATATATCCCGGTAGACAGTGGCAAGTGTACGAGCCTATCGTATTGGCACAGTTCGCGTTGGGATGACAGTCATTCCCAGCGTCGCACTCATTGACGTCTGCAACAAAAAAAACGTCGTGGAACGTGAAAACAGGTCGCGCGAAATAGAAAGTGACCAGTGCACGTTTACCGTCTCCGCTCCAGCCTGATTTGCACGTGCACGTAAACGATCGATGCGTATTGTCGCACGCGGCGTTGACGTCGCAATTGTGTCTCCCTGCGCTGCACTCGTCAATATCTGCAAGCAGAAACCAATTCGAAGACCGACTCGCCGTCCTACGTAGAGAATAAATAATACCGGAGCAATCTCTGCCGTCGTCGCACTGCCACTCTTTCAAAATGCAGAGCCCGTTGTCGCACTCGAAATCGATCGACGGGCAGGCTACGACAAGAAACAAAACAAAAGGGGAGGCTCACGGCGACGAAGAACGCTCGAGTGACGTCGCCTACCGTGCGCAAATCGAAGACGATAGAGAGATTTCGACCCATTAGAAAGAAGAAACGACGACGAATGTGCTGGCCACTAGTGGGCTTTGTGACGTGTTTCTTATGATCATTGATGGATTCATTTATCCGTCTGTCTAAAATACGGGACACTTTGTCACCGCGCCCACGCAATGAAGTCCGAGCGTTCTTAGAAAGAGTCTCTAAATCTCTTTCTGAGACAGTTGTTATTTTTATAAACGAATCCTCCGTTTAAAATTTGGCCAACATCACGTTTTATGCTATTTTTTCTGAGAAATCTCTAAGCAAAAAATTAATTTTCGCTTCTCAAGCGAAAACGCAGCGAATTGATTACGTCATAACACCACTGGAAGCGAAAAACGTTAGCTTCTGTTTTGGGTGAGAAAGGGCTAATTACGCAGGAATTAGAGGAACGCCCACCTTCGTTTAGCCTCCTAAGAGCTAAGTTGCGCTTTAGGCGCTCGATAACCTAGTGTACCTACATCTACAGAAGCTTTCTAGCTACTGCCGAAGAAGCGAAACTAAAGATTCGAGGCAGGAGAGCTCATTTCCGCCTATCGAATTGGACTTAAAATGGCGGCGGTCACATGCTTGTGACGTCGTTGTAGACAGACGGATGTGTTGAAAAGGTCGAAAAATCCAATAGCAGACGAGTTTTTTAGACGAGCCGTGTTTCGTGAAGTGTGTGCTCACGCCGTCCTCGGCTCTCACTCTCACATCGTTCGTTACGTCCAGGGCTGAAGACAAACCGTATGAGATGTTAGTTTTTTTGTGTAGTAAGTGTTATTCAATTGTTTGGAATGGGTCACTGCATCAGTGTAGTAACTTGGATTTGTTCGTGGAGTTCGCGCACGTCCGGGACGTTTCCTCCTTCAGTTCAGTTCAGTTCAGTTCACAGTTTTATTTTAATACGGAAATCCTTCAGCACGTGGGCCGATCTTCCAGGAAACCGTATACAGGGGAATGACAGCAAAAGGAGAAAAGAGAAAAATGACAATATTTACAACTATAACTATATAACCTCTAAATCAGTACACAGAGTTTTGATTGAAATAGTTCTTCAGGCCCAATTTAAAGATCGCGGGATCATTACTCCCTCTTATGATTGCCGGAAGCGAATTCCATAGAGTTTGAGCCCGAAAGAATGGAGAACGACGAAGTGCCTCGGTGCGTGGTCGGATGACGTTGACCCCAGAAGCACTGAGACGAGTGGCGGCACCGGTGCGCTGAATACGCCCAATTTTCGCCGCGAGAACAGAAGCTGTGGCGGAGTTGCACAAGCAGCGGTAACTCAACATTCCTATAGTTGAGTAGCATGCCTTGTGCGAATTGGATTGAGACGAAATAGATCGAGAAGTGCTGCTACTCCTCCAACAGAGGCCGTAGAATCGTCATAACGCAAACCAGCCAGACAACGGAGATACCTCTTTTCTATCTGTGCTAAGCGGCTGATTACGCCAGCTGATCCGTCCGCCCAAACGGCAGCCCCGTAGTCAAGGTCCGGTTGAATGACTGAGCGAACAAACGCTAGTCGAGCTGCGTTGGATAACAGACGATGACATCGGTAAAGAACACCAATTTTTCGGCCAACCTTCCTAATGACGTTGTCCATCTGCGGTTTCCACGATAGACGACTATCAATCAAAACCCCGAGGTATCTCACGTGAGGTGAAGGCGACAGAATGACATTATTGACCGAAACCGTATAGATCGACGTGTCTTCAGTATCACGAAACTTGGGAAAAAGCAGAAAAGCCGATTTTTGACCATTGAGAGCCATCAGATTCTCAGAGTACCATGAAGTCACACTATTAATATCTTGTTGTAGTTGAGTAACCGCTCCCTCAAAAGTTTCGTTGCTGGAATAAAGACAGGCATCATCTGCGTAAAGGATTAGAGACGATTGAGAAGAGACGACCGAGGTGATATTCCGGGTGAAGAAATTGAATAAAAGAGGACCTAATTTTGAACCTTGAGGCACTCCTCTCCTAACTGGCGACAAGTTCGAAGCAGTAGAGCCGACCGAGACAAATTGTCAACGATCCAAGAGGTAAGAAGAGAGCCATGCCAGGACCTTTCCCTTCACTCCACACGATGACAGACCTCGGAGAAGTAAACTGTGATCGACTGTGTCAAAGGCCTTCTTAATGATTATGTTCGCCGCATCGATATCTTTTTCTGAGCACATGCAATATAGAAAGAGAAACTGCGAGTATAGCCATGCATTTTTTACTCGAGTCAATTATCAAAAACCAGATGGGTTTCCTCTTTGGACGGATCCCATGGCCATCCACTAAAGGTTGCGTTTACTGTCTGTAACTGCATGATGATCTGTGAAGGTCAATGTGCAACGATCATCATGCAATTCATGCTGTTTTCTTACCAAGCCAGTTTAGACAGGCACGAGCAGATTCAACAAGAGGCAATATATTATCCGAGAAATACACATTCCCGTACTTGTGGTATTCGATACCCAACGCGCCGAAGAACACACCCAAAATAATATACGCTTGCTTCATTGTTCAACTTAAACAACGAAGAAATCTCAAGCGCTATATCGACAGACAGTCAATTTGAAATTGAATGGAAGTGCTAGAGGCTTCACGTGATACGTGACGTCAACAGAGAACGTCATCACTCATTAGTTTACATATGCGAAGAAGAAGGATCTTAGCTCTCCTTCTACTCCTATCAGCGTTCTCGGTCATTCTCTATGCTGTTCGACTAAAGGTACGTCGGGTGCGAGCGTCGAGAGGTAGACAAAAGCCTTTGCGTTCCCTCCCCACGTCTCGAACGGAAATCGTCGCCTTTTCGGGCGTCAAATTCACCGTATCCGTACTAAATCGCTTCGACTACGCAACCCGACCGTGCAATAACTGCCTACGAAACTATTTCACCACACCGAGGCCCCCAACTAGGAACCAATATAGAAAAGGCGTGGCAGTATATATCCACCATCAAAAAGCGGGCGGAACGACAATGCGCAAATGCCTACGCGATCTACTCGGCTCCCCCGATCGACTTCTGACTCAAACCGGCACGGATATACGGGGCAGTCGCCCACACAGATAGCAGACTCTATTGGCAATGCAAATTAACTCGAGCATATTCATTCATAGAAGGCCCAAATACGATGGGCATGTGCGATGACGTCACCGAGAAGGCGTGGCCTTGTTCGTACTTTATCGTGCTTCGCGATCCCGTAGCGCGAATCGTTTCGAGTTATTTCTACTGTAAACGCGAGCCGGACGATATGCTTTGCGCCAGTCCGCAACTGGACGCGCGCAACGCGTCGCTTCGCGAGTGGGCCGTTCACCAGCGAAGCTTCCTATTGGTTAGCCTCGATACTCCAGACCCTCGCGCGTTAGGGAGGGACGCAATCTGTAGAATAGCCTCGATACTCCAGACCCTCGTTAAGGGGGGTGTGGTTGGCGAGAGGGTCTGGACGCACTCTGTAGAAAGCCGTGTGCAGATCACGTGGTTTTTCGAACCGAGTGAGCCAATCACAGGTCTCGATACGAATTAGGACACACGTACACTGATTGGACGCGGACCTAACTTAGTTATGGCGTACGCTACAACGGGTTCCTATGTAATCGAAGGTTCGCTGCTTTTCCGGCGTGCCTTCTCCTTCAGATCTTCGCGTAAAGTCGTTGGCTATCAAAGAACCCGAGAGAACGTCAGCGATTGGGAAAAAGCTCGGGCAGACCTCTTGCGGGCCTTCATCCGACGTTCGCGCAGCGATGTCCGTACACGCGCGAAGAGATTTCCTTCGTTTAGAACTTCCGCGACCGTTTTATCGAGTAGGAGTGCCCATTAGGGGAAGGTACAATAGTACATTTGTTAACGAAGTTAGGTCCGCGTCCAATCAGTGTACGTGTGTCCTAATGCGTATCGAGACCTGTGATTGGCTCGCTCGGTTCGAAAAACCACGTGATCTGCACACGGCTTTCTACAGAGTGCTCCAGACCCTCTCGCCAACCACACCCCCCTTAACGCGCGAGGGTCTGGACTATCTGTAGAAAGCCGTGTGCAGATCACGTGGTTTTTCGAGCCGAGTGAGCCAATCACGGGTCTCGGTACCAATTACGACACGCGTACACTGATTGGACGAGGACCTAACTTCGTTAACAAATGTACTGTACCTTCCCCTAATGGGCACTCCCACTCGATAAAACGGTCGCGGAAGTCCCTAAACGAAGGAAATCTCTTCGCGCGTGTACGGACGTCGTTGCGCGAGCGTCGGATGAAGGCCCGCAAGAGGTCTGCCCGAGCTTTTTCCCAATCGCTGACGTTCCCTCGGGTTCTTTGATAGCCAACGACTTTACGCGAAGATCTGAGGGAGAAGGCACCCCGGAAAAGCAGCGAACCTTCGATTACATAGGAACCCAGTGTAGCGTACGCCGTAACTAAATTACTCGTAGCGAAACGAAGTTAGGTCCGCGTCCAATCAGTGTACGTGTGTCCTAATTCGTATCGAGACCTGTGATTGGCTCACTCGGGTCGAAAAACCACGTGATCTGCACACGGCTTTCTACAGAGTGCGTCCAGACCCTCTCGCCAACCACACCCCCCTTAACGCGCGAGGGTCTGGAGTATCGAGGCTACCTATTGGTTCAGCTGGCGTTTAACGTGCGGTATTGTAATTCCCCGAACACCAGGGCGCGCGCGGGCGAAGCCCGCTGGTGTGAGGGGCTCTCAAACGTGATCGCCCAAAAACCAAAGTGTTTGTCTGTCGGTATACACTGACGTCACAATCGCACTTAGACCAATCACGCACACAGGTGCCTTTATGACATCCACGTTCATTGTGATGTCATACTCTCCCGTATTTTGAACAAAATGTACATAAAATTGCGACGTCACAGTAGATAGGAACCCCGGATTGTGTTCAAAACTTTTCAGGAAGGAGTAGGCATATTATACAGGCTACATTATCGAGGATAAATACAGTGCCAATCAGCATAAACTTCCAAAATCTAAAGCTCGCTATATCGCTGTAAATTTCGCGTACGAGGCTTTTGAGCGCATCGCCAGATTCAGGAAAGCCTAAACTATTTTTTGGGGTGGGTCGCGGAATCATAGAACGCAGTTAGTTTCTTAGCCAATAGAAAGGAGCACTTTAATCACGTGCAATGACGTCACAAAGGAGTGACGCCAACAGGCGGTATCTCGAAAAAAGCAAAAAACGCCGAGAAATTCTTTCTACAACTCGCATAGGACGCATTATGTACTAACAAAGTAATTGTCATTCACGAAATCTAAAACGGACCCTCGTAATGCCGAAAATCGAGACGATTTTCTGTCTAAAACTGGTGCGCGCGCTAGGCCATAATTAGCAAATTCTTTTGGCGTTCGAATCTCAAAAACGAAGCCAAATTTGAGAAATCCCTATTATGAAAAGTTAGATCTACCCTTTCCCTACGCATCAGTTAAAAAAAATTCGAACTATAGGGTACGCTGAGATAGAAAAATCGCGAAAACGAGAAGGACTTATTTGGAGAAAAATTGCTCTACCGAGAAAACGATCGCATAAATCGCAAATCGCTATTATGAAAATTTAGATAAACTAATAAGATGCAGAAAACGATAGGCGGGGTTTGGCGCGATGCTCATAGGAAGCCAAAAAATCGCAAAGCCCAAAACGACGCACAAACTGCGACATCATTTTTTTCTGACGAACGGGTGAAGCGATTTAGTTCGCTTTTTTGCTAAAATGCTTGCGTAAAGTGTCTTTTTTTGAATTACGGGTACAGAAACCCCAAAAGTTAAAAGAATTTAAATTTCGTGAGGATTAGCGCGCGAGAGTCATTTTGGAAGTTTATGCTGATTGGCACTGTACTATTAAACATAACGGGCACATAGCAATGAGCTTTATCAGTAACATTCATAAAGGGAACGCAGTAAAGGAGCACGTTGGGTTTGTCGTGCTGCGAGCGCAGCTCGCAGCACGCAAACCCAACTGCGAGCTGATAATGGGCCTCGTGACACGATCACCCAAAGGGGCAGAGGTTGGGGTTAGGAGAGGTATAGCCCTGTGTCACGCTTACATAAGAGGTCAAATTGTAGACTTTTGCCAAAAATAAAGCATGCCAACTCACGTGGTTAGGCAGTGCGATGCAGAGTATGCAAAAAGGCTTTACAAAACTTAGAGTAATAAGAATGCGCTGGGGGTGTTCGGGGATCCCATGATGGTTCACGAAAGGCCATCATTATCTAGTCTGTCACGTGTCGATCAATGGGCCAAGGAGCCGTGTTGTTTTCGACAGCGAGCGCTCATGGAACGCGACGCGTTTCGCTTGAACGAGTTTGCTAGATTTATAGTCGATGATCTGTCGAATCGTTTCGCGGTTATTGGCTTGCTCGAACATTTGATGACCGAAGTATACGGGATCGATTTCGTAGCGTGCGCAAAAAAGCGGGAAAACGCGGCGATAGCCGACTCGGACGTGACAGAAACGCGCTCCGCATTGATAAACGAACTAAAGCACGATCCCATCGTACGAGAAAACCTCAAATACGACCAAGCGTTATACGATAGAGCCCGCGAAATATTTTTTCAGCAGAGAGACGCGGCGCGCGCTAGACGAATCCAATGAATTATTAATTACACGACGAATAAGCCCCGCCAGGGGTAGAAAAGCATCGAGTTCATTCTTAAAGCGAAAATAATTCTGAAGCGTTTATAATTAAATTCTAAGCGGGCAAGCACACGTGACCGACGCGACGATATTTCGACGTAAGCGGAAATTTCGGCGCGCTTGTCGTCCCGTTTCGTCGCACCGCCCGATCGGCGGCGCGACGTTACATTTCTCGACGTCGTTCGATCGTTTCGACGAGATCGCGTTCCTTTTCTTGGAGTCATTGCTCGAGTTGCGATATACGACGCGCGCACTCCTGTTTAATTTCGTCGATTTTCGCGTCGCATTGGCGCACGGTTGCGTCGACGCGCTCCGCCGATTGGCGTTCGACGTTCTCAATTTTTTCCTGACTCGAACGTCGATACGTTTCGCACGTCTCTTCCATGCGCTTTTTCCACTTCCACTTGCTCTCCGAGTGGTTGAACTTGAGCTTTCCGTCTTCGTTGACGAAGAGTAGTTTGCGCACGTCCGACCACTTGCTAGCGAGCTCGGGAGTCGTTTCCTTTGCCTAGAAAAGATAAATAATTAATAGGGAAACAGATGAGTGACCGATCTCAAAGTATTAATAGCGTCCGTTCTAGTTTAAACCGGAATGTATAGAATTTGATTAGGTGGAGCGTAGGAAGGTCGCTTCCCGCCGTAGGATACATCCGAGGTTTAGAGAAGACGGTCGTTTCGTTATGTCCCTGCTAGAGTGTGTTTGCGGTATCAAAGTATGAACTGACTATGTTTCCATTTGAGAGACTTGACTAATCGTCTCTACTATTATAGTCGAGGTTGAGGTTCTACGCGCGTGTGTGGGGCGCATGTACTATCTATCTATATCGAGATTAGGACTCGCCTTGGGGGCTAGGGAGATATGATTAGAAAGGGTGCCGATTTGGCGACGCAAACAGACACGTTAACAGAGACATTCCGGGGGAGTTGGACTAATGTTTCACACATTCCGACGTTTTCGCCCTAGAGGCCCACGTAACGAACCCTCCCTTACATTTATTCCGGCGTCGAGAAGTTGCGCAATTTCCCTTTGCCCTTCGAGCTTCGCCATATCCAGTGGAGTGTGTTTGTTCTTCTAGAAGGCGACCGATTAGATAGATGCGACCGGAGGGTAGAGGGAGGCCGGAAACGTGCGGTGGCGGCGGCACTTACGTTGTTTTTCGCCGTCACACGACAATCGGTCTCCAAGAGAAGCCGCACGATCCGCTTTTGACCCCACTGGACAGAGTCATGCAGAGCGTGCAACCAAACTTAAGAAGAAAAAAACCCACTTGTTTACATGTGGGAGCATCGAAGGGGGAATTTATTTACCTTGTGTGGCATGTCGATGGGCGCTCAGGCGGCGAGAAGTATCTCGACGATTTTATAGTGACCGTTATGCGACGTCAGATGTATAGGAGCCCAGCCATCCTTTCTCCCCACAGAAAAAGAATAGAACAATCGAAAAGTTCAAATACTTCCCATACACACCTTTCTCTGCACGTTGAAATCGCACTTGGACGATTGAGCCAAGACGCGAATGACGTTCGCGTGGCCGTTGATCGCCGCTCCGTGAACGCAATTCGCGTCGATCTATTTGAAAAAGTGGGGGCGTGAGACGCACTTCAATCTTGTTATGATTTCGAGGAGGCCCGAAAACACGGTCCCCCAATCGCGCGTGCCGCGAACACCCCGTCACGCGCGCGCGACTTGTTTTCACCGGCGCGCCAAATATGGCTCGTATCGACGTCGGGACTCTGTGTCAAACGCTCGCGTGCGCGCGATCCTGTTTACGACATGCGTCCGCGCGCGGGCGTCGCCGTCGCCGCCGCCGATCGGAGCGGCGCTCCGACGAGAAGCGGGGGCGTCGTCTCACGAGGGATCCGGTCCCATCTCATTTTCCCCCTCTTTACCTTGCACGTAATCGGGGTGTCCCGCCCAGCAGGCCCAGTGCGGCGGCGTCCAACCGTACTATAGTAGGAAAAGAGCAATCAATGATTTAGAGGTGTTAGTCGACGTAGGTATAGAGAGACCACTACGCTCAGCCCGTTCTACAATCAAAATCCTCCTTTTATATATGACGTCGCGATTTTTTATCTCTTTTCGTACGTGGTCGTGATGAACGTCGCCTTTGAGGTCGAGCAATCGTTTCATTTCGTCGAAATTCGCTTGTTTCACGGCGACAAACAATAGCCAAGTTTTAGTAGGTATTTCCAAATCAGGCTTTTTCTCGTCACGTGTCACTGACGCTTTGACGTTCACAAATTTCCGTAGCTACGACTTGTACCGCACAAAACTTCAAATTCGCACAGTTCATATAGTCTCTGTCTCGGAATTCTGCGAAACAAATTCACGAGAAGCTCGCTACACTCGAAGAACCCCTTCCCGTGTGTAACTCCTATTATTACTGAGCACGTGAGCAGAACCCAGTACCGGTATATCTTTACTCTCAAGTGACGTCACATTCGGGAGAGTTCTTGTCGACGTGCGCTACGGATTACGTGTGAAACCCTTTTTTCTTCACGATGCCGCCGAAGCAAATTCAACTTCAGGTATCGATATCTTCTAATCCGAAAGACCCAGAAAGTCCAAAATCGCCCGTAAAGGAAATGACGTGTGGTCTGTGTTGCGACGAGTCGCCCTTCTTCTAGTCTGGAGGCCAGACCCTCGCTCAGGGAGGAGGAGTAATGCGCACACTCTACTTGTGTCTCAAGCCAATTACAGCCAATTATTTACGTCATCACACGACAGCGACTGCGGCCGCGAACTGCTCCGGACGAAGAGAAGGGTTGGAGAGCGGACGCCGAGACAGCACTCTCAACTTCGTCTAAAGCCCAAAGACTCGAACGCGACATCGTAAATCAATTAGCTACGAGGTCACCTGACCTCGAGGTCGCTGATTGTACCGCAGTGAGCGCTGCGGGACACGCCCCGAAACACAAGTAAAGTGTGCATTACACCAGACCCTCCTCCTCCCTGAGCGAGGGTCTGGCCTCCAGACTATCCTACGCGCATGTCTTTCCGCGACCGTGTAGTCATTTTCGACGAACGTTTTCTCGCTGTGGAAGCGATTTCGGGCCGAAACTCGCATACCGTTGCGATCGCAAGGCTCGAAACTAGTAGTCTGGATACCCGACCCTCTCGCTCGGGGAGGAGGAGAATTCCCGACGATTGCTATTTCAATATCGTGGGATTCGGATCGAGCCACAAGAAGCTGTTCAAAGAGAGTGTTGTTTATAATCAGGGAAATCTAGACAAGGCCGTTCAGCACACAAAAAGCATACGAGCCGATCTCAGAATTGCTGCCACCTCTCGAAGAGATCTTCAAGATGCCATCTGTGAAAGGTCTTCCAAAGCAGATCTTTGTACTCACTGACGGGGACGTATCCAATACATGTCATTGAAGAAGTGAAGAAGAATGCTCGCAAAGCTAGGTACTGTCTTTCCAGTCAATGTTCATTTTGAAATAATTGCCTTGTTTTTGCAGGCGTTTCTCTGTTGGAATTGGATCCGGCGCTTCAACTGAACTCGTGAAAGGAATAGCCAAAGCTGGTAAAGGCTCAAGTGAATTTATTCAAGCTGGCGAACGAATGCAGCCTAAGGTATAAATTCTCACTACGGTATTAATTAGGGTGACACTTCACATATTTGGTTTCCTGTAGGTAATGAGAATGCTGAAGCGCTCATTGGCTCCATCACTCTCAGATGTTCACTTCAGCTGGTCCTTACCTGGGGAAAGCAAAGTCATTCAAACTCCATCAAAAGTTCCTCCGGTGTTCAGCGGCGATCGTCTAATCATTTATGGCTTTCTCGTTGATCTTCCACAAGTAGGTGACCTAAAAGGCTCCGCGTCACTCAAAAGATACATAGGAACGGAGAATCTCAAGCTGTCTATCGATTTTGAAGTGAAACCGAGTGGAAGTAGTGGAGGAAAAGCTGTCCACCAGCTTGCAATCAAATCACTGATCAGGGACGTCGAAAGTGATTTGACTGACAAAGATATTGTAAAGAAGCAACTTGGCAGCGCAGTCAAGTCGGACAAGGATGCAATTGTAAAGCTGAGCACCAGCGCTAGCGTGATTTGCAGCCACACATCGTTTGTAGCTGTCGATGAAGGAAACGATGAGCCGGTGGCGGGAAGCACGAATCTAAGGCGTATTCCGGTCGCTGAGGAGGAGGAGGAGGAGGAGGATTATAGATGCCAGGAATTACGTGGCTGGAGGATCCGCGTTGAACAGTTTGAGGCTTCGAAGGGCTGCTGCTGTTTTGGATGATGATGATGATTCAGAGTGGTCTGATGACGATGAAGAGATAGAGATAGAGGAGAAGGGGGAGAAGAAGAAGAAGGAGCATAAAGCATAAAGCGTTTCAATTTCCTAAGAAGGCGAAAGCGTCAGTGGAGAAAACAGCCGATGATGCATTTATAACAATTGTGTCATTGCAGCAGGCGTCAGGTGCATGGCCGCTTGATGTTGCCGTCGCTCGTCTCGTCAGCAAATCTGTTAAAGATTTGGATGCTCTCTCGCCGTTTGGAAAGGGATCGTCTGCTGTGTGCAAGAGCATCTGGGCAACGGCCATCGTTCTGACTTAGCTGGAGGTCACGTGCGCAAGCTTCAAAGACGAAATGGGAGCTAATGGCAAACAAGGCTACAACAAAGTGGGCTAAGAAGCACAAGCTCCCGAAGCAAACAACGTGGGAAGATTGGATGAAAGCAGCTCAAAAGCTCTTCTAATGACAAACTGCATGCTCATGACAGGCACTGCGCTGCAAATTGCAAGCTAATTATTCGTTTTGCTTATTAGATCTCATTCTGTGTGTGTAGGCCGTATCTGACGTGACAGGATGTTGCACTGCGCAAGCCTCTGAACCTCTCATGCCGTGTGGTCTATGCAAGAAGAGCGGCGGCTCTCCGATTCCCCTGCGATCGGTTAGAGTCGAGAGCACTGTAATTGGATACACGGCTCGAGTCCTGTCTCGATTGGAGTACGAAAACGAGGAAGGGAACCCAGTTGAAGCCGTTTTTACGTTTCCTCTCGACGAATCGTCGACTGTCGTCGATTTCACGGCTCTAATCGACGGACAGAAAGATCGTCGGGATAATGAAAGAGAAAGAAGAAGCGAAGCAAGCGTATGACGATGCAATCGCAAGCGGTCAATCGGCTTTTCTTATGGAATCGGTCCGTCACGACATTTTCACGGTGAGCGTCGCAAATCTTCCACCAAAGAAGAAAGCGACGGTCGAGATGATAACGTTCATAATGGAATTGCCGACAGAACACGACGGGTAGAAAAGATATTTAGCAACAGATAAAGTCGATGATTTAATTAATTATATTTGTTTGTTCAGTTCGGTTCGTTTCAATCTTCCATCCGTTCTAACACCGCCTTATCACGCAGCGTCATCGAAGCCAGCCGAATCGACGAATCCGACGACGGGCGTGACGTATCTGCCGGCTTCAGCGATTCCTTACACACTCTCCTTTGAAATGAGAATTGAAGCCGATGTCGACGGCGTCACGTCGCCGACTCATCAACTGACGACTGAACATGCTGTACCAGTAGACGACGATGGGTATAGCGTAACGCTAGTTCGATTGGCCGAAGAACACAGATTCGACAAAGACGTGGTTGTGACCATCAAGCCAAAGAACGCTCACCAACCGCATGCTGTTGTTGAGATGGGAGCGGAGGGCGGCGTCGCTCTTCTGTCTGATCCAGCAGTGACGCTGAACTACTTTCCTCATTTCAGTACAACGGATGCAGTGAGCGAACTGATCTTCGTTATAGATCGAAGTGGTACCATGAGTGGCTGCCAAAGAAACGATGATGTTGTTTCTGAAGAGCATACCCGACGATTGCTATTTCAATATCGTGGGATTCGGATCGAGCCACGAGAAGTTGTTTAAAGAGAGCGTTGCCTATAATCAGGGCAATCTAGACAAGGCGATGCAGCACACGAAAAGTCTTCACGCTAATCTCGGCGGAACAGTATTGCTAGCACCCCTCCAAGAGATCTTCAAGATGCCATCTGTGAAAGGTCTTCCAAAGCAGATTTTTGTACTCACAGATGGGGCCGTATCCAATACATACGGTGTGATAGAAGAAGTAAAGAAGAATGCTCACAAAGCCAGGTAAGCTGTAATGACTTTGGAGTTATGATGTCAGATGACAAATTCGGTGTTGTAGGTGTTTCTCTGTTGGGATCGGATCAGGCGCTTCAACTGAATTCATTGAATCAGGAGAACGAATGCAGCCCAAGGTGTGAATTGTCATTATCAAACAAGGGGATGAGATGATTTCATGTCTGTTTTCCTATTATAGGTTATGAGAATGCTAAAGCGTGCTTTGGCTCCGTCAGTTTCCGACGTTCACATCAACTGGTCCTTACCCGGGGAAAGCAAACTCGTTCAAACTCCGTCAAAAGTTCCTCCGGTGTTTAGCGGAGATTGTCTCATCATTTACGGCTTTCTCATTGACCTTCCACGAGTAGGTGACCTAAAAGGCTCCGCGTCACTCAAAGGGTACATAGGAACGGAGAATCTTGAGCTGTCTATTGATTTTGAAGTGAAACCGAGTGGAAGTAGTGGAGGAGGAAAAGCTGTTCACCAGCTTGCAATCAAATCACTGATCAAAGACGTCGAAAGTGATTTGATTGACAAAAATTTTGTAAAGAAGCAACTTGGCAGCGCAGTCAAGTCGGACAAGGAGGCCATCGTAAAGCTGAGCACCAGCGCTAGCGTGATTAGCAGCCACACATCGTTTGTAGCGGTTGACAAAGAAAATGAAAGTTTACGTATATACACTTTATCTATAAAAGCACCTTGTTGTCGTCACTCGTAAGCATTTCAATAAACCTCTCGGCATTTTTCATCTGCAAATAACTAATTAATCTGTACTCCACGTCTTCCGCCAAGACCTTGATGCACGACATCAAAATTTCTTCTTGGCATCGCCAGTCGTTTAGTCCGCTTTTCTTGACGCATGACAACAGCTGCTCCACTTGACGCAAGCGCCTCAGCTTGGCAAAGCTTCGACTGACGTATGAGTAAATTTTATTGGCATTCAGACGAATGTCCTGAGAGAAAACTTGAACAAAGGTTTGCAGTAGATCCCAAGTAAAACATACCTGTATCAGTGTGAAAGCCAGTTTGAATCCATTCTCAATATTTTGGCTGGCTAATAAAACCTGAAGGAAACACTAGTAAAACATGGACTCTCAGGCCTCGTCTTCGCTGGCAAACCTGCGATGCTACAGTTGACTTGGCATTGGACGATCCAAACAGAGTCGCTGGCAGATCGCGTCGGCCTTTTGATGTCTGATAGGCAACTTCGGCGAGGACGCCGCACTCGTGCAAATACTTCGTCACTTCAATCTGAATTCGAAACACATGGGAATGCCGCTTCGCATCTCTGAAACAAAGAAGTAAGCGTCAGTAATGAAAGTGTCAGAAAATGACGCGAAATTGGCTTAGAATCTCCCCTGGAAACCGCTTACCCAAGTGAAGGGCTGAGTCGAAAGCCGGACCTCGAGTCCGTTTGTTCTTCGCTCGGATCTGCAACGTCGTATACGCTACCGGTTATAAGAGACTGCTTTTTTGCATGAAGCCGGGTCGAGAACGCATCGGTTCAATGCCGCGATACTCTGCAATGTATACTTTTCCAGATGAGAAAGCGCCTTTTCTAGATGATGTAGACGCGGATAAACGTCAAGTTGATTGCTCGGTCGTCCCGCTTCGCCCGTAAAGAAATTGATGCATGTAAACGAAGCGCGAATGTAGTCGTCCTAAGAAAAAACATTGGCTCTCAGTCTCTCTCGCGTTCTTTTACTTACTTTTCATGAAAAGTTGGAGTTTGTACAGAACGGCAAACAGTCGCTTCTGCGTCAGATACTGACAGCTTGCCGTCAGATATTTCTCCCATTTTTCTAATGACCAGTCGGCCACGAGCATTTCTTCCTGCAGCTTGCCAAAGCAACTGTGTGAAAGTGCATGACGGAAGAAGAACGCCTTTGACAAATACGCTTTGAGTGCATCTCTAAAGAACAAAAAACTCATACTATCAGGCCGAAAAAATAGATCACTTCTTCTACCTTATCAAGAACAATCTGACCGACTTTACTGATGAACTTGTAGCTAACGTAAAATTCCACGAGCATAGTGTTGCTGCCGTAGGCTTTGATGTAGTATCGGCACTCGTTAAAACGAGCTTGGTCGGCGATCCAGGACGCTAGAATGCAAATAATTTAATTATTTCATACCCCAAGAGAGAAAGAATCCTTTACCCGTATAGCGTGAGTGACCGACGCCGGGTCGGTCACCTAAAGACGTATATACAATAGAGAAAATATTTGAGATAGGTTTGGTACCAGTTCCGCAGTGATGAACGGAGTGCTTCGAATTTGATCAACGATGGCATTGACTAATACTTGCCTTTGTCCCGCGTCTTTCTGTCTCTATCATATACATAAGCAATTGGCGTAAAATCGGTGCATACAGCACAAAAATCTTACGTTGAAGCAGTAGCCGAATTTTTCTCTGGCCGCTTCGTACTGTCCCGCTTTGAGGCAGGCCATTCCCCACGACGACCAAACGACATTGGGATCTAGATGGCTCTTCGCGTTGACCCGGCGCCGCGGCAGTGCACACCGTTACGAGAACTTCTGACGAGCCGGTTCCACGCGTTTTTGTTTAAGTTCCTCAAGCATTCCCTTTAGCCAACAAACCATGGCTTTCGCCACTTCTGCATTCGTTAGCGAGAAGTGTGCCAAGTGCGAACATGCAATTCCTACTTCGCCTTTCTTTTCTCTATGCTGGGGTTGAAGGGTAACTGTCCCATAAATATCGACCTCAAACTCGCGCCATGCCAAGACGAGAGAAGGAGGTAATAACCAGACCTTACCCTACAGAGAGACGCAGACGGTAAATTTACTCTCACTCATTGATCATAAATTACCTCCGCAACAATCGGATCACCTGCATTCTTCACATAAGCCACTCCTTGAATACGAGGATCACCCTGGCCAACGGCTATTTTGCACTCCAGAAATGCATGAAAAAGCCAATCTTTGATGCTCTTCTCAAGGAACTTGACAGCACCATCAACAGCATAAGATTGCACTTTGACCTGCTCGCTTATTTCAATGTCGCCAGATAAGAGAAGCTTCACAATTGATAGATTAAGTTTCATCTCCTCTTTGACTATTTTTCCCTTCTTGTCTTTGTATTGACAATTTGAGTAAAATAGGAGCCTTTGAAAGTGACGCGAAAATGAATCGTCAACTTCTTCTCTGGCCGATATCTCTGGAGGCATATACGTTTTGAAGACGTCGCAGAAGAGAGATGCAGGAATTCGCATTTCTGTTCCAGCAAACCTGGCTCGAGCAAAGTTGTTAGTTGCTATAGTCGAAGGCCACTTCGACTACACACAAAAATAAAATAGAATGCCAAAAACAAAAACCAGCTCACTTTTGAAAGCATGTCAACGTACTTCTCTTCTATAGAAACGTCAAAGATTGTTTACAAAATCGGCCATAGCAATATCAGGTACATTACTTCCTGACTTCAGAGTGGCGGTCAATTCACGCAATTCTTGCTGCTCGATTTCAGTCAGGAATTCTGCAGCTAAGTAACGAGTTACTCAAACGGTGATAAAATAGGAATGAAAAATGATAACCTAATTTAGGCTTTAATTCATTGAATTTCGCCATATTACTTTCATAGTGATGAATAACTCTTCCCATCGCTGACGCTTCTGTACAGAAGGTCATGCGTGGCATGCACAATTACAGCATTCTATACCTGATACAGTCAGTACTGAGGCACCTAGAAAACAAGACGCGCTACTAATAAAACTTTCCAATAAGACAATACTCACTTGTCTGGGATAGATCCACATCTCGAAGTAGCTCTGTCACCTCAGCAACATCCTTTGCCAATTCCACTGCGTGCATTCGTTTCTTCAATTCTTCGTTTTCTTTTGCGAATTTTTTGTTTTCTTTTTCTAATATTTCGTTTTTTTCTTTTTCTTTCTCTAATCTTTCGATTCTTTTCAGTAATTCTTCCATTTTTTCCATTTTTCCTAATAGAGAGTTTTAGGGAGGTGGAGCTTTTGACGCATGTTGACGGATAAATCGGTGAAGGGTTTGCGGTTATTTCAGTTTGCGGGAGCTTGAATAAAAAGACCCCGCGAGAGCGGAGATCCGTCTGTCTACAATGCGGGATACATTGTGACCTCGCCCACGCAACGAAGGACGAGCGTTCTTAGAAAGAGTCTCTAAATCTCTTTCTGAGCTAGTTGTTATTTTTATAAACAAATTCTCCGTTTAAAATTAGGCCAACATCACAATTTTTGTCATTTTCCGAGAAATCAATGAGCAAAAAATTCATTTTCGCATCTCAAGCGAAAACGTAGCGAATTTATTACGTCATAACACTACTAGATGCGAAAACAATAGCTTCTGTTTGGGGTGAGAAAGGGCTAATTACGCGAGAATGAGAGGAACGCCCACATTCGTTTAGCCTCCTAAGAGCTAAGTTGCGCTTTAAGCGCTCGATAACCTAGTCTAGCTACATCTACAGAAGCTTTCGAGCTACTGCCGAAGAAGCGAAACTAAAGATTCGAGGCAGGAGAGCTCATCTAAAATGGCGGCGGTCACATGCTTGTGACGTCATTGTAGACAGACGGAAAGGGGGAAGAGAAACGAGGAACTGCTGCTCGCGAGAGAAGGGACCACGAAATAGAAAAGAAGCAGGAAGCTTGCGGGAAGAAAAAAGAAGACGCGAGAGAAGATCAAGAAAGGGTGCCCGGGAGTAGTCTAGTCTGGAGGCCAGACCCTCGCTCAGGGAGGGTCTGTAATGCGCATTACTTGTGTTTCGGGGCGTGTCCCGCAGCGCTCACTGCGGTACAATCAGCGAGCTTCCTCGAGGTCAGGTGACCTCGTAGCTAATTGACTTACGATGTCGCGTTCGAGTCTTTGGGCTTTAGACGAAGTTGAGAGTGCTGTCTCGGCGTCCGCTCTCCAACTTGGCTACCCTTCTCTTCGTCCGGAGCAGTTCGCGGCCGCAGTCGCTGTCGTGTGATGACGTAAATAATTGGCTGTAATTGGCTTGAGACACAAGTAGAGTGTGCGCATTACACCAGACCCTCCTCCTCCCTGAGCGAGGGTCTGGCCTCCAGACTAGATACCCGACCCTCTCGCACTACCAATTACAGCCAATTATTTACGTCATCACGTCGACTGCGGCAGAGCCCTAGATAATCATTGATTATCTAGGGCTCTGGACTGCGGCCGCGAACTGCTCCGGACGAAGAGAAGGGTTGGAGAGCGGACTCCGAGACAGCACTCTCAACTTCGTCTAAAGCCCAGAGACTCGAACGCGACATCGTAAGTCAAGCTCGCTGATTGTACCGCAGTGAGCGCTGCGGGACACGCCCCGAAACACAAGTAGAGGGTGCGCATTTCACCAGACCCTTCTCCTCCCCGAGCGAGAGGGTCGGGTATCCAGACTACCCTTCTTCGCCGTGGGCCCGTGCAATCACCCCTTCTGCCACCGATGCTTCGTCCGTCTCCGAATTCTCGTCGACGACGACAACTGCCCCGTCTGTCGTCAAGAACTACCGAAAGTGAGAGAAAACACGCCTTCGAAGAAGAAAACCGAAATAGTCTTTTGTCTCTAGCCCGTTCTCACGCGAAAAATTCGCGACTACGACTCCTTCGTCGACGTCGCATCGTTTCAACGCGATCCCCGTCTCGGCGACGCCTATCCGCAAAGCGACGACATTCGCAACGCGTGCCATCATCTTCTCGATCATCCCTGTCCGGAGTGCGATCATCAAGCGCCGACGTTCGCCCAACTCAAACGTCACGTGCGCGCCGAACACGATCGTCGCTACTGTCTATTGTGCGAAAAGCACTTGACGCTCTTCACCAACGAACGAATCTCGTACACGCGCGACGAACTCGCGCGACACAATCGTCGCGGCGGCGGCGACGGTCCGGACGCTTCGTCGTATACGGCTCATCCGCTGTGCCGTTTCTGCGATCGGCGTTATTTCGACGACGACGATTTGTTGACGCACTTGCGCAGGGATCACTTCTTCTGCTGCATTTGCGAGAAGGACGGCGGGCAGGATTACTATAAGGATTTCGTCGAGTTGAGACGGCACTGCAAGGAGGCGCATTACGTCTGCGAGGTCGGGACGTGCGCGAGGGAGCCGTTCGCGAGTGTTTTTCGCAATGAGATGCAGCTTAGGGCGCACGTGGCGAGGGAGCACGTCAAAGGGGGAAAGGAGGCTCGCATTATGAGGATTTTGCCTGTCGAAGTCAGTTTTAATGATCGCCGTGGGACTGGAACGACGTTGCGGCGGAGGGAGTTTGCGAACGAGGAGAGATCGGGCAGAGGAAAGGAGAAAGGAAATCAGATGAGGGGTAACAAAGTGGCAATGAAGAAAAAGATTGATAGGGAGGTGAGGGAGGAAGCGAGGCAGGAACGGAAGCACGAGCTAAAGAAAGTGAAGAAGATTTTGAAGGAAGAAATTGGCATGAAGCCGATTCAATTAAAGACAAAAGAAAGAGGAGAGGAAATGCCTTTAGTTGAAAGCAGTGGTGAGATGAAAAACGGGAAAGCTAAGGCTAAGCCGTCCACTGCCAGAAACGTTCCATCTTTGGATAAGAAGCCTGATGCTCGTGCTTCTTCTGACACTGCATTGCCAAACGGATTTCATGATGAAAATGAGACTAGTGCTAAATTGTTGACAGATAAAAAAGCTTCAGCTGCTCCATTGCTTAATGGATTTCATGATGAACAAGTGAAGGAAAATGTTAGTGTTAAGACTGATTTGAGTGGCGAAGACTTTCCCGCTCTTGGTGCAAATGTCAATGTTCCTGTTGAAAAGGCTGCTGCAGCTGCTGCGTTTGGAGTTGGATTTTATAGTTCATGGCGTCCTGTTCCCGTTGTAAATGATAGAGACCATCCGAGCCTTCGTCCTTCAGCACCACCTGGGATAGAAAAGCCTGTGAGAAAGGTACTCCCACCGCGAGGTTTTCAGTCCGCACCACCATCTTCCACTGAAAAGAACGACAAAGGCGTCGTTACTAAGGACACGTTGTTTTGCGTGCTGCAAAACGACGAGGATAAGATGAAGACGCTCAAGTTGTGGTCAGGATCGTTCTTGCACGGGGAGCTGTCGGCTGACGACTATTACGTCAAATGTTGCCATCTGATTGGCATGGAGACATTTCATTCCATATTCAAGGGGCTCGTAGACACGCTGAGGAAAGCCCGGCGTCGTTTTCGGCGGCAGAATCGTCGTTTTCGGTGGCAGAATCGTCGTTTTCGGCATCGAGTTGTTAGTCTGAGGCGTCCCGTTGTTTTAGTCCGGAGTTTTGGCATTCGTGGCCGGAGCAATCGTAGCCGGATTATTCGTTATGTTCGTGGCCGTCGTCGGTTGGGCCGTAGAGTTCTGCGAATGGGTAACGACCACGAGGATGGCGACGATGAGCCAGACACTGTCACAGCAGGGCCGGAGGGCATTTTTGAAGTTTTTCCGGCATTTTCGCGCGCATTGCGCGCGCGAAATTTTTTTACCACGCTCATTCAAGACAAGGTTTTTGATTAGCTCACTCAGAATTTAAATTTTCCGAAAAATCTTAGCCTACTTTCATTATTATATCCGTAACAAATTCGTTAGCTACTTCTAAAAGATTTAGTTCGTCTTTGTATGAGCTAAGCGTCATTAATTAAACAAAAAAACACGATTATCGCTAATTAATCTTTAGAGGGTTCCCGTATCCCAGGTTACGTTTGCTGTTCCCAACTTCCCATCCGTTTGCATCGGTAGAATCGAGTCTTCCGTGCCGATTTAAAGCCGTCTGCATACTGTAATGTTTGTTTTACATGATCGAGAAAAGCTCAATAAGGCACGAGACCTCCCGTCACGTGAGGCGGTGACGACACTAAAATGACAAGTCTCTGGCAATGCTAATATTAGGCAAGTCAAGTCCTCTTTGCAAACATATCTTATAAATTTGCTAGTAAAAGGTGAGAGTTATGTTTTTACATATGGGACACGGGAGAGGAATGGGACATGGAGCCTCTGTCCGAAGACGACGATTCTACAGGTAGCGTAGACCCTACTTCGATTATTTTGCTCTTCGGGTGAGCAAGCATAGGAGTTTGTATTTCTTGTGAGGGGCCCCCTTTCTCCAACGTCTACGTCCTGCAATGTGAGTTTACACGTGGCATACGGGGTGTGATACAGGTTTTTGGTTGAGTTCCGAAATCCGTTCGAATCCACGCGATCTCGCGTCGCTTTGCTTCTCCGCGTCTAGGTACGGCATCGATTAAACGCAAGCGACCCGAAGAAGGCGAAGCCCGTTTTTCCGACGCCTCGCTTTCCCCATGGCCCAACCCCATCCGGCGATCGACAGCACGCTCGTTCGAGTCGTTTCCGAGCGAAGTGCAATACCAGGCGCCTCAAATCGGCTCGCAACCGTTCGCGTAAGCCTCCAGCGCTAGCGGGGACCCCTCTCGTTGCAACGAAAATTTCTCTCAGCGTGTCGCAACCGAGTCTTCCGCACGCGCACGTAAGAAAAAAACGTCAAATAAATAAAAGTAAAAATGTTCGAACTTTCGTTAGTTATTGACGCCGTCGTTTCAGTCTGCGCAGCGCAGGCGTCCACTCAGCCGGCTCCCCAGCTCTCCCCAGCAACAAGCGTCGCCCGCCTAGCAAAAAAAGTAGCAATAATTTCAATGACGCAAAGTCGAAGACGCTCTCTCTTATCTGGACGTCGAATCTTTGATTTTTAGAGCGTTCCCTATATTAGACAACGTAGTCCCTAATCTTTAATCTTTAGACGGTTCTCTATATTAGAGAACGTAGTCCCTAATCTTTCATTTTTAGAGGGTTCCCTATATTAGAAAACGTAGTTCCTAATCTTTGATTTTAGAGAACGTAGTCCCTAAACTTTGATTTTTAGACGGTTCCCTATATTAGAGAACGTAGTCCCTAATCTTTAATCTTTAGACGGTTCCCTATATTATAGAACGTAGTCCCTAATCTTTGATTTTTAGAGGGTTCCCTATATTAGAGAACGTAGTCCCTAATCTTTGATTTTTAGAGGGTTCCCTATACTAGATAATGATGGCCTTTGTGAGCCATCATGGGATCCCCGAACACCCCCAGCACAATCTTATTACTCTACTTGTTGTAAAGCCTTTTTGCATAATTTGCATCGCACTGCCTAACCACGTGGGTTGGCATGCTTTATTTTCCTCAAAAGCCTACAATTTGGCCTCTTTATGTAAGCGTGACACAGAGCTATACCTCTCCTAACCCTAACCTCTGCCCCTTTGGGTGATCGTGTCACGAGGCCCATTATCAGCTCGCAGTTGGGTTTGCGTGCTGCGAGCTGCGCTCGCAGCACGACAAACCCAACGTGCTCCTTTACTGCGTTCCCTTTATAAACGTACACGTTCCTGAAAACTTTTGAACACAATCCGGGGTCCCTATATACTGTGACGTCACCGTTTTATGTACTGTACATTTTGTTCAAAATACGGGAGAGTATGACATCACAATGAATGTGATGTCATAAAGGCACCTGTGTGTGTGATTGGCCTAAGAGCGATTGTGACGTGAGCGTTACCGACAGACAGACAGAAACACACTTTGGTTTTTGGGCGATCACGTTTGAGAGACCCTCCCACCAGGGCGCGCGCGGGCGAAGCCCGCGCGCGCCCTGGTGTTCGGGGAATCATAGAGAACGTAGTCCCTAATCTTTGATTTTTAGAGGGTTCCCTATACAAGAGAACGTAGTCCCTAATATTTAATTTTTAGACGGTTCCCTATATTAGAGAACGTAGTCCCTAATCTTAAATCTGTAGACGGTTCCCTATATTAGAGAACGTACAGTGCACGCCACCATAAATTTCCACTTCGCAACTAGCGCGCGTTTTTTCTCGCGAAATGAAGTCTCGCCATCGGCGGCACTTTTCGCGCTACTATGAGTTTAGGAGATTGTTTCTCCTAACAGCGTTTGTTCTTTCGGGTCTAGTGAAGCCGCCGGTTTAGAGAAAAAATTACTTTCGCGATGCCACGCCCAAAAACGCGTTTTGCTGACTTCTCGCGTATCCGGTAAAAATCGCTTAGGCCTGCTGATGTACTGGAGAAAATTTCAAAACGTTTCATTGAATGAAATGTTTCCGAAATTTTCTTGTTTTCGCAAAAACGGCCGTTTCTAGGTTGCGTACCTACGCTCCTTTTTGTGCATTTTTCTCCATAACGATACTATAAATTTTTCTTTTCAAAATTTTAGGGGGTCACTGAAAGGCAATTTTAAAATCTCATTGATAGACATTAACGAAGAAATGCTTTTTGGCGAAAGTATTTCGTCTCGAATTTGGCTTCGATTAGAGCGATGCTACCCTAACGCGCGCACGGCTAGCAACATGGAAATATTTTTTTATCACAATAGTATGACTGTGACGTAACAATCACTTAACCCCTTTACCAAAATTGCGCGAACATTATGTGAACGAACACTGGTCCGTGATTGGCTGATAGCAGAACTTCTTCGTTTTAGGCGGAAGAGTTTCACAATCACATTTATATTACCTCCTAAACTATTTAATGACATTTTAGTTACGTTAGCAGGGCCTTTTGTAAAGGGGTAGGAGACTGAAAAATTGGAAATTTATGGTGGCGTGCACTGTAGTCGCGATGGAAACCGGCGAAATTGCGTCCCCATTCGTAGGAAGGATAGACGCGAATCATGCCACGCGTCGTCGCAAAGTATTGCCACCTATTAATTAATTAATTAATTAATTAATTAAAATTTAATAAATATATAAAATATAGGATTATTTTTTGTACCTTAGCGACGAGTCGTTTTGGTAATTCTTCTTGAAGAGATCGTCGAGACCGTTCGTCCATCGGATTTCGGCGGCGGCGACGCCAGCGTCGCTTCTCGATACAGCATCCGGGAGTTTGATCACACTCGGATCGAACGAAACCTTCTGTTTGAAAACGCTAGAACACGCGCACATATAAGACTGAAATTCCTAAAGTTTTGTTTCTATTCTTACTCCGAATAGGATGCTTGCAATAAAGAATTAGGAAAATGGGCGTCACTGTAATCCGTTCGAATACCCATCCGTATTGGGAGCGACCGTTCGAGAAGAATCGTCAGGGCTGACGTAGTAGTCGCTTTTCTCAAAGTCTTGATACAATAATTCCGCTTCATCGCGGCGAGATCTTGAACCGCCTTCTGTTTTTGATCGAAAAACGCTTCCAATCCACTAGCAATTCGTTCGACCATTTCCAGCCCGGAAACGTTCTCCGACAAGAACGAATTCATATGAAACGCTCTCTGAGTGTCCGCCACTTTGAGTCCAGTCAATTGACTTCCGATCACTTGAGTCCACGTTTTGACGTCGATGTTTATGCCTGACCACGCCCTCTCACGACGAGTAGGGAAAGAAGAACGATTAGAATCCCGAAGTAACGTCGATCGAAGAGCCCGAGAAAAGAAGCGAGAAGAAGTAAAACGACGCTCGAAGGAAGAAGACGCGATCCGGCGTTCGCCGGATCGAACGTAAAGCATTCTCCCGTCGTTTGCATAACAGCACTTTTTCCACCTTTTATAAATACACAATGAATTGATAGGCTCGCTCGTTCCCCAAAAGGGGCCTCACTTACTTCCGTTCTTTCCAATGATGAAATTTACTTGAGGATTGAGTTCGAGTTCCAAAAAACGATGGCACATAAAGTTTTTTAGTTCCAATCGCTCGATTATGCCGTTTTCTGATTCCGATCGCTTTATAATCGCTTCGTAAGACATCTCAAAGCTCCATTTCATTCGTTTTACCCTCGTCGCTTCACTGTGCTGCGAATGATCGCCACTAAGCTCTTCGTACGACATGGCTACGGATTCATCTCGATGATCCGACGAATCGAGCGACTGGTGGGACCGTTTTCGCGGCCGCGACGACGACATATCGAACGTTTTCTTAGTGTCCGCGAACACTAATACGGGACAGCAGCTAGAAGACACGTGCCTCGACTATGTACTATTTTGTGCCTCTGGAAAATGTGCAAATCAATATGAAAAGGTCCATGAACGATTAAACGAGTCTGTGCTACGCTGCCATTTTCATGACGTCAGGGCGCATAATATTGGACTTTAATGATCAAGGTCAGCACATTTCTTGCCATTCTTGCCACGTCAGTCCATAGGTTCGGATAAGTGTACAATTACACTGCACGCTTCACACGGAACGTTTAGATATTTCGTGTGCCGTACTCTTTATCTCTGTCACGCCTGCTTTGCGCGACGAATTCAAAGATCACTGTAGCACTTCTGAGTCTCAAAGCAGCCGACACGGTATGACGTTACAAAATTACGTCATAATATTTTTACATTTCATCCCTAGGGCTTCACTTGAAGGCGGCGACGCACGTCGTCTTCGCCGAGCTTTACTTCAATCCGGGCGCTAAACAGGGCACTGTAATTCGAATGAAACGTCGCTACGAAGTCGGTCTCGAGAAGCTCGCATCAGCGGCGAGCCAAGTAGCGGGCATGGAAAAGGAACTTGAAGACTTGCAGCCCCAGCTCAAAACAGCAGCAGAAGAAAACGAAAAAATGATGACAATCATCGCAAAAGAGAGCGTCGAAGTCGAAGAAAAGAGCAAAGTCGTACGCCAAGACGAAGCAGTAGCGTCAGAAAAGGCAGCCGAAGCGAAAGCATTAAAGGAGGAATGCGAGAGCGATTTAGCAGAGGCAATACAGGCTCTCGAAGCGGCCGCGCTAAAAACCCTCAAACCCGCCGACATAACAGTCGTAAAATCAATGAAAAATCCACCGGACGGCGTGAAACTCGTCATGGAAGCCGTCTGCGTAATGAAAGAGGTAAAACCGGAGAAAGTCAACGATCCGGCGGGCACGGGAAAAAAGATTCTCGACTATTGGGGCCCGTCGAAGCGCGTCCTAGGCAACTTCCTCGCATGCCTACGCGAATACGGAAAGGATAACATCCCCGTGAGCGTCATAAAAAAATTCGCGACGATTATATAACGAATCCGGATTTCGATCCGACGAAAGTTCGCAATGCTTCGTCGGCGGCTGAGGGTCTTTGTAGGTGGTTAAAGCGATGGAGATTTACGATCGAGTCGCGAAAGTTGTCGCACCGAAAAAAGTCAATTAAAAGAAGCTGAATCGTCTTTAGCTGAAACGATTAAAATTCTCAATGAAAAACGCGCCGAATTGAAAGAAGTCGAAGATCGACTCGCGAGTCTTCAAGATCAATTCAAGGAGATGACGGAGAAGAAAGAGAAACTCGAATTCCAGGTGGATCAATGCGAGAAAAAATTAGAACGCGCTTAATTGGCGGTTTGGGCGGCGAAATCTCTCCAAGCGACGTACGATAACTTGACAGGCGACGTTCTAATCGCTTCGGGAGTCAAGGATGGCGAGCGTTTATAGTGTAATCGTTCGGGCGTCTTTTCCACGAACGCCATGTTGGAATTAGCGTGCGGTAATCGTAGGCTTTGAGACGTTTGGGGCTCTTTCTACTGCTCATTTGGGGTACCGATGAATGCGCAGAGATATTGAGCGATTCGCGAGTTCACGTGACTCCAAAAGGGGCCCGTATTGTTCGAAATGGGGCAGTCGTTCAGTGTCTATTTGTCTGCTTCAGTCGACTTCAATGCACACTCCTAGGTCCTTTTGTGGTCATGCAACAGCAGGAACTTCCAAATCAGAGTAAATTCTTACGTGACAAATTTTCTGAACGACTTTCACCTGCTCAGGAATTTGCTCAGGAATTAGAACAAGCGAAAGCAGCGAACACAAGCAAAGAAAAAGAAAGCGTTTGGCATTTTCTGACGACGACAGCAGTCCAAAGCGAGAATCGGCCCGAATCTCGAACGAATTAGCCTCTTACCCAGACCCTTTCTCGGTCCCGGATGCTCCGCAACCGGGTCTGGTACCTCCCCTTTCACACCACAAACCCCTCCTACTATGACGTAGGGGAACCGTTGCCCCAGTACAAGTTGCCCGAGTACAGTACACGCCGCAATCGGCGTTCTTTTAGTAATAGATCGACGTATTACTCTTCTACGTAGGTCTCTGCATCCATGAAACGACCGTTCGCACACGAAAAAGGGGTTAGAACTGCTCCACGTCGATAAACTAAAACTCCTCCTAAGTACCATTTGACCTTTTTTTCGTTTCGAATGGATGTAGAGACCTACGTAGAAGAGTAATACGTCGAAAAGAACGCCGATTGCGGCGTGTACTGTACTCGGGCAACTGTGTACGCGGGCAACGGTTCCCCTACGTCATAGTAGGAGGGGTTTGTGGTGTGAAAGGGGAGGTACAGTACCAGACCCTTTCTCGCCGGTTGCGGAGCATCCGGGACCGAGAAAGGGTCTGGGTAAGAGGCTACGAACGAATCCACCAAAGGTTGACCAGTCAGTCAGTCAGTCAGTCTCCCAGAATATAAGAAAGATGGATTTTTTACGTCATTTAGATGAGATGAAAGCAATTGCACCTGAGAAAAAAGAAGAAGAGAAGTGGGTCATTTTTTTCACCGACACGTGTTTGTACAATGTTTTCCGTAGAGAAACAAGTGTTCAAGCAGTTATCGTCGATCCTTCTTCGTACAGTCCCGACAAGAATCGATACGATCCCATATCAGATGCATGCTGGAGCAATGAACAGGAGTATGAAAAAGTATCTCTCAGTAAAATTCGTTTGTTGATTTTTTTATTAGTGTTCCGTACCTTGCTCTGACGAAAACGTTTGATCTCATAGAGGGCGTATCTGGACGGTTTGAATAGTTTGCTTTCGTTTTTCTTTTTTTGACGTGCAATATAATTCCATGCTCCTAGACTCAAAATCATTTCGATTCTTCGCAACCTTTTTCGCTCTGTCGTTTCACTCACTCCAGACGATCTTCTGGCATGTGTTTATCTCTGTCTCAATCAGGTATAATAAAGAATAGGTTACATCCTGTCATTATTCCTTATGTGATCTATTTTCTGTGTTGTTAGATTGGTCCTGCTTACGATGGCCTCGAGTTGGGAATAGGCGAGAGTCTTCTCATGAAAGCCGTTTCCCAGGCGACGGGCCGAACGCTTGCCTCCGTCAAATCTCAAAAGTCAAAGATGGGAGACTTGGGTGCAGTAGCACAGGTAGGAAAAATTCCAGACGGTCTTCACGATTTCATTGGCACTTGCAGATGAGTCGTACAAACCAAAGGCTCATGTTCCAACCACCAAGACTGACTGTGAAATCCGTCTTTGGCCGGCTAAAAGAAATTGCTAAAATGACTGGCAATGCAGTAAGAGACAAGCGAGTCGACTGACTGTCTTTCCACTCCTGCACTCACAGTCTATTAGCCGAAATTTGACCACGTCAAATCGATGCTGGTTGCCTGTCGAGAGTCCGAAGCAAAGTTTCTTATAAGGTAATTATTGGTATGAGAACCGTACAAGTGCTGGCCATACTAACTCCATTATCATCTCTAGGTCTTTGTCTGGCAAACTGAGAATTGGTCTCGCGGAGAAGTCCATTCTCGTTTCGCTCGCCCACGCACTCGTCTATACGTTTATCGCAGCGGCAGGTGCATTGACGCTGTTGCACACTATATATATATATATACTCTCATATCTCTTTCGTTTCAAGATGAACCGTCTTCGTCGCCCGCGAAACGCGTCTACGACGCAAGCAAGGGAGTAGGAGGCGACGCTTTCAAAGCGAAACTAGACAAGGTGGTTCTCGTCCTTAAAACGACCTATTGGTAAGTCTCTACACCTGTTGGATAGGATTGTCTAGTGTCTATGCGTAGTGAATTGCCTTGCTATGATCGCATCATTCCTACCGTGCTTCGACACGGACTCGAATCGCTGCGAGATCATTCTCCAGGTGATGAAACTTCTTCTTTTCTTTCGCCGTCTATGTTCTCCTTTTCGTTTCTAAGGCATTCCTTTGAAGCCAATGCTAGCCCATCCGACGAAGGGCATCGGCGAAGTTCTGAAGAGATTTGACAAGGCTTCGTTTGTGTGTGAATACAAGTATGACGGAGAGAGAGCACAGGTTTCAAATGCAGTTCTATTCTGGGGAGAGGGACGATTTGGAAATGCCAGAAAAGCAGCAAAGTTTCTTTACCAACAGAGCTTCTGGAAAACGCTAGAAAGAGAATTGCAGTTGAGATAAACGGCTGCCATTTCTATATGGTTTAAAAACCGCAATCTGTGGAAGGCCTTCGGCAAACCAGAGGTCCTGCATAAAGGAAGCAAAGGGTTCAAAGACGTGCTCGACGCTTGTGAAACTGCCTACGTAAAACTAGAGAGAACATTTGTAGAAGTACCATCTCAGGCTCTTCCCGATCCACACAAAGCCTCTGATGACCCGATGAAGGAAGCGGAATTTTATCAAAACAGCAAAATAGAAATACTTTCTGAATTTAAAACATGTGATGAGATCAAGACGCCCAGCCTGCCGTCCGTGGAGGAGATAGAAAAGCCGTCTAGCTTTGGCCAGAAGGAAAGCCAATTCCTGAAACGTTGGCGCGTTGACGTTGACGAGATCTCTAAGGAGCTGCTCAGACAAGAACAGAAAATGAAACTCCTTCTACAAGAAAAAGAGAATCGCATAGCAGAGCTAGAAAGTAGGCAGGAAGAGCTTTGGGCACAAAAGAGGATACAGGAAAAGACTATCAGAGAAGGAATACGGAGTCGAAAGGCGATGAAAGAGAGGCTCAAAGAGGAAGCAAACAAACACTCTGAAACACTTATCCATCTCTGTGCAGAAAATGCTCATCTCAAATCCCAAGTAGAATCTCTCCGCCTTCGTAAGGATGAAACAGAGTTTATCGACGAGAATAAGACGCAGGACGACGAATGGACGAATTAGTAGGAGTACGAAAAGAGAGGGACGAGTTGGTAGGAGAGAAAGATCACTGCATGGGCCACAAACTTCGACCTGCTTCGAGAAGAGAAGGACAAAATCGCCGAGGAGAAAGAGAGCTTGTTCACGCAGTGCTCCAAAGCGAATGACGAAAAGGCCTTGCTTCTTGATCACGTAAAACGACTGAATAAGAAAATCGACGACGTGGAACTGCGTCATCACGTTGAATGCAATCGTTCAGTACGTAGACTTTTGAGGGATGACGTCACAGCTACGGTTGCAGAACTAAAGCGGCAGCGAGACAAGTAGAATATCTAAAGTACATTTCGTAAGAAGGTATAATCTTCTTGTTTAGACACAACGAAGATGCACAGAAGCGGTTGGCTGAAAACGCTGAGGTGGAGCAGTTGTCCGATCCGAATCGGCCAAGCGAGGTGGCCAGACGCTATGGCGACCTGTTTCAGCGCACCTACGACGTTGTTGACGTGCTAGAAGAAAGAGACGTAGACGAAGACACCTGCAATCGCTTCGTAGAAATGCTAAAGGTAGACATCAAAGCCGTCTACGTTGTACCCAGGGTACCTGATGTATTGCTCGTAGATATCAAGCGACGTAGCTACGACTAAAGTAGATGAATATCAGAGAGCCAATGCAAAGAACCACGGTCTCAACGACGCTTTTCTGAAGAAGAATTCAGCTCAGAGAACTCTCAAAGAAAGTGTTACCTGCCTCTTGAGGCTGGCTTCAACTGCAAGAAAAGAAGAGAACAGCAGTTGTATTACCAAGGTTAAGCAAGTGGCGTATCAAGAATGACTTTTACTCTCTATATACTAATAGGCCGCTTTTGAGAAAGTGAAGAAGACCGAGACGTTTCAGAAGTACAAATCTAAAGAGATCACTTCTGCTATTGAGAAATTTTTGAGACAAACTGCTTCGGTTGTGTGAGAGGTTGCGATATTTTCCCGTCAAACTGATTTCGTTTATGATGACAAGACGTTTGACGAAGCAGTTCATGAACGTTTCCCTGGTTCGAATGCTAAGACTGAAAACGTTTAAGTCCGTTGTTTGGCCTCGGCTGACTGAACGTTTTACTGGAAAGACCCTTTGCAAAGGAAAAGTACTGACTGGTGTCTAATCTTTTGTGTATTTCCACGTGATTGTGAAATTAGGTACTTTAAAAAATTCAACACACAGATCTTAGCTTACTACTCTGAGTGACCCAAAAAGTCTAGTTTTACTGTTCCTCGAACTTCTGTATTGCTAGAGACATCCGTGGATACGACTTCAATTTCAGTTTTTCCAAAACGCATGGCGACATGTAGTCTCCTGTTCTTTCCTCCTTTTGTGTTAGGCATTGGTAGCGTCATCCGAGCCACTTGTTTAACGCCTTCATCGGTACTATATCGAGGTAATAGAATTTCAGATGAGTAAATGCAGATGTCAACTTTTGTAGTATTTGCGGACGGGGGATAAAACACGTGCATCACCTCTTGCCCTACTTCTAGTTCATCGTTTCTCTGAACAAATATTTGTAGGCGATGGAGGCATCTTTCCGTTCCGGTATCATCAACAATGCAATAAGAAACAGGATCAAGCCCCTCAACAAATTCAGGCCGGCATTCCATGCTATAGGTGTAGCGGACCCGACGAGACACAACCTCCGTCGGATCGTGACCAAACAGCACGGCACCCATGACAACGGCAAGAGAGCTCTCAGGTGGAATGATGATTCGTAAACTAAACGATTTTTCAAAACGATCGCGCAAATAGTTCTGCAACAGTTCGCACGTTGCAAAACCGCCGACGAGAATCATGTATTCAACTCGACCGACGTTGCGGATAATCGTCTCCAAGTGTTCTGCGATGTTTACAAAGACGGGTTGAAATAGTTTGCAGACTTCCCGATATTTCATAGCCAGTGCACCGCGAACGCACTTGAGATTGGAATTGCCCGTGGCAGCAATTGCCCCTTTGACCGAAGTTTTGCGATCGGTGAGAAACGAATGAAAGGAAAAAGGAAATTCGACGTAGGTCGCGTTGTTGGGTGACGAAGTACGCTTGTTCGTTTCGAATTTCATTGAGATTAGGTCGACCCAGTCGCCAGGATATTCGACTTCGTATTTCTCGATTACGCCTTTGCCGAAAATGCTGTGAAGCAGTTGAACAAAATTCTTATCAACGGCACTGTTTTCGTCCCTGAAGCGTTTCTTGTTGCCCACGGTCATTTGAGAGCGCAATTTTGAATCGGAAGAGGTTGCACTGGATAATAAGCATTTACTTGCTTTTTCCTCTGTCATCAACAGCTTTGTCATCGTCTCAACGACGCGCAGAGCGGAGTTTCTGAATGGGACTAAGATGAGAACTTTGGGCCTCGTCATACCCTGGTCAAGACACTCCCTAAAAATGATCATTGTCTTTCAACTGGCGCATGTTGTCAGCTTCAACTTTCTTACGATGCGTCTGCGCCGCTTTCGAACGCTTGCCTCAGCCGAGAATTGTTCTTCGTCACTCTGTGCCGAGATCTGAAAAATAATCCTATAAACTGTCTCTGCTCTCTGGCGACTGAGAGTCCTCACTTCAGAACGTGATTGAGTGCGTGGAGGCAGTAGAGAGGTCGAATCTCCTCGCCGTTTTCAAAGTCACGTTGAACGTACAGAAGATCCTATTGATGTACATGGGTATGCAGGCCTCATATTACCCTGTAGTTGCTGATGTGTGAAAAGAGGCTCTCCTGAAGTGGAGTGAAGAAGGCATGTTCTGCAAAGCACAGAGCCTCCACCTACGTATTTGCCAGAAATTGTCTATAGTACTCGTTTCTTTATCTTTAGCTTCTGGATCGTTGACGGTTTTCCAGTGGTTCACTAGCCTCGTCCGAATCTGCTCTGAAAGTCACAAGAAGACGTCAATAAGGTAACCCTGCTAACCGTATCAATTGTGGATTTAGACGACTTTTGATCAATTATTTGCTGCTCTAGCGGTGACGCAGAAGAGATCAGTCCAAGCATAGGATCCTAATGACGGAAGCCCATCAGTTGAATCTTTCCAGTCGGACAGATCTGCTTACTGAATTCTGGCTCGTTGATCTTGAACCTTTATTCCTTAGTTTTTCGACGTCTTCGTCAGAGAGATTTACTTCAAAATGTCGACAGAACGGATCAGAGGCCGGTAGCCCTGCTAGATTAGCTTCATATATCATCACATGATGGTGCTCTCACAGTACCGTCAGTTTCTCTGCTTGTTTCATCTTCAGCAACTTCCTCAGGTTCACTGTCGCCATCTGATTTCTTTTCATCGTTCAATTCCACCTCCTCGCCTTCATACTGGTAAGAAAATCTATATCCTGTCATAGCACCTCTCATTGCACTGTACTTCTTCAGATGAAGTTGACAGCGTTTTATCTTTTGTCGTCTCCAATGCTGGCTGAACGGTCAGTGAGTCTAGCAATCGCTGATAGACCGTCGGTTCTTCATCGCTTTCCGTAGTCTATCATCCTTATGAAGGAGCAGCAAGCCAAATCAGTCAATATCCTTTACAACGTACAGAAGCACTTTCTTCAACCGATACATCAACGGGTGCAACAGCATCCACCTCTGCATGAACAGGTCTACCACATACATCAGAAACGAAGCAGACAGAATAGGGCCGTGCCACCTCGTCCTGGGATCTTCTGACTGCTTGGCGCGTCGTTTGCGTCGATTTCTCCCAGAGAGACCTTGCTTACGTCTACTTGCCAGACGTTTGCCCCTTCCCATCGGCTAGAGTAGCGTGCTAGACAAGTCCGCCCACCGGGTGCGAAAGTCTCTTCTGCGGAGAAGTCTCACGTAAGGGAATGCATAGATAGAGATGTGCACGCGTGTATGGTGAAGATTCTCATTTTTTTTCAGGCCAAAGCGACAGGATTCGGATTTTTAGACAATTGGTAACAGGCAAGAAGCAATCAGGTTAATCAGATATAAAGGACGTAAAAAACGCACTGTACACTACTTGGGTAGTCACTAGGCCTTCAGTTGTTGGACCACCTAAGAAAACCCAGGTATCAAACATTGTCTATACCCTGTGCTTTTTTTGTTAAGAAATTTTTACCTTGTTGGCTGCTTCAAGAGACGTGATCATGCTCTTTAGCTCTTCCTTGCTCATCTCAACCGACACGTGTCGCGTTTCCTCGTTCGCGTCCTTCACAGACAAATCGACAGCGACGAGCGGCTCTTGAACGGAGGCAATCTTGTCACTCGATAATACCAACTGTCAGGAGAAAGTCTCACTGGGAAAAAAAAACCTCCGCGGTGCTGAAGACTGACTACCTTTAAGTTCCAGTCAAAGTCTTTGAGTCTCGCTTGACTGATGCCGGCAGCGGCATTTTCAATGCTCTGACCACGTCGTCGCGTCTAGCTAATAGACAACTGCTGGCAACGGCGCGATGAGCGTCAGGCAGGATAGTCAGGTGCTCGGAAAGCTGCACAGATTCAACTCTTATCCCTTTGTACGCGGACTTGGAAGTGGAGACTCGCCTCTTTAGGTTTGAGACAAATCGACGTCTTTACGAGCTGCTCGCAAGCGGCTAGGAGTCCATTCCACGAGGTTATTTTTACTATTCGGTTGTAGTCTTGGAATCTCGGGCCCTTTCGATATATCTAATCCAAGCGTCGAGCATGCTTTGAGCTTGACCTCGTAAATCTCCTGGACGTTCGGCCTCGAAGCACGCAATATCGTTACAATCAAACGGCACAGGCTTTAGTCAATATGCAACGTCTTTTCACCAATCTCATAAGCGAGATTATTAATTTGAGAGACGGACGCGGTCGAAAAATCTATGACAGGGCTGATTTAATGAGGAGCCTGCAAAGGCTGGGGATAAATCATCTCAACGTAGACTGTATCAACAATTTCCCCTGCATCAAACTCTTGTAGACCTAGTTCAAAGGGAAGTTCCACAGGGGTCGAAGTCAAAGGTGTCGACTTATCTTTTTATACACTGTAAAAGGAAGCTCATTGTAGGTGGCAAATAATGAATCAACAACACAGTGAAAAAAGAAAAAATCAGACCCTTTCCTTTTTACTAATAAATTGATAAGCAGATGAAAAATCTTTGGAATTGAATCCCTGATCGCACATAATTTGATAGAGTTGCATGGCAAGAGATCCGAGAGGCGTGGCCGAAGACGTATCTTTGGCTGCATTCAACGCCAAACCCAAATCCTAAAAAATCAACCATTATTTAATCTATATCACTATGTAATATTGAAGACTTTTAGCATGAGCTTAGAAGCAAGTCCTCCTTGATAATTATTGCTTGATGGAATGCCGTCGAGAACACCCGGAACAGGGGGTTATATTTCAAGCTCGACCACGATTGGCCGGAGCTGACGTTCATCACGTCAGCAAGCAATTTGGGATCAAGCCCAAGTCTAGGAAATCCATATAGGATTTATCTAGAGAAGATTATCTTTACCTCATGCCAAGATTCATCACTTCAGCTGTGCCAAACATTGTGATGCCCAACATGAGATTATTGCATAGTTTCACCGCCTGAAAAGCAACATCAAACTTCATTTGAGACTTTTCATTTTTACCTGGCCTGCTCCAAGACTGCCACAGTGAAAGACATTCTTTCCCATAAGTTTGAGAAGCTTTTCGGCGTCCTCAAAAGCGTCCTTGCTACCGCCAACGATAAAAGTAAGAAGAGCATCTCGAGCTGCAGTAATACCTTAGATAGAGATATAATCAAGGTAGGTAGACATTTTGCTGCTACACTGCACCTCCAGAAACCGGAGCAACGACCATTCGAGCTCCTTTCTCTGTAGCCATGGCTCCCATTTCCTTCGTGACGGCAGGATCAATTGTGCTCGAATCAATTAACAATGATCCCGAATGAAGAGATCTTTCATAATAATAATTTAAATATTATTCTCTTATTTATTGATATCTCACTTGAATATCCCGTTTTCTCCCGCGTAGACTTCTCGCACGTGCGGACTCGACAGCAACATCGTGATCACGTGTTTAGATTGTTCGGCAACGTGGGCGGGGTTCGTTGCCACTTCGGCGCCGTTCTGACGCAGTTCTTCGACGGGCGCGCTCTCTTTGTCGTGCACGATGACGCGATGGCCCGCTTTGACAAGATTGCGTGCCATGTGAGCGCCCATGTTGCCCAGACCGACGAATCCGATTGGCTGAGAAGTGAGATTCAGCATTTTGACGGGATCGCTTACTTGATTCCTTGCGACGGAGGTCGCTAAGACAATGTCTTTACTCGTAAAGTGGCGATTCTTACTAGAAAAGCGACGCAATTTGGCTAGAAAGCTCGCCATGTTTCTGTAGCTATCGCACGCTAGGGTGACAGTACGTAGGGTCGCCAGTAGGGTCGCAAATGTGCTGTATTTCATTGGACTTGTAAGCAGAACCGTAGCAATGTGAAAATCAAATTTTTAGAGACAAAAGTTTTGTTTACGTTCGTCATTTTTTGTACATCTTGCGTCACTGGCTTCACGTCATCCCAAGGTGTCCTCGCGCTCATGCGCACACTAAACAAAGGCAAATGGACGAAGTCGGCGTCGATGCGTCGCCCGAATGCGAAGTAATGACAAAAGCACTTCACATGGGCATCGAGACACTGTACGGAAACGCGGATCGGGGCGAGATGGAGCCGTTTAGGCGCAATCTCGACAGTTACTGCGGAATTCTCACCCGACTCAACTATCGCAACGGAAATCGCAGCGAAATCATCGTCGATCTCCTCGGCACGCATCCGCGCAACGGCGGAACGGCTCTCCTCGCCGCGGCGAGCGCAAATTACGTCGATCTCATCCGTTTCATGCTCGACGAGTGTCGCGTCGACATCGAACAGACGGGAAAAGTGAAATCGTTTCAAAAGAACAGCTACGATCGCTTCGTCGAGGGATCGACGCCTCTCTGGATCGCGGCGACGGGAAATCACGTCCATCTCGTACGGGAATTCGCTCGACGCGGCGCCAATCTGAATCACGGCACGAAAACGGGCTCCACCCCTTTTCGCGGTGCCTGTTTCCACGGCAACATCGAAGTCGTCACGGAGTTATACCACGCCGGATGTGACGTCAACATTCCTAACGATCAAAATCAGACAGCGCTTTTGACGGCGTGCGCTACGGGAAAACTCAAAGTCGTCAAATTTCTATTTGGTATCAACGCGAAGCGTGGGAAAGAGTCGACGGGGCTGAACGAGTTGCTCGTCGCCGCGGCGTACGCGAATTTCACCACAGTCGAGTATCTAATCACATTAGACGAATATTCGAAAGAGGAATGCGTTAACGGTCTCGAACTCGTCGGCGCTTCGATCGTCGACGCGGAGAAAGACCAGTCGACGGTTTGGACGGCGTGGAAAATGGCGCTCGCAATGCGACGCGAATTTCTTCCCGAATCGATCGAAATCCTTCACAATTCCCGCCGAAATTCGGCCTATTTGAACGTGATGGAGCCGCGCGACGACGCCGATCTTCACGCGCTCGTTGCCGATCCCGACATGACGCTGATGCGCGCGCTCGCGATACGCGAACGCGTGCTCGGCGCCCAGCATCCGTTCACCGCCCATCAGGTGCGCTATCGCGCCGTCCAATACATTCGCTATCACATGTACGATCGCTGCGTCGAACTGTTGCTCCACTCGCTCGAACTCCAGCGATCGGTTCAGTACAAAATCGATAGCGCCGGATTTCAAGAGGACGAGATTATTCTCGTGTACGCGCGACTTTTTACTTATCTTCATTTGAAGTTGTATCACTCGGACATGGAGCCGTTTTTCGGCGAAGCCGTCGATCAGGTAAGAGAAATATAGATAGAGAGAGATAGATACTTCAGATACTTCTCTTCAGGTTATTCTTGCAGTTGATGAAATTAAATGTTCGCCGTCCGAGGCGAGCGAAAAAGCGTTGAATCGTCTTCTCGTTGCCACGCTTCACCTTCTCGCCGTTTGGCTTCTCTGTACAACGTCGTCGTCGTCCGGGAGCAAAGAACTCCTGCCCGCCCAGAGGGAATTGATTCGTCGTCTCGTGCGTCTCAATCTGCGAAATTCCGACGGTCAAACTCTCCTTCACATGGCGTGCACGTCGAAAACGAAAGGCAACGTCACGACGGATAAGCGACCCATGGACTTTCCGTCGTGCCACGTCATCGACGCTCTCGTCCAATGCGGAAGTCGTCTAAACGTGCAAGATCGCTACAGACAGACACCGCTCCTACTAGCCTGTCATCCCGACTCGAAAGCAAAGCCAGAAGCAATACGGTGTCTCATAAGAAACGGTGCCTATGCTCATTGTCGAGACGAAGCGCAGCAGACGGCCTTTCACTTGACAGGTAATCAACCCGAGTTGAACGAATGCCTCGCCAAAGCGGCGCCCTTTAAATCGCTACAGACGCTCGCCGCGTGCGCGATTATAGATCACGGGGTCGAGTTTCAGGAGAACATTCCGAGGAGTTTGTTAGCTTTTGTGAGATTTCACTAGAGAGGGGAATTCGTTATTTTTTAATTTAATATTATATTCGTGCGGTTGAACGCTAATAGGCGGGTTTTTTTACCTTGCTCTATTTTTTTCCATTCACCTTGCATACTCCTCCTACAAGGAACGAGACATAATGCTAGCCAAACATTCACCAACGTGCGAGTACATGCGCAGTATAAATAAGTGCAGCAGTACAAAGAGAGACAAAGAGAGTAGCGAAGAACGGACAACTAAAGCGAGAGAAAACGTAGCAGAAGACGGCAGACGACGAAGAAGAAGAAGCAGCGGTACGCACGCATTTAGCCTAAAAAGTCTCAAACTCTGAAGCCCACAGCTTGAATTGCGTCACAATTCATAGATCGTCTGATATAGCGATCGACGACATCATGTTCGAGCCGTGCACTCCACGTACGACGAAGGCAATAAGATTAGGATAAAATGATGATTGATTATTGTATATAGGACCGTGTACTTCCGCGGAGAAACAGTGTGCGAATAAACAGTGCTATCGAAGCAATTGGGAATGCAATGGACTCGACGACTGTGATGATGGAAGCGATGAGTTGGGTTGCGGTGAGTGCGCCTTGATACGTTTTATGGTGCTCACGTGTACGCGACGTTTTTTTTTCATTTCAGCCAATGAGTGCGATTTCGAGCAGGGAATGTGCGGCTGGAAGAACGTGCAGTCGGATACGGCGGACTGGACGCGCAGCAGCGGATCGACGCTCACCGATCAGACGGGACCGAGTTACGACCACACTTCGTATTCGTCATCAGGTAAAGGAAACAAACAATTCCAAAGCCATCACAGCAATATCAGACTCCTAAGAAAACACAATAAAAATCAATCAATAATAATATTGAACTAACGAGATGGCAATCGCCGCATCACGTACTCTTTGATTTTCCTCCACTTCAGTCTCATCCCACTCACATCCCCCGCGACTATCTCTGCTAAACTGACCAACGGCTGCAGCCCAAGCGACGTCCAACACGCAAGTAGCCGTGTCAAGAAATTGACCGTCATCCATCGTCTAAACGTAGTACGTAGACCCGGTTCCTCCTATTTATTCAAAATAGCGTTTTAATAATTAATTAATACCACGACTGGACACGTCGACGGACGGCTTCTTCCGCTGGAACGGCAGCCACTGCCTCTGCCGCGTGGGCTGTAACAACCGCTTCCGGTCCACACAAGAGATACCTGCAAAAAATCGTATCAGAAATATCTATAATTTTCATTAGTTTTACCTTGTGATCCTGAGCGCAATGGTCATATAGGTTTGAAGAATTTCTGGGCTCACGCTCGACGAAGGCGATACTCATCGCAAAACGTCAATGATGCGTCTACAAAAAGAAGATAGAAAAAAGTTACGCAATATCTCTTCCCTATACCTGTGTCCATTGACGCTCAGAAATTTCTCTCGAAATTGAAACAAGTCACTGGCTGAAATTCCTTCCGCCGTGGGAAGCAAACGACTTGCAAGAACCTAAACAATTTTCTTAAATAATGCATCAATTTATATCCGCCTTGGTGACCTTCTTCGGTATGCCAGTTGTCGACGGACATGCATACGCTCAGCGATCGACCGCGGCGTATTTCGTAGTTGTCGAGCGCGCGCGCATTGCTTCGCCTCGTCGCGCGACGCGAAGACGGCGAAGGCGTAGCCGCAGAGAAATCCATCATTAGACGTAGCTCGTAAAGTCGTCCGATCGTCTGGAGCACGGGAACGAGTTCGTCTTCGTAGAAATCCCGCGGTATTTTTCCGATGAACACTTCGCAGCCATATGGCGGACGTGGCTCGTCGGGCGGCCAGTCGGGCGGCGGACCGAAGCGTCGTTGGCCGTTCGTCTGCGAAATCATGCAGCCCGTTTTCTCCATGAGCTCGACGAGCTTGCGTTCGTTCGGCGCTCCACTGACGCCTTTGGGAAGAGGATCTCCTTTTCGATAGCGTTGAGCTGGGATGACGCGTTTGGACGGCGGCGGCGGCGGCGAGTCCGGTGCTTCCATAATCTGTCCGACTCGTGCGAGACGTCGACCTAACGGTCTATAGTGGACAAAATGTAGTAGAAAAATCGTTCTCTTGTACCTGTAGCTCCAATGATGACGAACGAGGCGAAGAAGACGGAGAATTCCGATCGAACGCTAGAAGGGAACGCGCGCTAACCCCATTGCATTCCGTGTATTTGGCGCGAAGCTTCAAACGGCGTTTTGAGCTTAATTAATGCTAAAGACCTCTAATTCTCGTGGGAACGTCCCGCCCTCCCCAATAACATCCGGGAAATTGACGTAAAAGCGCGAAGACAATAAAATCCATAACTAGCACCCTGAAGTTTTTTCGATACGTTAGAAATGTCTGATCGATCACGAAAATAAAAAAAATCTTGTGGCGACTTTCTTACAAGAAGATTTTGGAGTTGCAAAAATTCAAGACCGTTCGAACACGGATGATAAAATAGATTTTATCCGTGTTTCGAATGACCCAGCAATGGAAAGTCGCCTCGTGGGGCGTCGTCAGAGCTTCGAGACAGATTTCAATAGAAGTGGGCCGTTGCCGTGACACTCGGATTCACTTTCATGGCCTGTCTCATGATGGTGCCGCACGACCACGGTGGGCACGCTCACGGAGACAACGGATGCAATGCCACTGAAATGGCTACAGATTCCCGGGGTCATGCTCATGGAGGAGATCACGGTCATTCTCACTAGACAGAGAAAAGAAAGACGCTGTCTTTGGAAGCACTGTTAGCTGCATCTTTTTGTTTGCCAAGTCTGTGCGTATTTTTTTTCTGCATGTTAGTAGTTTGATTGTGCCCAGTTCCGTTTCCGTAGCAAATACAGTATATGGCAAGCTCGTTTGAAAAATGTACACTCACTACTAATACACATTCATGCACAGAGAAAAAAAGAAATGAAAACCTTTGACGAACGCACACAGACTCTAACCTCGATCAGTCGTATGCATCCTCCGTCTTTTGATACTGGACACGAGACTCCAACTGCAAATATCTGCAGCACGGCCATACTCAACGCAATGGATGCTATCAATATCAAACTGCTCTTTGCCCACACCACAATCTCGTCGAAACATCCCCTACTCCAAATGTGAGCGTTATCCAATTCGTTATTGGCCTTGAGTCGTCGGACGTCGTAACCGCATTAGGAATTGATTCGTTCGTCTTTGGTCATGCAGCACGAAAAAGGAACGCCGCACGCCTCCGGGGAGGGACTCGAACAGTTGAAATATTCGTTCAAATCCCAGTCGTTCTGATCGACGCCGCCGCAGCATTCAAAATATTCCTGAATCGAATCAATGACGTCGTTCGATGGCGTTACTAACGTATTTCTCGATCGCCGACGTGAGCTCGTTGCGAAAGACGAAGGCGAGCACGGCGATGATTTCGAGAAGAAAAATGACGCCAATGGACCAGACGAATATTTGGAGGAGAATCTTGTGAATCTCGCGCAGGGCCCCCAAGCAGCCGCAGAAGCAGATGATGAAGATGAGAGCGCCGACGATCAGGAGAAGATCGCTGGATCGGTCGAGAACGTTTCGTTGATGTTTTCCCAACCCTTGTCGAACTCCGCGTAGAGACGCCGAAAAGGACGCAGCCGATGATCCAGAAGATGAAGTTGAAGGCGTATTTGATCCACAGACTGACTTCGGACTCTTCTTCGTTGCTTTCTCGGCCCATTTTGTTCGTAAGGGCGTTGCCCTTATGCGCGCGCGCCTGAGAACGCCCACGCCTGAGAACGCCCACGCCTACTGAGCAAAGTCGCGTTGGGAGGATGAAACGGCCGTCTTCGACTCCTTAGGCGGCATGGAAACGCTCGGCACAACGACGTCGTGTCCGCCTTGTTTTACGAGCGGCGTGCTGACGATGCGACCGAGAGACGGCTTATTCTTATTCGACTGTTGTTCGGACTGTGATAAGGGGTCCGATGGGGGTCTCCTCCGTGCCGCTGTCGCCGGCGGCGTCCTTCGGTTCGTCGTGACCGTCTGTGGCGGCGACGGCGACGAAGACGCCGTCTCTTCGACTTCTTCGACGTTCGCTTCGTTCTCCGCCGATGTTTTCGTGTTTTGGGCGTTCGCGATCTTGAATTTCGTATTTGTGGCAGACTTCGAACGCTTGGACGATCGTTCGAACGATGTGCAACGCCTGCGACTGGAGAACACCGGGGAAAAAAAGAAATAATGACTGACTTCCATTCGACCGGATGTGCGCTCTCCCCCTCCCCTCTTTACCTTCTTCAGCGCTTTGAAGACGTTGCACTTGAAGACGTTATCGGGCCCGTCTCGAACGATGTAGCTGAATATCTTCAAGTCGAGCGAATCGTGCGACACGTAGAAAATCCTAAAAAAAAAAAACGATCGCGTGATCGAGCGTGAGGCCTACACGCCAACTTCTCTCTAACCGATATATGGGATGGTTCATCATCAATATCTCCATATCTCGTTCTCGTCAGCAGGAAGACCCTCTTTTCTTCGCGGCGCCTAAGAAACGCATTCGCGTTAGAATCGTTTCTTCTTCGTCGTCGAAGCCCGTTACGAGGTCGTTCGGCTTCATGCCGTGGGGTTGGGAGTCGATTTTGAGGCTGTCGTAGGCGTGAGTGCGAAAAGGGGGGAAGGAGGCCTGATGGCGAGGGGTTTTGAGGGCAGGAAGGCGTTTTGGTGCGATTTCGTTACCTGGATACGTTCGAATCGTTTCGGTGAGATGCTTTACGAAGTCTTCGATCGACTGGTCGAGATCCACGTCGTGTAGAACGATCGATTTGATCGTGCGCGATACTCGAACGAACGAATAAGACGTACGGTGATCGTAGCCATTCTTTACGGTAGATTCTACCCCGTCACGTGATCTAGAAAGACCACTGTGCCTGTCCGTGCCTGTGCTGTAGGGTACAATGTCGCTGGAAGCATTTGGCACAGTACTTTTGATGTTCGATGTCTAACAGAGCAAAAAAAGCGGAGCTTTGGCTGCCGCTAATTCATTTAGAAGACTATCCGGGTTTTGATAAACACTCTTCTGAGAACGAAAACGCCTTCTCGCTCTTGCTCGTCTGCCTCGATGTTTCTTCGTCCTATTCTATTCTTCAATTTTATCACTTTGTCGGTCGCCGCCATCGAAATAGAATGGCTAACTGGCAATTCAAAGTATGATAAACCACCTCGAACCTCCCTGAGTCCCCTAGCCCGAACCGCAAGCGCTCCCTCGCGCCGAAATACGTTATATCGAACGTGTTTCTCACTCGAATCGTTTCAGTAGTTAGATATTGCGCCGAGAGAAGCAACCACACCCAGTTTCTAAACACCGCGTTCTTTCCCATAGCTAACTTCGCGGTATTTGTCCTTTGCGCCTATGGTGGAACTATCGCATCTTCGACAACTTCTACCGTTTGCGGTGCGTATTAGAGCTTTGTCTCCGTAGGAGACAAAAAAAGAAAAAGAGCGGTTTAGGAAAAGTTTGTGTCCGCTACGCATCTTCATCTTTACGTATCATCATTTAGTGTGATTAAACGGGCCGATCGCCACGCCTACGTAAACAATAACACGTCCGCATGCGACGCCTAAATCGACGCGTTCATAGCGCAAAATTCGTCGTAAATCGATTCCAGTGCGATAAGATCGTCGTCGGACCATCGATCGTCGTTTTTAGTCGTGTACTGGCCCTCCGGCTCCGCTTCTTTTCCTGTTGTGTCTATGATGTCACAGGAAGTCGAAGGACAGTTCAACATATCGCTGGCGAGCTTTTGACCGGGGAATAGACCAATGGGACATTCTTCCCACTGTCTCGCAAACGATGACACTTTCCTTTCCACGATGACGATGGGTGGATCCCTTATCATGAAGAGCTCCTCCTCCTCCTCTATAAACATAAGCATCAATTACTTTCAACGCTTTCCTAATCCATTCTTCAATTTCCGGCCTCCTTCCTAAATTTCTGCTTATATGCTTTCGAAGAATTCTCTCGAATGACGACTTGGATATTCGAGGCACCATTCGGCGAGAATAGGCCAGCATAGATCCACGTCTTGCGACGAGCCGTATTCCAATAAACAAATGACCCAAGCAACGAGTCTTCTCTGCTCGCAATCAAGGGAAATCCGTTTGATCATTTCCATGATAATCAGCTGCAAAAAACGCTTCTTTTTCTGCTGACAAAACACCACAAACGGTTTCCAAAATAAGACTTCCTTTTCCACGAGAAGTCCGTCACGCATTTCCACTAAGGAGCCAAAACGCGGAAATTCAATTAGCTCCCTTCAACGTCAATCTTCAACAAATTTCTCAAAATTCCATCCAAATGCTTTCCGTCTCTCCCATCGACATACTTCCAGGACTGCTCAGCTGAGGGAGATAATCGAATAACGGATCTCGCTCCCATATTTGGCAGTGGCATCAATCTACGTAGTGATAGCGAGTGTGGCGGCTGCTTTTTCTACTGCAGAGGGCTAAATTCCATACTAAGCACTAATCAAATCACATTTAATTAACTTTGTGCAAAACATTGCAGACGGCACCACTGCTTCAAGTTATCTCATCGGTACAGTACATTTACATTGCACAGCAGATGCAATAGACATTATTTGCTAAGCTATGACCGACTTGACGCCTATTTCTCTAGATACGTCAACTAATACTACATCACCTAGCATATATTGTTTAAGAACGTTGTGCCTCTTTGTTTTTTAACTCTACTATGGTTATTTTCGTGTTGACGCTGTCGTTGCCCTAGTCTATTAATTTATGAACGTGCTGTACTTGTGTTTGTCATGAAGCTAGCAAATGCTAGCCCTGTATTTACATGCACAAATCAAAGACAAAAAAGACTGACAGTATCAACAGGGGGCCCCCTTCAAAATGCATTCCCCACTGCGTATTAATAATAATAGCTAATACCTACTAATCCCCTCCCCGTACGTGTCACTGAATGAGCTCCTCCGGTTCCTTGACCATTTTCCCGGGCCCCTTCACTGCCGCCGCGTTTCCCATAAGACGCTCGACCATCACGCGACCGTAGTCCAAGCGGGACGCCAATTCCTTGCTGCATCCGTACTGACCAACATCGCTGAGACGATACGTCCGGAAGCGGCTTTTCTCGTCGATATAGCTCACGGCGCCCATGCGAGGACAGACAATAATCTTGGTGTGGTCTCGAAAGAAATTAATCTAGGGAGGGGGAATGATGAGAACGCGTGGCGTGTTATGCGAGTGTGCGCGGAAACCTGAAGTATGCCGAGACTTAGATGAAGGACTATGGCGTTGTGCGTGCGAAACCAACTTCTGAGATGCGGAAGACGAGCGATTTCGTCGCCTTCCTTGGGACCCATAGCAGCTCCAGTCTGCACAGAGGAAATAGGGGGAGTCATATATCGCTTATGTTCTTCTAATGTGTAGTGGTTGTTTATTTTTGTCTTTACCTTGAGGAGATGGTCGCTCATGTAATCGCTGTAGTAATTCAAAAGGGTGACCTTTTTCTTTAGGTGCTCCGGACGCTGGCTGCGCATGTGGAATTCCTCGTGACCGTCGCGGTCAATGTAGTGAAGATTCCTAAAAAGATATCTCTCTTGAGCCTTAACTGTGATCTTTAGCTTTGTACTCACTCTCCATCTGCCGCCAAAAGAATACGGGTATTGTCATTGAATAGGACGCCAACCGAATTGTCGGACAGCTGATAGCCGAGCCCGTATTTGTCCGAATAGTCGACCCATTTGCTGATCCAATAAATAGGCTGAGATGCCGGATCTTCAGCCTCATCTAATATAAAACAAACACACATCTATACAGATCTACATACGTATACATATACATACCCCACTGCTTGCTGCTCTTTTTCTCCGGCTCTTTCTTCAAGCAGTCACTCAACTGGCACAGCAGATCACTCAGAAAATAATCAGACGGCTCAGTACCTCAAATAAAAAAACAAAACTAAGAACCCCGCCTATCCTCTCCCCCCAAATATCATACAAGGACTAAACTCTGTTGCAGTAGGAGGCAGCGGCGGAGCAGAAGAGGGTTTGACAGAAACAGCGGTCGTCGTCGTCGTCGCCGAGGACAGCGCCCTCTTCAAATGACCTGCCACCATTCCGCATCCGTCTTTATTGACGAGACTCAACGGTTTTGGTGGCAGTCCCGACGTCGAAGTAGCCGTTTTCTTCTCGTAGAATCGCGGCGCCATCGTCAAACAGCTGAGCGGAAGTCGAGTCGGCGCGAAGCCGGCGGAGAAGAACGGATCGTTGAGAACGGTTTGCGTCGCGGGACGCTCGGACGGATCCGAACGGAGGAGTCGGACGATGAGTGACTGCGCTGCAGGCGACACTTTGGGCGGAATAAAATAGTCGTTTCGTTTGATACGCGAATAGGTCTCCTCGAAGGATTTCGTCTCAAAGGGAGGCTTTCCAACAAGGAGAGTGTACCTAGAAAATAATAAGGATGCTAGACATTCCCTGCCTATGTAACTTACATTATACATCCTATAGACCACAAATCAACTTCGTAGCTGTGTCCCTTCTTATTCAGTATCTCCGGAGCAATATAATTTGGAGTCCCACATAAGGTCCTATATTACAAGAATTCCTATATTTAAATTTTTCTATGAATTTATTGTGTACCTCTTTCTTTCTCCTTCGTAGTTGATTTTTGCTGCGAGTCCAAAATCGCCGATTTTCAATATCAATCCGTCGTCGAGAAATATGTTGCCAAGTTTCAAATCGCGATGTATGACTTTGACGCCGTGCAAATATTGGCATCCGAGTAGTATCTGTTTCATATAGTATCGAACTTCCGCTTCGGCTAGAACGCGCCGTCGCTTACGCAACTCCATCAAAGACTGAAAATCAAATATTTACACTAGGAAAAAATGGGCGGGGTCAACTCACTCTTCTCCGACAAATTTCCAAAAGAACGTAAACGCTTTCGGAGTCTTCGAAGTAGCCGTGAAAGCCGACGATGTTCTCGTGATTGAGACTTCGATGGACCGCAATCTCCATCGACATCTAGAACGCAAAAGAACGTTCGAAGTGAGGCCCCGCGCGAGGATACGCTCGTCGAACCTTTTCTTTCTGATGCTGTTTCGTTAGGAGGCTCTTCGAGACGATCTTTCCGGCGAATACTTCCTTCGTTGTCATGTCCATCAGTTCGTAGCAGCGCGCGAAACCGCCCTGTGAAAGCACGCGGAGACGCCGGTGAATCGCTGGCGCCTTTGCTACGCTATTTCTTCTAGAGCTGAGACTCACTTTGCCGAGAAACTGTCCCTTTAGGTACGTTTTTCTCGTTTTCGGATCGACGATGTACGTATCGGCGTCCGAATCGGATGCGGCTGTCCTTATTCTGTCTTTTGTCGACATCTTTGGTGCTGAATCGTGGACCTCGGTCTTCTGCTAGGAGTGAGGAAGAACGTTCGATGGGTCCTTTCAAAGACGAACTGACGGAACTGTGGTTCAACCGTCTGCGTAGTCAGGTCACCTGACCCTTGCACGTGACCGTGGTAGTCTGGAGGCCACACCCTTCGCTCGGGAGGAAGGGTCTGGCCAAACGCGCATGGTCCAAGTGTTGCATGCGGTACGCACTAAACGAATTAAGTTATTAGAGACGCTCTACGTCATAGCTTCGAGATCCCAAAAGCGAGACAACTAGGGGAGAATTGGAAAGTCTAGGCGCGGTCTAGGTGATCGTACGCAGAAGCGACGAGCTCCGCAGCTGAGGAGTTCGTCGTTTTCGCGTACTACATTGCTTTCTTTCGCGTACGATCGTCACATTTTCGCGTACGATTGGGTGGCATAAGCGTGCGATCGACCTTGATCACTCATCGCTACTCGTATAAAAACATTCGAGGGCGTAAACGGTTAGAACAGCTAATTGGTCCCTACGTCACAGACAACTCGGCCTGTGATTGGGCCGCACTCCACAGTGCGGGGTGCAACACATCCCCCCCTCCCGTTCCCTCCCGTTTGGCCTGACCCTATGCCACGGTCACGTGCAAGGGTCAGGTGACCTGACTACTGCGGGGGTTGGACGTAGCGCTGCTGGGTGACAGCGCCCGGATGCGACGATAAATCTTGGCGTCGCAAACTGGTATGCATGTTTCAGAACTTTCCACGGGATTAGAGTAAGCAAAAAGTGCTCTTAGAAGAAAGAAATCGCTAAATGTGAAGAGAACTTAGAAAGCACGTGACCTACAGCTGCAGCGCGTTAGGTCACGACATTGTTTACGAGATGAGCGAAAAAGGGCCAGGAAAGCAAGGCTCGAGCAAGTCCAAAGCAAAAAAGTCTCTCCCGAGCAAGCAAGACGCTGCTGAGAGCCCATGCAAGTCTAAAACCAAAGGGAAAGGTTGGAAATCTGCCAGGGGGCAAAATAAAGGCGTCTTACGTTTTCTCTATAAGGAAGCAGCAAAGCTAAACCTAAAGCCACAAATAAAACGCTAGATGAAGTAGCTATAAATGGTTTTTCTCGTACTTCCAAAAAAGCCTGGAGTTATTCGTAGCCGTACGATTCTTATCTAAGTGAAGGCGTCGTTTCCGATGGACTAAAAAGAGGCACATTTATAAAAGTACGAATTCTCTGTTGAATTCCAACCTCTAATTAAATTAATCAATTAGGGGACACTAAGAATTAATCCAAAGAAGTATCAAGACGCTTTCGTACCTAATCCGGTAGACGTCATAAATTTGACGACGATAATCGTACTTAGTTCTTCTTGCTCGCCAGGATGGGGGTTCGGATATCTACTTGCCGGGTTTGACAATGAGAAATCAAGCATTGAATGGAGACGTTGTAGTTATTGACTTACTTCATCGTAGTCAATGGAAAGTAGGCTTTACTAAGGCGCCTGCAAATCCCTGCTCTTCTAGTTATACTAGAGAAAAGAATTAGAAGGTGAAGACGACGTCACTGACGACGAGAAGCGTTTTGTGACTCAAAAAACGGGAAAGGTATGATGCAAAACGGCGCTGACACTAGCAGAAATGCCTCCCATTCATTACGTAGAAGTTCACCTCGTACATATGTGTACTTCCCATCCTCTTAGGTAGTTTTCATTGTGGAGAAAAAGCACAGTAGAGCAACGACAGGCTTTCTGAAAGCCTATGACAAAGTAGAACATTTACCGTTACAGTATTTCTTCCAACTCAGTGGCGTCTTAGCTTGACAAAACGGCAATATTTTCTTCAGTTGATCATCGTCTTCCTCGACTGCTCGTGCCTCTAGCGGACTGTCCCAAAGGTTAACATTACAGGCTAGAGTCTCCTTTATGTCTACAGTTGATTTAGAGTATCTAAAAACGCCGAGCCAGTTTGAAAAAACACTTTTTGTAGCGAAGATAGAGTGTTTGTTACAGTGCTTTGAGCAACGGGCTTCTTCTCAATGGCGGCTGCGGCTGGAGTAGTGCAAAGCAACGTCTCTCACTACCAACTAGAAGACTTTTTGCTGAAAATGGCCAAAAAATGGTAGAAACTGTTCCAGCGGTATCAGGAGATGCCGCCACCGCTCAACTCTTTGTTGACCCTTCCCAGGTAGCGGCTCTAAAGAACGCCCTCCATTGAAATTTCAGCGATGGAAAGACATATGGGCAAATATGAAAGGTAGAAACTTTTTGTCAACTTTTCATTGACCTTCCCAGCTAGTGGCTCTAATGGACTGCTTTGATTGAAAGACTTTGTGTCACGAAATGGTATTTACTAGGAAGTAGATGTTAGAAAAATCCCCCTAACCCACCCTTTCATTAATGTAGCAAAGACTTTCATCTCCTTCGCGTCAGTTGCGTCATACGGGCTCTATTGTTGTGCAAGAGTTTGGTATTTTGAAAAACGTCTCGGTTCGACTACCAATAAGAAATTGTCTACCATTGCCAATGAAGATCGCATTGATCGAACGAAAGAGAAAGCGAGAATCAGAGATCTGATCATGAGCCCTTCATCGTTGCCTACGTTTCATGTTTACCTTGGGCCTCACCGAGCAGGAAAATCGCGTGCAATGATGGAAGTAGTCGAAGAGTTGCGCAAGGAAGGAGTCAAGGGTGTTCATTACGTCACTGTAAAGAAGCAACTCTATACGTGTCTTTCTGAAGCCTTCTCCGTGGAATATATGGCCTTTTAAATGCGGTCCCTAACTTAAGCAAATAAAGAAGCAAGAATACATTGAAAGGTACGGAAAGTATTTGGAAAAGAAAATGAAAGAGGAGAAGAATATTGAGCAAGAAAGAAGTGGGAAAAGAGATGGGAGACATGGAAATCCGTTCCCAAATGGGGAATTGGAATCAACGTCATCGTCGACAAGGAGAAAAAATGGTAACCAAGACAACCTCAATAGCCGTGCAATTCCCCTTCTCATCGGATCTCTAGTTTGTGAACCGTCGTTGTTCTGTGTTAGCTAATGTATGGTGATGAGTTAGGTGTCAAATGACGTCAGACAGAAAGAAAGTATGTCAGTAGATTAGCCAGGTCTTCATTTTTGTCAATAAAAATTTGTGCCACGTAAACATAATAGCCTAGTCAAAAAAAGTCTTTAAAATGAAAAAAGGACATCATACACTGTAAAGGGAAATTAGTCCACATGCGGCCACGCGGTCGCGAGTACTTCTCTTGAGTAAGGATGAGTGACGATGGGCCGAATTCTCTCGTCGATTTAGTGTCGGTGAATGAAGGCCTTTCGCCGTACACGTCGACCAGTCTTCCTTGTACGTCGCTCCGGGAATCTCGCAAACGTGAACGTGCACGTCGACGAATCCAGGCAGACGAATCAAATTGCGAGCCGTGATGCAGTCGATGTCGGAGTGAACGGGCGGATAACCGCCGAGACGATGCAAAGCCTTAGAAAAAAACGACGAAGATCAAATCCAAACGACTATTTATAATTATCTTACAGAGACGAGCAGTTTGGCGCATTTGATGTCTGAATGGAACAGTCGACGACCATGCGTCTCGCCTTGTAGCCCCACAATAAGTCGGACGGGCGACGAAGACCGCGATTTTTGCCGGGCAAATTGACGACCAAGTCGAATTTTTGATTCATCAAATAGTGAGCGATGCTGCATACGTCGTCGCTCTGACTCGACGTTTCGCTGTCCTGAAACGGCCACTCCATTGTCTGAATCTAAAAGCGAAACAGGTTAAAGCGAAACGGAGGAGGGGAAAAAAGAACAAACAAACGTTTATGCCATGCTCCGAATAAAAGTCCGCAGTCCCTATACTCCCATAGAGCTGATAGCCAAGCTTTTCTAGTAACTTAACCGACTCCAGCAGCTCAAGTTTTCCCTAACACAAACAAAGAAACGAATAAGCCCAACTTGTATTGAGAGGAGATCACTACAGAAAATCGTTTGTGTCCCATCACTGTCTAGATGGGTATCACCATGACAGAACTAATCGAAAGTCTCCTATAGAGATTTCTCTGTTTAGATTGGCGAAATTGTTAAAGGGTCGTTATCTCAGTTTCCAACTTCAGTATCAGCTCATATTCTGCATGTGGCTATTGGCTTTCAATGCAGAAATTGCAGCCAAGCTCAACGGGTATCATAAGTACATATCTACGAAATGATTTTGACGTGGTTTCTTTTATAGATACGGTATCGTTGTTCATCGTTCGGACATATTGAAAAATTCGATTAAAATCAAGGTGCAAAGAATCTGCATTGCAGCACTTCGCGTGAGAAAGTTCAAGAACGATAAGAGAGACGTGTATCTATTTATGGCTCTTTTTCAGAATCTCGCTGAAAAGCCGGAGAATGCCGGTAACAACTGCCAAAGCATGATTCAACAACGCGTCTCACAGGCAATAACTTTTTATATAGGAATAATTATACACTGACGTTGACAATTCAGGTTTTGAAAGTTTTAGCTGGTCGCAGTTGGGAAGACGCAGAAGTCGAAGTAAGCATCACATAATCTACAATAGTATGGCTAGTATGACGTTTGCGTTTAGGCTGACTTGCAATTTCTTCAAGAAACACTCAGCAGCAGTTTGCAAGATCTCACGTAATTCATATAGACGTTCAACGTATTGCCTATACTCGTTACAACGTAGCTCGTTTGACGAATGCGTAACCGAAGTGAAGTCAGGTCGACTCGAATGGTCACCTGCTCACAAATCAGATAAATTTTGGGTACACAAAGAACTTTTACAATTATGACTATTTAACCCGTTTTGTTCTAGCGTGAAAACGTCACGAGATTCAATGACAGAGGCCACGAAATTATAGGGTAATGGTATTGATAATGAGGAATTCTCTTATTTTTTATATTGTGCTATTATGTAGGCTTCTGCTTCATTTGTTGGAGGACGCGGATGACCCCCAAACTCTGGCCATTGCTTCGCATGACATTGGCCAATACGTTAGATGTTATCCACGCGGAAAAGCGTAAGATCTATTAGTCGATTAATTAATACTACTTATTCTTCTTTTTGAAATGTGCATCACCTGGTTGTAATTAAATTTCTACATGGAGCTGGCGCGTAATTGCCCATGGGCGCTCCCGCATAGGAATAGTCGCGGGGTGCAATGGGTCCCGGTTGCCCAGCCCCACTACCCACCTGAGGCGGTCCCACGTTTGAAATCGGCGGCGGCGGTCGACCTCCCTTGCCTTTGGGCACAGGGGATTTCGGACGTAGCATTTCGATTTCGTTCTGATAGCCGAGAACGGCGTCTTCTGGTTTCTCGAAGTAGCTCTTGTACGCGTCATGAGAATAGTTCGAACTGGACAAGTCAGGACCGAGAGTCAGCCAACCTAGAAGGCACTGAATAGCATATACGTAGTAGTGCTAATAATACGAACGCTTACCTGGTCTAATTGCAGCATCATCTCCAAATAGATGTAGTCGCCTTCTGCCCAAGCAAAAGTGCTCCATAATGTTGAAAAGTTCCGTTGGCTTTTCTGTGCTTCCGATTGTTAACTATACAGGCAGGAAACAAACGCTGCGTGCATATGCGCTTGAATGGCTACTCGATTGCGCTCACATCTTCTGTTATAACGAGATCGATATCCACGTTGGAATGAATGAAATCCGTGTCGACGCTTCTCCTAACAGTTCCTTGATTCCCACCAGACAGTGCTCCTAAATCAGAGCAAGTTTCTTTTTCGTAAGAGTACGAATTTCGTTTGCGTACCTTGCAATGCTGCATAACTGAATTAGGCTCCAAGTAAGTAATGTGGCCGGGATTCTTAAAATTCGTGTTAATCCAGCAAATATCCTCGCACCTCCTGTAGCCCCACTTTCTTAGGCACTACACCAAGAAGACCGCAGATACATATACACATACCACAGTCAAATCAATCGATTGTACACTCACTCTTCTTCCCCAATCCAATCCTTCAGCAGCTCCACACCAAATGAAAACGAAGCTACGAGGAGAGCCAATATTCTCTACCTCTAACTTCAGAACCTAGACTCGGAGCTCTTTTATTACAAAAAACGCATTCACTCTCAATGAAGGACGCACATCTTCCCACTGCCACGGTTTCTGATTGACGACGACTCCCGAGGCGCGACGGTGATATTCCTCCTCTGGAGGATTCACGTAGATGACGTCAAATTTGACGTCTATCGATTTCAAGTCAAACGCCTCCAAGTCACATTTCAAATACCTAACATTCAGATAAAAATGCGCGTATTGGATATGTTCATATTAGGGTTTACATCGGAGGCGTAGCTCGTTCTTGAAGACGCTTCTCCTAATAATAAAGAAATTCGACATTGAGTACAGGGTTTAGCTAAGAATTTTTAAGTGTAGGAAGAGGGTCTGGAAGCATAGATATAATATATTAAGCTAGAAGCAATACTCCAAGAACAAGATTTTACTCGGGAAAAATGTCTGGTTTGTTTTTCGCGCAAAACCGGAAAAAAGGTGAACGTAATGGTAAACGTGGAAGAGAGTATTGCTAGCATAAGGGTGACGAATAGAGTTTTAGTGAGGCCCCTGAAACGGTTGGAAGGCCTGTGGCTGACGCTGAGCAGCCCCAGTATAGTGTAAACTATTTATTTGGTATAGTAGATTATTTATTTCGTACTTTGAGTTGAATCAGTTCTTTCAACTTGGGATACTCTTCAAAACGATCCTGAATTCCTGAAGAACTCCATTACGAAATTAAATATTTATTTGTATGGTCTGTTACCGGCATCTCTAATAAAATTCTGAGGCCTTTGTCCGGTGTCAACGTAGTGCTGAGAATAGTCATTGTGAGGATTGGCACTCTGCGTTCCCTGAAAAGAAAATTCCGACTATTTAATTACACCAGGGCGCGCGCGGGCTTGGTCGCGCCATGGTGGGAAGGGCTCTCAAACGTGTTCCGCCAAAATCTGAAACTGTGGTTCAAAATTGTCTTAGACAATTTTCAAAAATTGTCCACAGTTCTTAAGAATCAATAGGGACGGTCTTACTCTTCAGTAATTTCACTACAGTCCTTAATTAAGAATCAATGGGGACGGTCTCACTCTTCAGTAATTTCAGTACACTCCTTAATTAAGACAGACAATTTTAAAATTGTCTCGGGGACGATTATTAGAATTGTCTTAGATGATTTCCAAAAATTGTTTCGGACAATTTTTAAAATTGTCTTTGACGATAATTAAAATTGTCTTAGACGATTTTTAAAATTGTCTTGGACGATAATTAAAACTGTCACGAACGATTTCTAAAATTGTCTCGGACAATTTTAAAATTGTCTTGGACGAAAATTAAAATTGTCTTGGGCGATTATTAAAATTGTCTGAGTACTGTAATTGTATTAGAAATAGAAAATTACTCACAAGGTCCACGAGTAATTTTATTAAGAATTATTAGATACCGTGGCGTGCCGAGCGAGGTTGTTTGGGGATCACATGGCTCACAAAAGGCCATCATTATCTAGTTACGTTCAACTTGCCTTCAAAAACGTGCTCGATCCCTTATAGATCTCCTGCACTTCCTCGTCCTCTTCGTTCCCGCGATCTTCCGCGCCCCCCTCTTTCTTCATCTCCTTCTCACCCTCCTTCTTCGTCTCCTTCTCGTCTCTCGTCGTCGCGACGCGATCCTCCTGGCTCTCGATCGCCTTCTCGGCGGCGGCGGTGTACACTTCGAACGCATAGCGTTTCGCTGTCGTGCTTCTAGACGTTGGGGAAGGAAAAAAAGAACGATTTTCGGACTTATTTGCGCGTTTATTTGTTCGATTCACTTTTGGTACTCCTTCAGACTTTCCATGTAGCCTTTTCGCTCTTTCAAATCGGCGCGACTATGCACCAAATAGGCGAGAGCGTCGACGCTTTCGATTCCCAGCTGAAAGCGATTGACGTCAAAATCAACAGATACAAGTGATTGGCCTAAACAAAAGATAAGACGAAAGTTGAGCTTTCAAAAAAAAGAGAATAGGGAGAAACTAGTACTAGGATCTGTGAGCTGAGGCGTGAGTAGGGCTGGCACTAGACCATCTACTTCCATTCCGTAAACGCTGAAAGTCGACGACGACGCATGTACGCTGAAGATATAGGTAGAGTAGCATGTCGTCTCTTTGCTCTGTGAGCCCAGCTACCTCAATCCCTTCGCCGACGGTCGCATTTCCACGCCAATCAAGCCAATCGAATACCTGGCGTCGAGATAGGTGAAAGCCGATCTGCTCTAACACAAAATCCAGCAAGACCTGGAGGAGAAAATCCGTTTAGAACTGCAAACAATATGACTAGGATTTAGACGATACTCTTGGTATGTTCATATGAGTCAGTTCCAGGCTTTTGAGCTTAGCCGATGACGTCAGACGAGCCAACACTAAATAAGAGAATGCGACCCAGAAATCAGCGTGGTTTAATGAGAAAAGCACGTTACTCCATTGCTCAAAGGTGCAATTATAAGCTTGTCTACCCCACTCACAGTACTGATACTCTTCCGGATGACTTTGACCAACTCTGGCTATTCCGTCAAAGAAACTCTTTTGCAGAGATTTCGAAACACGTACGTCACCGTAACTACGCAGCGCAACCAAAACACGTCTTTTTTATTAACTATTTTCCTGCGTCCACTGGCTTTGATTTCAGCTCAGGTGCAACCCACTTCAATTTGTCCCTACTCGGAATGCCACTCTGCCCACCGTTGCTCGGCTTCTTAATGAACTTAAAACGATTTGAGTAGCTGGACGACCACGACGCCGGTGGCGGAGTAGCGTGAGGGGGATAGAACTGGGGCTGGTACGCGGGACGAGGCCAAGAGGGCCTCGGCGGCGGAAAGGAAGAATCTAATAACAAATGACTCTCCGTCTCGCGCAATAATTATTATCAAACTTACAAAAAGACGGTGGAATTCGAGGAGAAGGAAAACGAGACACTAAAAAGAGATGAGGCTCTATAAATATTTAATATTTGATTTGTTTTGTTTTACTCGGCCGAGTCGGTTTGCGCCGTATCACTGGCTGAATGTGCTCAGGAGCCCTGGGCTCGTTCGAATCCTCGTCATCGACTGTAGTCTCTAAAGAAGGCGCTCCCTTGAGAGTCACGATAAATTCTGGACTGTCCGTTGCAACGTCATCATCGTCATCATCGTCATCGCCGTCATTACTAGAGAGTAATAGTCTTTTCTTCTGCGTGAGTGGACCCTCCCTTGTGCTAGCGTACCCTGGCTCTATCAAATACTTCTTTTTGGGGCTGGGACCGTGAGGCACGTCATCGTCGTCGCGACGACCGGAGGACATTTGAAGCCAGCCAAGACGTCCGAGAAAAGGACGACGAGATTTCACCTTACGGCCAACTAAACGCACACCAAAGGTATTATACATACGTTAATTTAGTACACAAATATATACACTACAAGCTCAACGTATTATCAGCATCAGTTGTCAGCAAACAGCATGTATATGTAAGTATCATGTATGTATGCATGTATGTATGTATAGGTATTAAATTTTACCTAAATTATTTTCCATTGCATTCCCTGTTGACGTTGACTTGGCTGCGTCAGCGAGTGCACGTTTCAATAGACTTGCATTCCTCTGCTGCGGTCCAGTAGGCTTGGGGCGGCTCAGCACTCTAATGCAACACCTGAAAGTAAAGCCCCCTTTTTATCCCTATAAATTTCTTGATACTTTTCTTCAGGCATTCGGACGATACTGGATAGTGTCGTGGGCTTGCTGACGACTGGCACTGATTTTTCACTTATAACCATGTCCGTAACGTCTACGTCATCACCGGTCAGTTTTCGGGAGAGCCTTATGAGGAGAAACCGTTCGTGTTAGTTGGTTTCCTTTTGGTGGAGTGCGTTACCATTTAGTGAACAATGGCGTCTTTATTTTGAGAAATACTTCCAATTCTGACGTCATTTCCTCTTGACTTCGTTCGTTCGCCACAATGTAGTCTGTCAGTTCATCGTCTACGCAGTTGGAAGGTGTTTTTGCAAGTTGGGGGGGCTCTCTCCGCAAATTTTACCGATATACGCGTCCAGATCCTGTAACTTTCGCTTGATCGCCAACTAGACTTAGAAATAGTCAATCACAAACGCCACAGGGCTTGCTAAACCTTTAGAGCGGCCCTGCCCTGATCAGCCGATCAGCTGCCCTGATCCATTCACAAGCCTCTAGCGCACGCTCCCTGCGTAAGTAGAAAGTATCTCGAGATAATTCTCGAGATATATTTTTTCGCGCCACATTGCACATTAGGAAAATACTAGAGAATGATTGCCTGGTGTTGGCCATCATGCATAGCCTCCCACCGCTCACAATACGCGAGCGCCTTAGATAATGTGACGTCATAAAATTTCACGCTATCATAATTCTTACTGTTGTACATATATCACAGTCCTACAGCAAACATAGTGTACGTACATACATAGAGCTCATGTTTAGGATCCTAATTAGGCGTTCTCTGATACCGGGTACAGTGTACGGGTCATATATTTACTGTTACCCGTACACGCGTACATACCCACGCTCCCACGCATAGTACTGTACATGAGCCCCGTGCATTGCGTACCGTTGTAAATTCCTCTGTTTTCGGAAGAACTCATCTTCGATGTCCCGTAGAAATTTCAAACGTTCCCGTATCAAACAAATGACGACACGGAAGAAGGCCGATTCAAGAGCGGCTGCTTCCACGGCTGTGTTTAAAAAGGTACGTTTGTACTGCTCTTGCGTGCTTTGCAAACCTCAGTCGGCATCATCACCCAACGGAAAAAAATTATGACTTGAACTTTTTTGCAATATAGTTTACAGAAGATGAGTAGTTACGGCAGTTGCTACGTACGGGCCACTACACAGCGAAAAGTTCCGAAGATGCCGAGGGAAAAGGAGACAGGCGAGGCCGCCGTCGAAGAGGCAAGCGTCGTAGACGTTGCATAAGCGTTCTAAGGCAACGTGCGCTCTCCTCAGTCGTTCGATCCGTTGGATTTGCTCACGAAAGAGCCGAAAAGAGTCGTTCTCACGCTGAAATCGTCCGAAGACGCAATTTGGGGCTGGTTCTAGCGAAATTCCGCGAACATCAAAAAATCGCACAGGTGACGTCAAATTCCGCTTAATTATTTACCTATTTGAAAATTTAATTTAGACGAAAATTAAAGCTGAGGAAGACGCTAGACGAGCCGAAGAGGAAGCGGCTAAAAAACGAAAAGCAAAGAAAGCAGAATCAGGCCCAAAAATCGTAGAATTACCAGACGAAGAAGAAGTCCCAGCGGCTAAAACTCCAAAAAATTGGAGGATGCGAAACCAGCAAAAGAACCGACTTCACCCACTGAATCAAAATCAGAAGACCAAGATTCAGATGTAAGATGAGCATCTCCAATATTTTAATTGATTAATTAATTATTTAATTAATTAATAGAGTGAGACTGATCCTGAGGAGAAGGGAAAGCTGAAGCCTAACTCTGGTAACGGTGGTGACTATGACCACTACAAATGGACACAGGTATTGTGTACCTATATAGACTCTTTCTCCTCTATTGGATCTTTTTTTGCTAGACCTTAGGTGAAGTTGATGTGCACGTTCCTCTCAAGGCTTCCTTTCCCGTTCGAAGTCGCGACGTCGTTTGCAACATTCAGCAGAGCGTCAGTCCAAACAAAAACAAAAATCACTAACTGGTTTATTTATTTATTTATTTTTGCAGCATCTTGCCATTGGACTCAAGGGCTTTGATCCAGTAGCACGCGGTCCTCTTAACGGAAAGGTATTGTGACGATTTTTCTCTGTTGCAGTATGTGGATATGTACTCTTCCCCTATAGGTCAAAGTAGAAGAAAGTTTTTGGACTCTCAAAGATAAGAAACTCGTCGTTATTCACTTAGAAAAGGTATGATTTTCTCTTGAAAATTCAAAAATCTTCACGCGTCTCCTCCGTCAGATTAATAAGATGCAGTGGTGGAATATGATTCAAACCCTGAAATAAACACAATGAAAGTTCAGCCAGAAAATTCCAAGGTAACAAAGCATAACACGCCACGCGTTCTCATCATTCCCCCTCCCTAGATTAATTTCTTCCGAGACCACACCAAGATTATTGTCTGTCCTCGCATGGGCGCCGTGAGCTATATCGACGAGAAAAGCCGCTTCCGGACGTATCGTCTCAGCGATGTTGGTCAGTACGGATGCAGCAAGGAATTGGCGTCCCGCTTGGACTACGGTCGCGTGATGGTCGAGCGTCTTATGGGAAACGCGGCGGCAGTGAAGGGGCCCGGGAAAATGGTCAAGGAACCGGAGGAGCTCATTCAGTGACACGTGCGCGGGGAGGGGATTAGTGGGTATTAGCTATTATTATTACTACGCAGTGGGGAATGCATTTTGAAGGGGGCCCCTTGTTGATACTGTCAGTCTTTTTTTGTCTTTGATTTGTGCATGTAAATACAGGGCTAGCATTTGCTAGCTTCATGACAAACACAAGTACAGCACGTTCATAAATTAATAGACTAGGGCAACGACAGCGTCAACACGAAAATAACCATAGTAGAGTTAAAAAAACAAAGAGGCACAACGTTCTTAAACAATATATGCTACTGAAAGTAGAATAGCTAAGGAAACGTGGAGCAGCTGTGGTACTCTACCCATAGAAGTTGGTTTAGGCGTAGACTGTACAGGACGGCCTGTAATGCGATCAGATGGATCTTGAGTAATAGGAGAAGTCGAAGTACATTCGGCGGTAGAGCTATCACCAGCTGACATGAAAAAGCCCACACAAAACAATTGAACTGTAACGGTTTAAACGTCACCTGTTGTTGTTGGAGGAGGATTAGTGGGGGCTGAAAAATCAATAGCCATATAAAATTAAAGCGTTTTTTGTTCCTTTTTTTTGTTCTTACGCCTACATCGATTTGGTCGCCGAGGATCCCGACGACGTTCGACGAGCTTCAGCGGTCTTTTTTCACTCCAAAGTCAATGATATGAAAGCGGCAATACGGGCAATTAAGGCGCAGTCAATCTTCGGAAAAAACAAGCTGGGGTCGATGCTCGTCTCAAAGGGACTGCTCAACCCTCAAACGTTCACGCCAAGAGAAGAGTAAGCCAGGCGTGGGAGTAGCACGCAAAGAGGAGAATAATAACCTCGTATCATACGATGACTCAGAACTCGAATTCAGATAGTTAGCCCCCACGTGCATGAATAGATAGATAATAGATATCCGAATCCGGGCATACAGTACGACTCCCGTGCGAAAGTCGATATCTCTTTCTTTCTTACGCTTCTCTCCGCTGGACGATGACGGAAACCCGTCGCGCCTTCGCGTTGAAGCTAAACAGGTATATTCCTTCGCGCACCAAGCGACGTAACCTAGTCGAAATCGCCGGGCCGCAGAAATCAAGGGGCGGCCCAAGCTCGCCAAGCGGCGTCCGTCGCCTTCACGCTCGACGAACCGAGTCCGAAAGGATCGTCGAACTATGGAACGAGACCGGAAAGCTTCGCCGAATTCACTTCGACCGTAAATAACGCTTCGTGGAAGTTGACTTGACGCGTGCATGCGCGGTTTCGTTTCTCTTCGGAGGGTCCGGCCGTTTTAGCGGAGATCGTCAATCCGGTCGATTACGAGGACTTCGTCGAGAATCACGCTTCGGTCATCGAAAAGGATCAACTTCGAAATATGCTCGTCTTTCCGTCGGACGACATCGAAACGCGCACGATGCGACAGCAATTTCGCACGATCGACATTCCCGTGCCGAGCGAAGTGCGGTAAGAAAAAAAATACCGCGAAAAAGCCAAGGAAAAAAGCAAAATTCTCTCTAAGGAATGTACGGGATCCTCACGTGCAGGAGTGCATCGATCTTTATCTCAGCGACAAGCCGCGTGTGGTCAGGAAGTAAGGAAGGGATCGGGAAGCGATGGGGTCCTCGACGTAGATTCGAAATTTGATTTTGATTCTAGTCTAAACTGTTATTTCGGTTACGCGCGATTGGGTTGTTCCAATTAGAGGCGTAGTTACGGTTACAGTTTACAATCATGTCTAGAAGCGCTGGTAACGATACCCATCATGTGGCATGCCTAAATTAAACAATTAGACCCTCCTCAATGCATTGGGTTTATTCATTAGTATGTGTGTTTTTTCATAAAGGTACAGTGAAGGCCACGCTATCGGACAGCGGGCATCGAGAGTCAGCTTTCGAGCTCCTCAGTTTGTTCGAACGTTGAGCAAGCATGAGTGCGAAATCGACGGCACTTCCCAAGAGGAAGAAATCAAGGAAGACGTAAAGCGATAGAAAATAGTGATCATACTGAAGCTGTCTCATGCGGAGGCGTGTTAGACGGCTGACGGGAAAGAGGGGAGGTCGAATACTTTTCGGAAGAGTTCTGTGACGTCGTTTTCGTTCAAAACGAATAAGTTGTCGGCGTGAGTCAATATCGTTTCGAGTTTTTAATTAATTAAAAATCTTATGTGTGTGTGTGTGTGTGTCTCTCTCTCTCGCGCGCTCTACAGTTATTATGATCTTCAGTCATCCAATGAAGACGAAGGGATTCCTTCCATTCTCGATACCGTTCATTCGGATGAGGTAGACGGACTGAATCAGGAGCGACGTTCGGCAAGCCGACAGTCCAGCGTCTTCGCCGTCTATCCTTTGCCAGACGACGTACGATTGGGAAATGATAAGAAACGTTAATCCCATTGGATTGCTTAGGAAGAGGATATCGAAAAGAGACCGCCGGCGCCGATGCCTTCAGAGCATTTTGGCCAGAAAATCATGGTCAAGTGCTTGGAACTAAAGTAAGAAGAATAAATAATTAACAGTATTTTCTTTGGTGACGGCTTCTCTCTCTTTCTCTCTCTTCCTCTATCACAGGCTAGAGTTTGTAGTTGAGCCTATTTTTGCTGTCATGGCTTTGTATGATGCCAAAGAGAAGCGGAAGGTATTCATTCCTCTTTCTTTATTACGTGTCTTTTACGCTCTTTTGCTCCTTTTAGATTTCCGAGAGTTTTCATTTTGATTTGAATTCAAAGGACATCGAAAAAATGCTCTCTCGCCACGGAACGGAAAAATGCATGCCGTCCGTCAGCCGTTCCGCAATCTTCTCCATCACCTATCTCAACACGGACGTCTATCTCGTTGTCAAAGTAAAACCTCTATATTGAAATAGGCGAAAGAAGGCGACGCGTGTTTTCCTGCACAGCTGGAAAAAGTGCTACAACAAGGAGACATACCCGAAGCGGCGGAGCCTTATATGAAAGAAATGAATAGCAAGGTGCCGTCAAACATTATTAATGACTCTTTGTGTAGTTAATTAAACGCTTTCCCTTATAGGGCAGGGAAAAAATTCGCGTGGCTGCTATTCACAATTGGGATCGCTTCGGTCGATATCGCATGCCGTTTGCGTGGACGGCCATCAATCTTTCGGAGGTTCTGAAGGACCAGTCGCCGTCTGTTGGCGGGGGAGGAGGCAGCGCTACGATTTCGAGTCACGAATCTACGGAGGGGGGAAGTTTAGGCGCCGAATTGAGGCCTCGAAGCGGAAGCCAGGAACCAGGTAAGAAAGGGAGAGGTCCTCAGAGCAGGGGATACTACTACTATAGTGATTTCTTGTAGGAAAAAGAACGAGTTCCACTCTTCCCATAAGCGGCAGCTTGGCCGTCAATCCCAAGCGAGCGAGCGAGCATGGCCATCGACAACAGCAACCGAGATCGCGAGGAAAGCGACGCCTTGAATCACGTTCTTTCAGGTAAAATTTTTTTAATAAATAATTTTTAAAATACTGTGCGTCAGTCTTGTGTTCATCAGTCTGATCAGTGTAGTAATCAACGGGTCTGCCTTCATGTGGGACATTTTCAATGGAGGCAACGGACTGATCGGTCATAAAAACGTATGCCACGCGCTGGCATTTTCTCGACTGACGTTGGATCTGTTCGTCTTCTTCGTTTTGTTCGTTGCCTTACTAGAAAGACTTTCAGCTGTAAGCCAACCCCACGTGCACAAGTGGACCTACTGCAATTCCGCTTCTATTATTTTGGCTTAGGTATTTTCGGTCGCTCTGGTGATCTCCGCGTCATTTGAGGGAACTCTCGGATATGTTCGTTCAGTTGGAAATTGCTATATAGACCTGCTCAATACCAGGTCGGCGTCTTCCTTGACTTTACTCGTCATCTTCGGTGCACTCGTTTTTCTCAATGTCATTGCCGACGGCGCTCTTTTTTACTATCTCCACAAGCTCAAGTTGATCAAAGACCGCCCCATTGATCGTCAAATTAACCGAATTTCCAGACAAAGATTGCAGAAAAATTTGTCGGTCGCGAGTTTGAAGAGAGCGGCTTCGGTCTCGAGTATTGCCGCCGTTTGCGTTGTCTGCGCGACTATTCCGATGATCCTTTCCCTCGCGTGGAATCGTAGTAAGAAATTTGACGTTGCATCTTTTGAAGGAAGCGGCATCGAAACCCCAGTTACCGTCAACGTCTCGCGAGAGACCCTGTGCCCTCAATTTTTAGAGTTTGTGCCCAATCAGTCTGAAAAGGTTATCCACTTCTTTCTCATGTGGATCATGATAGTGCCTGCTGCACTGATTGTTCCTTACGTACAGGGAATCCGAGGCAACGTTTTTCGTGACTTAAAAGCCGTCATTACGCGACGGCCTCCTGATCGCCGCCGAGAAGAATAGAAACTACATATATATTATTAGCTGCGATGTTTGTCATTGTCTTCGTTAGTAATTGTGGTATTTTATGTTCTAGGCTTTTGTGACTGTCGTGCACAAGACAAAGTCCGGTCTCTCCTTGCCGACCTCTTCATCGGCAGCGTCTTCGTTGTCCGCTGCGACGCAATCTGTATCTCGTTCGCAGACGTTTTCAACGGAGACAACCGACGCCAATCAGCCGTCCGCTTTTCAACGCGTTCCAATCAAGGTGAGGCAGCAACCGCCTAAGCCGAATCAGTCACAATGATTAAAATTTTCGTTGTTATATCCTATGCAAAGTAGCAGCAGCAAAGTTAATTAGCATCGTGCTCTCTACGCGAATAGTTGGGGTTGGGCTAAACGTTTTATCACAGTCAGCAATTGCTCAATATTTTGCCCTCTCATTCCAGATACGGCGCAGACAGGACAGTCATTTCCCAACGTAAGATTCAAAACGTTCTTTAGGAGATCGATCTTATTGGCGACAATGGCGGCGGGTCGCCTCGATAATCCAACTTTGTATTGTTCTAATTCGTGTTTTAGTTGGTAATAGTGATCTCTCGGATTATCGGACGATGCGTCGATGACGTAGAGCAGGCCTCGACATCGTTCGATATGACGAAGAAAAGCGTGGCCAAGTCCTTTGTTCTGATGAGCACCAGGAATGAGTCCAGGTATATCAGCAACTAGAATCGACGGTACATTAGACGGTGAGGGGTCCCTACGTTTTCTCGTACCTGCAACTTGCGCTGGTGGGTCCCAATACTGCACCATTCCTATGTGAGGATTTAGAGTCGTAAACGGGTAGGCGGCTACTTTAGGTTTTGCGTTAGATATAGCTCTTAGAAGAGTTGACTTTCCTGCATTGGGAAACCCGACTAGTCCAATATCAGCAATGATTTTCAATTCCAATTCTAAGACCTTTTCATCCCCAAGGCTACCAGGGGTAAAGAATCTTGGTGCCCTGTTTTTGTTTCTCAAATAGCTTGCGTTTCCTCGGCCTCCTCTACCCCCTCTTACAATGCAATACATTTCTTTATTTGAATCCATATCACTCAAGAGGCATCCATTGTCTTTTACCACGGTGCCCACTGGGACGGTCAGTATAAAATCTTTTCCATCTCTCCCGTGACAATTTGAACCCTTTCCCCTCTCTCCATTTTCTCCTTTATATTGGGGTTGCTTGAGACTGCTAAGATCTCTCGTGTTCCCAAAGGCCTTTAGCCAAATTGCACCTCCGCTGCCGCCGTTTCCGCCATCTGGTCCGCCACGTGCAGGCTGCAAAGTGCAGATCAAACCTCGGACACAGTCGAGAGGAAACGGACCAAAGGCCGCATTTGTAGATCTTAGCGCGCGCGCTGGGCAACTGCCACATCACGTTATGTTCTACGTCGTCCTTCTTCTCATCGCTGTCGCTGGTTTCGCAGCGACCGTGCCACCGCGAACGCACCACAAGTACTGCGTAATCGGCGCCGGTCCAGCGGGCCTCCAAATTGGCTATTTTCTCGAGCGAGCGAAGCGTGACTATGTCGAACGTGCCAACCAATCAGCTTCCTTCTACGTCAAATATCCGCGCCATCGGCGCATCATATCCATCAACAAGCGCTTCACGGGCAAAACGAACGCCGAGTTCAACTTGCGCCACGATTGGAACAGTCCAATCAGCGACAACGCCTCTCTTCTCGTCAAACATTACTCCCCCGACTTTTTTCCACACGCCGACGATCTCTTGCGCTACTTCAACGACTACGCGACGCATTTGAACATCAACGTTCAATACAACACGAACATCGGGAATATAACAAAAGACGGATCGACATTCGGTTTCCCCTCCGACGATCCGGAAACGGAAGGGCTTTTTTTTTATGAATGATACGAATACCGGAAGTGTATACACGTGCCAAGTCCTCGTCGTCGCTACGGGAATATGGGTTCCAAAGCGACCGTCAAAGTTTCCCGGAATTGAACATTTGGAGTATTATGATTCGATGTCGTTGAATCAGAGCGAGTACGAAGGACAGTCCGTGCTGATATTGGGTCGCGGCAATTCGGCGTTCGAGACGGCGGATCACATTGGTGGACACACCGCTCTCATACACATACTGTCGCGATCGCGCGTGAGGCTTTCGTGGTCAACGCACTACGTCGGCGACCTGCGTGCACTGAATAATCAGATATTGGATACGTATCAGTTGAAGTCGTTGGATGCTTTGCTTGAAGCTGATGTCGAGCAAATTGCTATTGAACCGTCTGATGATGGACGCTTTTTTATTACACCTTGATCGGATATGCAAGGTATGGGGTAACCATAGTAGCGAGGAGCGGCACACTCTATTATAGATATTTGCAGTATAGATATTTGCAGATGATGAGGATTTGAGTGAGTTGGGACGACGATGATATTGATTATGACGATGAAGACGCGGACGAGAGAGCTAGACATGAAAACGAGGTTCTTTCGCCTGACGACGGTCTGCCTGACGACTTCAATTTTGACAATTTTGCCATGCGTGAGCCATACGATCGCGTCATCGCCTGTTTGGGTTTCGGGTTCGATTGGTCGCCATTTCGCGACGACGTCAAACCGCAAAGGGAATTGGACGCAAAGCAAAGTATCCAGCCATACGAGGCACGTATGAGTCAACTACGGTGGATAGTATGTACTTTGCCGGCACAAATACACACTCAAGAGACTTCAGGAAGTCGTCTGGCGGCTTTATACACAGTTTTAGGTACACAGGTAAAAAAGTATTTTGTATTAATTAGAAACTGCGTATAAGATTACTTGAACTTCTTTCAGCTCGGGCTTTGCATTATTTGCTTGATTGGCGTTACGAACGCAATCCGTGGCCGTCGCGTTCCGTTCCTTACGTCGATCTTCTTGATTTTGTGCTCAAGCGTATGAATGAAATGTCGGTAGGTGGAATAAAGTGGTTGATCACGTCATTTGTTCGTCATCTAATTTTTTTGCGCTTTAGGGTCCCTATCAAATGTTTGGGTTTCTGGTCAACGTGATTCTCTTGCCGGAGGATTCGAACTCAGCTATTTATCTTGAAGAAGTGCCTATCGATGTCCTGAAAATTATACCGGCCACTCCAATCAGCGCTACATTGTTGTCAATCTCCAGTGCGGAGAGGACTTCTCTGGGCCTGGTAGCGACGTTTTTCGCGAGGATAGAGCTACGGGAGAACCAGCGGACGCGCACAACAGCAACTTTCTCCATCCGGTACTCTTCTACTACGATGCGCCTATGGAGAGTAAGTTTTCTTAGAAGAAAACATCTTATGCTTTAGTTTTCTCTTAGAAATGGCTTCTGCTCGTTTGCCCAAACCCGTCAAGATTCATCACATGGTGGAGGATTTTCTTACGTTGTGGTATGTAAGGAAGAAGTCCTTATTTAGAAATTGAAATGTTGGGTTTTTCATAGGAATGCTCCCGTGTCTCACATTTTGCCTCTTCGTCGTTTCTTCGAAGACATCCTCGGTCAAGATCTGAGGAACTATTTCGCCGACTCCTGCTTCATGGCCGCTCTGACCCACACGAACCTTCCACCCAAATGTGCCGACTACATGAATGGTCAGGGTTTTGTCGCTGGTGAAGAGCTGACCAAAGCCGCAGCACACGTGGGCGCTCAAGTCCTACTCTAAAAACCAGGTTCTTTGAATTGTATTGTGTCTCTTCTGTCAATGCGATAGATATTAGCTCGTTTGCTCATGCTTCGCACGGGCTCCGTCTAAGCGTCTGTAAGAGCAAGTTTTAAACATAAACGTTTAGAGTTGATTACACCGGCGGAAACAATGCACGTGCTCAGGCCAAGGTATCCGGTTTAGCGTGCGATTGGGAACTTCGGTGCATGCGCTGCTCCAAGAGCATGGCTGACAAAACGGAGACGATTAGCAAGAGGTCGTATTGAAATGCTTGCCGTTGTCGCGCGGCTTCGTGGGCCCGCGTTCGCGTCGTTTCATCGCCGATTCGATCGTCGCACGCTAACCGGGGGCCCTGATTTTAGTGAACAAAAGCGACGAGCCAAAGCGGAGAAGAAAGCGAAAGAAAAGGAAGAAAAGGAATTAGCGCGAAAGGCAGGATCAAAGTCGATTCCTTTTACGCGTGCGATCACGCGAAGATCCCGTCCCTCTTTAGGCCGATCCCCAACCCGTTGCAAAAGCGAAGAAAATGAAGACGAACTCGATCCGAATGTGCGCTGCAAAAAAGCGCGAAAAAATTCTCAATTCACGTTTTTCGCTTTAGCAATATTTCAAAATTCGCACGGCGGCGGTCGCCGCTCTAAAAGAAGCGAACGACAATCCGTATCCGCACAAGTTTCACGTGACCATGTCGCTGACCGATTTCATCGAGAAATACGATCATTTGGAGGCGGGCAGTCAAGAGAGTGACGTCACCGTTAACCTCTCGGGACGAATTCACGCGAAGAGAGAATCGAGAAAGCATTTGATATTCTACGATTTGAGAGGCGAGGGAGTCAAACTTCAAATTATGGCCACAGCGAAGTCAGAAGATCAGAGAAGGCGAAGGGGATAACGATGACGTACGTGTCTATTCTAGTGCTTCGACTCAAGATTTTGAACGAATTCACGGCAAAATCAAGAGAGGCGACATTGTTGGTGTCACGGGAAATCCAGGTGAGGATGCTGCAATGTTGCAAATATAGTTACCCTTCTTAATAGATTATTCGTCCTTTAGGCAAAACAAAGAAAGGCGAATTGAGTATTATTCCTCATACGGTGCTTCTCCTCTCGCCGTGTCTGCACATGCTGCCACATCTGCACTTTGGTCTTCGAGACAAGGCACGTTCGTCATTCCGCGTTTGTGTCTATTTTATAACAGACAGATATTTCACACAAAGACTCGACTCAACTAAAACAGCGCAGCAGACATAACTTTTAATCATCAAATTTAATTACACAGTCGTCCTCTCTATTGCCTTCGGTGGTTAATATATTATAGTGACGATCATCTTCAGCCACTAGAGCCCAGCTTTGGACAGTCCTCAGCCGAATCATCAGGATACAAAGTAACAAAGTCCTCTTTACCAAACTGAGAAGGCCTCATTACCTTAAGAGTTGCCTGCAACGAAAAACCAAGCAAAAACATCTCAACCTTAAAGAAAATATTTATCACGCAATGATACATAATAGCTATACGAATACCTGTTCGAGTCCCCCAGTATCACCTACAACGTTGAGATGATTTTCCATGAATGCTTCCGGGTTTGGTGAAGTGTCTCTGGCAAATAGTACATGTGCCCAGAAAGGAGCATCTTCATTACGCTGTATATTAGCATAGAGCTCAACAGCGGCTTTTAGCATCAGGAATTTGATTGATTCCATAAGGCCAAGGGTGATCCGCCAATTTTTGTCGTCATTGAAAAGCGCCAAGACGTAATCAAGTCGTTCCTTGTAGTGTTTTCGTCTAACGCATTCTCCAGCCTAAATAAACGACATATATTTGAGAAGAACTAGATTATTGATCTTTACTCTAAAGCTAAGAACTTGAAGGCAATCAGTCAACACAGGTATGACTTCTTCCTCGTCTAGATGCAAACGTTTCGCAAAACTCCATTTAGTGAGCCAGTGACAGTGAAACTGTCTCTTGAAATCTTCCACCAGCTAAGGACAGTAACGTATCTCTTATACAATTCGTTCACTTTGAATTTATTTACTGTTTTGTAGGGAAGAGCCTCCCACAGTCTGAGCATTGGAGTTCTATTTGTGAGGGCTTGGAAAAGAGACGCTCGTATAGCGCAGTAGTTATCTCCACGGATTTGTCTCAACGTGTCAAACCCTAACCCTTTGATCGCACTATATCCCTGCAAAGAGCAGCAACGTAAGTCAAGATCTACGTTTATTTCTAAGGCTATACATTGAGCACTGCTCTAGCCTTTGACGTGTTTCCCTTCCATTCCCGTTTAGCGTAACTTTCTATGTCAAAACGGTCACTGACGCCAGCACGCTGAAGACCTTTCTCTTTCTCGTGGAGTGGGCGTCTCTTTGCTGGCAACTCGGGTCCAGCTAAAACCAATTCATATTTATTACGTCACAAATTTATGACGTCACTTACATCGAACGGGTTTTTCTTTTTGAGTGCCGCTTGCCGCTTCCGCTGCCTTCCTTTTCGCCTTTCTCGATTCGCCGTCTTCCGGTTTGCGTTTCTCGCGTTTTCGTTCGACGTACGTGCCGGCAATCTTCGCTACGGCGGCCGATTTCGATTCGGCGAACTGGATTCGCAATGGTTTGTTGAGAAAGGAAAGGCCTTGCATCGATCGAAGCGCGTTTGTCGCCGCGCCGGTGTCCTTGAAGACGACGAACGCTTGGCCGCGCATTTTCACCGTTTCTATCGCTATGATGTCGCCGAATTCGGAAAATATTGCATACAGGCTTTTCTTTAGTTCTGTTTCAATGCATTTTGGTGAGAAGGGAAAGGCTTGGTCTTCAGTTTACCGTCTTTCTCCACTGTCTCGTTCAGGTTATTGATGATAATCGTCTGATTCGGCGGGATTTCCATTATTATCCGCTGCAGGATGAACACAACAATTAGTAAAAAGGAGCTGCAATGCGACCTTACATCTATTGCACCACCTGATTGCACAAATGCGTCATAATAAGTTCCCGGATGCTCTGCAGCCACGTGCGCATCCCTGGTCCATATAAGAATTACCCGTATGAGACGTAGTCTGAGACCCATTGAGACGTAGTCTGAGACCCATTGAGACGTAGTCTGAGACCCATTGAGACGTAGTCTGAGACCCATTGAGACGTATTATGAGACGTACTGAGAGTTAGTATGAGACAATGAAAAATTAGGTTGAGGACTTTCGTCACACCAATAACAAATAGGCCTATCTAACTAATCAACATTATTTCAATTTTTTGTCCCTGTTCCTAATAGCTAAAAATAATGTAACATGTCGCATTAAATTCTCTGGGGACATGTATGCGCATTGCGATTTCATTCTCACAAGCCCTGAATGCCCTTGCTCATTAACCTGACTGTTCATCGACTGCAGCACAGGGTTGATGTACGTATCAACGCAGTAGCCTTCTGAACATCTAATAAACGGTATTAGCGTCTATGCGGTGGCTGTTTTTGTAACATTATACCCTGTGTGGTTCCACCAGTGGAAACGGTCCACGAGAAAAGTTGTACCCTTACACAAGTTAGGCTCTCTGAATCAAAATGAATATTATATAGTAGACGAATTATCTAATGTCATGTACCTGTTCAGAATGTACTCGTGTAAGTTGCAGGCGTTGTCGTAAAATACGTATCTTGGTTGTTTCTCAAAAGCTGTCGCTAAAAGCTGGAATACTGTTCGCGGACTCTCCACGTCGATCAGAAGTTGGAAACCGTATGAAACACCATGACGGCAAAAGACAGTGAGAATCCCTGGAGAAAGCGTTCTGTGGCCTTTCTTCTTCTTTTGGCAGATTTTGCTTTCCTTTCTTTTACTGTCAGCTTTGTACAAAGGAAGCCTAAAAATGATAACGTTACTTATTTACTTACTTATGTTTCTATTTATTTATCTATTTCTTTCTTTCTTAATTTATTTGAGTGCACGTGCTTGGACTGCACTTACCTTCGACAAGTGGGCCAGTTAGGGAAGAATTTCATTTCGTCATCTTGGTCGAAGCTGGCAGACGATAGCTCATCGGCAGGGTCGTATGGTGACAATGCCAGGCGAATGATATCGCCGCAAAGCGCTCGACACGATGTCATCAATTCTTCAGACGAAACGTTTTCAAGGCAAGTTGATATGTATTTTCCAAGAAACGGCGCTTGCTTATAAACAGTCTCCATTTCGATTAAAGATATCTCATCACCTTCCACAAACTTCCTTCCTATAGATCTGCACATGGTTGACAAAGGATCTGTACCACCTATTTGCAATAACCCGCAACAAGACGACGACTTGGCAATGCTTTTGAGAGCAAAAATCAACGGCCCCGGTATACAGCCTTCTTCGCGATATAAAATTTGCAGAAAATTTGATAAGCTGGTTAGGTTGCCCATGTCCAGTCGTTGAACAATTTGGTCGACAGTATGCGCTGACAATGCAATCGGACCGTTTCGTCTTCCGGAGCACAATTCTGATAACAATTTCCTCGCATTTGCGTCACGAATGCACACCCTATCACTGAAACGTGATCCGTCGACGATAGGCGTGTCGATACTGGCGGGGTTCTCGACAGATGCTTTCATTAGGTCCTTTCGGCAGCCCAACGTCAAACGACAACACTTCGGGCAATTGTCCGCAGGAATTGCAGATGAAAGACTCTGTCAAATCCATGTTTTTCAATACATTGTGGACAAACCCTAGCCAGGCTTTACGCATAACTTAATTGATAGGGTATGGCACGCTGGCCAAACAATTCCATATCTCTCTTCATGTATCTATTTTTAGGCAAGCGGCCAACTAGCAGCTGCCGTATACTTCAGAAAGGGTACAGACCTAATTGTACATGGAGACGCTGCTGTGGCCGCCATAGTGAAGAAGGCGGTGAATTCGTGTGAAGATGACATTTCCGATGCTCTGAAAACGGCGCCAATAGTTGACGAAAGAGACGCTATACGACGTTCAGCTCTAAATCCGGAGTTAAAAGGCCTTCATGAACTAAAGGCTCTGATTCCGAAATTGGTCAAAATGACGACAGGTTTGCCTTGTTTATGTCTGCGGCAGAGTTGTTATTACTAATAATATACATTTACATTTCAATTACATAGTGGTTTTGTGTAATGAAATACTGTATTACATTATAGGTAGAGGAAAGCCTGGATGGGGCGTTGAGGCCAACAAACCGGATTGGTGGCCAATCGATTTTTCTTTTGAAAATCCCAGCCAGGACAGGCGAGAGTTGGCAAAAAGGACATGTTCGTGGACCGAAGTCCTACGCCGCATTGTACAATCTTATGTCACTTGGTGTGAGGGTAAGATTACGTTTACATACTTGATTTCGTACTTATTCGTCTCTAATTTCTGCAGGTACTGCAACAGCGCTGACTTCCAAGGAGGTACAAATGATCAAACCAACGTAGGCTTTAACAACAATTTTGTTCATGGTCATCATGTAGGTATTACCTGTTTCGTCTCTCATGCCATCAACCCCGGTGAAAACAGTGCAGCCTACAACGCCAGAACAACGTACAACACCGAATACAGCAGCAACGTCACCGGCGCTACTGTCTTCTCCTTCGTGGCCCATCATCATCGTCGAGCCTCCTCAAGATCTGCCAGAATATGTGACTCGCCGAAGGATGTGGCTAAATGACGAAGTTATGAATGACAGCCTTGAAATAATGGAGAAACAATTTCCAAATCTTGACGGATTTCAGGCAACAACATTAGGCGAATCGTTGCAATACCGCGTCGTCCGGAACAACAATATACAAATCTTGAACGTCAGCCGCATGCACTGGGTTGCCACCTCTAGCGACGAGGAGGGTAACATATATCTCTACGACAGCTTGTTTAGCGGATCATTAGATTCAACCCTTGAAAATCAATTAGCATCCATCTACAGAACGCACGATTCATCTTTTAACGTGCACGTGCTACCCGTTCAGCAGCAGCAGAACGGAAGTGACTGTGGAGTGTTCGCAGTCGCTTTCCTTGTAGAAGTTGCCACCGGAGGCGATGTCAACACGGTTATTTTCCGACCTGAAGCTATGAGAGGGCATCTGGCGAAGTGCATTAAAGAAAACAAATTTAGCCCATTTCCTAAAAGGCAACGACGCACAAAAATCGCTAGGGCCGAGGCCTGCACAATAACCATCAAGGTGTACTGCGTCTGCCGCCTGCCAGAGACGTTCTCCGCCACAATGTTCGACTGCGACAGCTGCCATGAATGGTTTCATAACGACTGCTTTGGGCATCAAAAAGCGCCAAGCCATTTCATCTGCAGTGAATGCAGCGCAAGGAGGGGAAGGAAGAGAAAGGCTAGAGAAATTTCTAAGAAACACTGATTTGACGTAAAGGATTGTATCGAGGATTATTTCTGTTCAGCATTCATTCATTCATTCATTCATTCATTCATTCATTCATTGATTAATTCATGTGCGTGCGTTATTGAAATAAATCTGGTTGGGTGAGCGAGTGAGCGGCCTAATTGGTAATTGTGTGACGAAAGTCCTCAACCCAATTTTTCATTGTCTCATACTACGTCTCAGTACGTCTCAGAATACGTCTCAGTCGGTCTCATAATACGTCTCTGTCGGTCTCATAATACGTCTCAGTCGGTCTCAGATTCCGTCTCAATGGGTCTCAGATTCCGTCCCAATTGGTCTCAGACTACGTCTCAATGGGTCTCAGACTACGTCTCATACGGGTTGTAAATACCTCCCCCTTCGTGAAGATATCCGGGCTACGCGAGACTACGGGGAGAGGTCTGCGATTCGTGCTTTCGTCCCTTTCGTCGCAAATCACCATCCAATCATGCTCCTGGAGATATTCGGACTGGATTTATCCGAATCCGGCGCGACGATGCCCCTCGAAGGATCCGTCTCCATACCGCAGCGGTTCGAATGAAAGACTTCAAGGGCAAGACAACGGCTGTAGAGGGATCTATCTCTTCTTCCTCTTCATATTTTAGGAGGAGAATATGAAGAGGAAGAAGAGATAGATCCCTCTACAGCCGTTGTCTTGCACGAGGTCAGTACTATAGAAGAAAAAAGGAAACTTGCTAATTTTTATAGTCGAGGTAAGAAAAACTCAAATATCGTATTAATTAATTAATTAATTAATTAATAATCCTCATTTGTTTATTTATTGATAGACTATTGTTCAAGAAGAGGATACTCAACCTTTGACAGGTTGGCCATATAGCTAATACATGTAAAGTAGTCTCTCGTTTGAGCGAGATGATATTTTTTCTCAGAACCAATCATTGCTCCCGACAAGAAAGTCAAGTTTTCTCACGTCGAACGAGACACTCCCGACACCGTTTACGACTTGGAGTGAGGAGTTTTGCATTGCGTCTTTCGTCACTATAGTAACCTTGTGTATATAAGATTTCTCGCCGATTTGATGGACAATTCCGAGTTGATTCGCAGCGTTGCTTTCATCGGTCACCTTCATCACGGAAAGGTTTAAATTGATACCTTTGTGACGTCACCAAAACGAATGTCTCTCTCTATCAGACTTTCTTCGTCGATCTTCTCATTGATTGAGCAGACTCATCCAGGAATTCATTCTAGAGAAGACAAAGACGTAGAGAAAGAATTTTCTTTATTATTATTATTATATTGATCTGGACCGTCTTATATCTAGCTTCGCTACACGGACACGCTCTTCACGGAACAGGAGCGCGACGTCAGCATCAAGAGCACGCCCGTCAGTCTCGTTCTTCAAGATCTCAAGGACAAATCGTTCTTATTCAACGTCGTCGACACGCCAGGCAAGAAAAAAATGAAAGACGGGAAAGAAAATAAATAAATAAATGAATATCTGATTGCACGCAGGTCACGTGAATTTCTCCGACGAAGTAACGGCAGCTCTTCAAATATGCGACGGCGTCGTCATCTTCGTCGATGCTTCAGAGGGTGTAAGTACAGTAGTCGTCTTACGAAAGGGTGGAAAAAAGAGAGGGTTCTCCTTTTAGGTTATGTTGAACACGGAGCGGCTGATCAAGCACGCTGTTCAAGAGCTATTGCCTATTTTGCTTTGCATCGACAAGGTGCGCGAATTCTCGCACTAACTAAATTTTTTTATGTGTAATAGATTCTCGTTCCCCCTCCCCCAGATCGATCGACTCATCTTGGAACTCAAGTTGCCTCCAGCGGACGCCTACTACAAACTGAAACACGTCATAGACGAAGTGAATTCGCTTATAGGGTAAGAAATAAATAATTTATAATGAATTGTAATGAATTGTAACGAATTTCTGAAGCCAAATTCAAAATTATTGGCTTCTCCAAACATCATACGTCAGCAGTTACGTCAGCCTGCTTAGCGACAGTTAGCGTGCGTTCAAAAAAGAAAACGATGTCGTCCGTTTTTCGTCATTTGACTTTACGCGCCCAACAGCATGGCCTATGTGGATAGAACGTTATAGTCTCTACAGTGAGCTCACCGGGTTAGACAAAAGAGACGCGGCGACCCAACTGAAATATCCGTCCTCGAACGCTACCACTTCCACAATCGTCGTCAGAATATAAAGGACAAGGAGAGGAGATGGGCAGCATCAACAAGCATCCTTAATTAACTAAGCAACGGCATGGGTGCCTCACGTGCTGCGTAGGCAACCTGCGTCATGCGCAACGTGAGTGCGTCACACGCGCGAATACTCCACAGGCAGTAAACTCTCTGCGTTCATCGCAGGAGATGAGATTCTACCTCGAAGCCTCTCGACGATCGTAAACAACTCGCAACGGAGCGACAACGAGCGTCGGCTTGGGCGGGGCATCTGGGTGACATGCAAAGACCACGTTTAGGATTCACATCCGGGCGGCCGATCGAAAATCACCATGGCAGCGGGAAAGGCGATCGATCCCTTCTGGGCCGTCTATCAGGTCCACATCGACAGCAAAGACGCTCACGAATTATTAGAATCAATGAAAATTGGCCGATTAGCACCGGAAGACGTCACGCCCCCGCCGGAACGAAGTCCTTTGCTCAATATTCGCTCACGACGACCTTTCAACGCCAAACCGCCCCTCTCGTTGCTAAGTGAATCTCATTGACTTTGATTGGTCGGGAAAAGAAGCCTCAGTTTACTATCCTGTACCTCTCAACGACGGAATCGATTGGCCAAAAGGAGCAGCGTTTGATCAGCGCATACGTAAGGAGCACGATTGCTTCTTCCTGGAGAAGCACTTGTCTCAGCTATGAATGTCAATTGCTCTGCTATTATACTGTCTACTTTAGACTTGTGTTGTAGCGCTCGTGAGCGTACTCTACTCTATTGTCTCAATCATTTTCGCGTCTAAACCGTAGAAATACAGTACTACTAAGCAAGTAGACTTATAGGTCCTTTGCTGTCGACTACTCACCCTGCCAGTAGCCAAATCATGAGACAAAAATTGCCCTGATAAGGATGGAGTTTCTGAGTGCAGAAAATTATTTTAGCCAAAGAACAGTTTGTGCCTAAAAATTGGGGATTTCTTTCAAGCGAATACAAAAAGGCAATATTTAATTGGAATCTATGATTTGCCTTCAAATAAATTTTAAATACAGTCAGCTTCCTTCTCCCAGGAAGGCGGCAGAAAAGATACAAACTTCCCCCTCTGGCTCCTGCAAACATGTCACAAAGTCTCACCAAAACGTCAAAGGAATCATATCACGTGGACATCTATGGACCATAAGTAGAGGAATCCATTTCTAAATCTAGCTTTAGTAGTGGCTGGTGTCAAAAAGTTGTCTTTTTGTCCGGGACTGTGAAGAGGGGAGGAGTGTGACGATTCTATATGTCACGTGGCCAACTGAAGCTTGCGCAAAACGCTGTCTATCACTACGTTGTGTTGTCCGTGTTGTATAGCGTTTGTACAAGTGTACGCGTGCTCATGGACGCTACGCCGAGCAAATATAGCGGCCTCTGTCGAGCTCAGCTCAGCTACGACTACTTGCACACCAACAGGTACATGTAGGACGCTTCGGTTCCTTGTACCGCCGAAAATCGCAGCTTTCGCTTGGATTTTGGCGGCTCAAGGAACCAGTTCGGACGTACGTCGCGCGTGGCCACGTCCGATAGGGCCCTATCAACACGGGAAGAAGTAAAGGTCTTCTTCCGTGTTTATCCGGGAAATCAAGGGAGGGTCTCTGAAGGAGGAGTGTTATTATTTTCAATTTTAGCACCACCCACGAATTCTTGTTCGGCGCTTTGGCGGAACTCGTAGACAACGCAAGGTGAGATGATACGGGGGGCACGGTCAATCTGCTCCTATTCGACTTTTCTAGGGATGCCCAGGCAAAATCCATCCGAATTTACACAGGTAAGGGCGCCAGCAATAAATAAATAAAAATTCATTATTTTTCGGTGCAGAAAAATGTGACAAAGTTCGCAAAAGTCGAATTTTGTCTTTTCTTGATGATGGCGAAGGAATGAATCCAGGTTAGTTTCAGTTATATATGTATGTATGATCTGCGTTTCAAATTGTTATATAGAGGAAACTGCTAACATCATCAAATTTGGTCTGTCTTCGAAACGGCTGGCGCAAAAGGAGCAAATTGGGCAGTATGGCAATGGGCTAAAATCGTAAGAATAATTGCCTATAGTTTTGAAGGCAAGATAGTGTGTTAGGGGTTCCATGAGAGTCGCAAAGGATATGATACTGTTTACAAAATGGTATGTAGACACAACTTCACTTGCAGCTTTGATTTTTTTTCTTTACTACAGCAAGCAAACGATGACCTGTCTACTCTTGTCACGGTCCTTTCACGAAGTTGAAGGATTAAAAGAGGTCATTGTTCCATTGCCATCATGGATGGGTAGAAGCCCTTTTGCCACATCACAAGCTGAGAAGGATCAAGTATAACGAAAAATATATAGAGAGAAATGAACTTTATAAACAAATATAGCACTTGATGGAAATGGAAATTATTTTGAAATTTTCTCCTTTCAACACCGAAGAGAAGTTGATGGAGCAATTTGCTAAAATCAAAAGCGGCATGCACAACAGCTGTGGCCCATTGATTAAATCAAGTAGAATTTCTCTTCGTTTTTTTTTCATAGAAACTGGAACTCTTGTTATGCTGTACAATCTCAAAGTGTTAGATTCTGGAGAAACAGAATTGGATGTAAAAACGACTTGGAACTATTAAATATCTTCATTAATCTTGAAATCGTTTAGTTTCACACAGATCCTAACGACATTCGCTTGACTGACGATTATCTTGACATGAGTCTGCAAAGGTTTGACGGCGTTTGAATTATTTTTAAAATTAACGTTTGTTTGAAAAAGTACCGTTTCGGAACGCACCTCCTTTCGCGCTTACCTATCTCTGCTCTATTGCAATCCAAGGATGAAGATCTACCTGCAAGGGAAGAAAGTGCTGACAAAAAGGCTTGATCAGCACCTCTTCAGACCAAAGTAAGCTTGACCTTCTCCTCTACTGCTGCTCGCGAGTTGAGAGATTGCTGCACGGCAGAAAGTACGAATATACTTCGAAAAAGTTCAAAGCTCGCTCCCAATTGGACGCAGAGGAGGCGAAAAAAGCAGCAACGCGTGGTACAGTAACCGTGTACGCGTGCAAGATGACAGCTAAGTAGACTTACGTTTTAGCTCAAGAAAAAGCGAGGGAGCTTGAGCTGAAAGCGAGGTAGCATTAGGGCAGTGCGCGACATCTGTAGCTACGTGATGTTCGTTCGTTCGTTCGTTAGAAATCTGACTGATTCTTCGTACACGTCTGGAGAAGGAAGAGTAAGCGCAGCGCAATTTTTCAAAGGAAGCGCTTTATTTTATTTCCTTCTGTTCTAGGCTGCTTTTCGTCAGGCGGAGAAAGAGGCGACGGACGCTCGTCAAGAGGCGAACAAACTTGAAAATATCGCCAAGATAAAGCAACGGTGTGACACCGTGAGATGGTATCGCAACTCACAGTTGGAGAGACGTCTGTTTAGCGCTCTTACTCAACCGAAAACGCTGACGTTTATATTTGGTTTTAATATCATGGATAGAAGCTGCGAGGGATTCGTCGTATACAATTGCGATCGGTAAGAATAAGATAGGTCACTAAACGCGGAGGAAAGAAATAGATATTTTGTTATAGTCTCATTAAAATGTTTGAGCGAAGTTCACATCAGTTGGACGGCAGACCGTAAGCTGTCGGCTACAGAATGCTCCTTTTTTTCATCACTCCTTCTTTTAGAGAGTATAGGGGAATTATTGGTAGGCTTGCTTGCATATTTTACTGCGTGGACTATGTGCGCTCATAATAGGATTTGTCAATGTTCCTCACGTGGTATTGGAACCTACCCACAACAAGCAGGACTTTGCCAATCCCCAAGCAAGCTATTGAAACTTGAGGAGAGCCTCTCTTGAGTTTGCCGTTTTGTAGGAGTACCGCTTTTTACTTAAAGCTATGAACGAACATCTTCAGCAATACTGGCGGGACATGAAAATAAGTAAGTTCAGACGCATCAGTATATATCCAAAGTTAAAATTTGAAATTCCGGTAAAGGCAATTTGATTGAGTTCTGGTAAGATTCTATAGTTACTTAAGCTGTGGCCAATTTATTTACCATAAGGAGTCGCTATGGCTATTCTCCGTCGAAGCCGTGGGCTGATTTGCCTTCGGACGAGTCCAAATACGCGAAAATCAGACGTATGAAAGTTCAGATGGATATGCAGTGCGGTACGTCAAAGTTACTGCTGTACTGATCGTCGGCATTTTGCATTTCCTATATAGACGCGTGCCTTAAATGGAGAAAGATTCCGTTTTCGACGAAGAAGTTTGATTATAAGTTTACTGATGACTGGACGTGCCAGCTCAATTGGGATCCAGCCCGCAACAGGTACTCATACCCTAATCATAGACCTGGCCAACTAATGACTGAGGGAATAGGTGTTCGAAGCCGGAGCAAGTGGTTGTCATTGCAACGGGTCATCTGACCAAACCAACCCCGACGGAGAACCGTCGGTCAGGCCTGGTACGAATCTCGTTGCTGGGTAATGCTAATGAATTAATAAACGTTTGACTGCTCGTAAGACAACTCAGCCGCCAGCTCGTGGTCGCTCTTTCTGTGGAGAGACAGGAGTAGTAGTGGTAATAGTAGGATTGATATTGGTGTTGTCCTGATCCTCGTCTTTGCAGGCTGCTGCTTCTCAAAAAAGAGGCTCGTCTGCAGACGACAGTAGAAACGTATTCGTTACCAACGAAACACCGCTGCCTTCAGTGGTACGTATTTTGTGTGTTGGTCACTGTGGTAGTTTTTGCTGTGGAGTAGTTTGTCGCAATTTTAAACATCTTCCTTGTAAATAGGACGAACAGCAGCAAGACCCTGTGCCAAATGAAAAACGCAGACGATTGAGCCACCCAACGGCTGCAAAGAAGGTCAAAAAAGACGGCTCGAGCTGCAGACGACCCAAGAAACGTAGTCGGAAAGCTTTGCGGCGAATTCCCGATGACGATGACGATGACGTTGACGACGACGACTTTGACGACGTTGACGACGACGACTTTGACGACTTTGACGACTACTACTACGACGACGGTGGCGACGACGACACTTTTAGCAAGACTTCGGAACGTCAAAACATGGTAAAGTACAGCAACTGAGTTATCAGGGCAATTATTAATTAATTAATTAATTAATTAAAGATGCGTTTTTTTGTGTCCAGGCGCACCAGTTGCAAAAAAAGGAAAAGAGGCTGAAAGAAGCCGAGAAGACGTTGAAAGAAGCTGAGACGACTGCAAAGAAGGTCAAAAAAGACGGCTCGAGCTTCAGACAACCCAAGAAACGTAGTCGGAAAGCTTTGCGGCGAATTCCCGATGACGATGACGAGGACGTTGAGGACGACGACTTTGACGACGTTGACGACGACGACTTTGACGACTTTGACGACTTTGACGACTACTACTACTACGGCGACGGTGGCGACGACGACACTTCTAGTGAGACTTCGGAACGTGAAAACATGGTAAAGTATAGCAACTGAGTTATCAGGGCAATTATTAATTAATTAATTAATCAATTAACTAAAGATGCGTTTTTTGTGTCTACAGTTGCAAAAAAAGGAAAAGAGGCTGAAAGAAGCCGAGAAGAGGCTGAAAGAAGCCGAGAAGACGTTGAAAGAAACTGAGACGAAGTTGAAAGAAGCTGAGACGAAGTTGACGAACGTGCGCAAGACAGCATGTTTGATTTTGGCCACCAAAGTTGATAAGGTAAGGTATGAAAGCTGCCTTTATATCTTGACCCGAATTTTTTTATTTTTATAGGTTTTTTATAAGTATATTCCTAATCCGTCAGACGACTTCGACGCAGCCCTGGAAAAATTGCATCAAAGCACGCGAAGTTGACTTGCGAAAAGAACGAGTTTTGGTGGCTTTCCTTTTACTCAGTTGAGAAAGGATGGCTGCTATAGAGATTTTTTGTTTTGTTGGCTAGTTTAATTTAACCTACTGCAAGTTGCTACAGTAAGAGAGTCCTGAGAGGGCGAGATAATTACATTACTTAAATTTTCTGTTGTCGCGTGCGTTAGCCAGTCATCTGCCCTTTCCCTGGCCCTTTCTGCCCTCTGGCAATGGAACTACGACGACGACGCCGTTCGTAAAAGACGATTGCACGCACAGACTAACGGAATCGTTCGAACATGGCTGCATCGGTTGGCAGCACGTCCGAATCGGTACGCAAAGCGAATCGCTCTCCCCTTCTCTTCGAAAGTCGTCTTTTTCTTTAGGAAATCAATGATGTTCAAACCGAAGTGCGCTCAAAAAGGTTCGGTCTAGCGACGGCGACGGCACGGGGGGAGAAACGCTTTTTTCTTCCAGCTCGAGCGTCGAAGGCTTTCTCGCCACGAAGAGAGAGTGCACGCTAACTATAGAATATCTGAACGTCACATGGCGCGCTCCCTCATTTTATTCTATTCCAATCTCACTCCCGAATATTGCTCGTTTCCGAGGCCAACGAATCCACGCGTGACCGCTCGGCGTCGATCTTCTCCTGCTTCGCCTCCCTATCGTGAACGACGAGCGTCGGCCACCAATCAAAACCCTGTAACTTTCCCCAAACCATTTCGCCGACGACGCGACACGACAACAAAGCTTACACAAACAAATAAAATAAATAATAGTAGATTAATTAATTAAGATATTGCTGTGGGTTGTCCTCACTTCCTTTCTCTCCGCTTCCGCTGCTTTCGCTCGCTTACGTTCGGATTCCGGACGCGGAAGCGGCGGAGGCGGGGGCGCGATTCCAAAAATCGTTTTACGCGATTTTTGCGCAGGCTAATCCGATTGCGCACTTCTCCCGTCTCCCGTCTCCTTCACTTAGTTGAGGCGCTCTCCTCAATAGTGTATAGCGTTCAATGTTTGATGCCAATTTTAATCATTAGTTAATCCGGGGCGTGCTTTTACCAGTCCGGGACTGCAGTGCGAGCCCTGAATGAACCAGACTCTCCGCCTGGCGAAGCGATCCTGCGTCCTTTGGCGGCTACACCTCTTCAGAATGATGCGAAAGTCTTTTTTTCTTCAAGAAAGGTAAGCGTTCGCGCGCTTCAAACTCGTTTTCGCGACGATTTGGTATCCGACTACGCCGCTAATCGCTTTCCCCTCATTTTTCCCTTTCCGTACGCATCCAGTCAGTTGCGCAGGGAAGTTCTTTTACTCGAACCGAAGCGTCTCGGCCTCTCTTCGCGATCCGCTGGGTTTTCCGAGCCCCTATATAATTTAGAGACGCCAGCACACTGTTAAAATAGGAGGTGTCGCTGCATCCCAGATTGTGGTTCAAAACGCTTGCCACAGGAGTGAACCACTATTGGGCTTCGCGGAACACCTTTGTCTGGTGTTTTCTCAACCTCACTGCCCTTAGGTCCGGCGAGCCTCGCGCAGGTGTTAGCCAACACCATATAGAGCGTTACACAGTCACTTAAGAATGACAGACTAACTCTTACACATAAGGATGATTTAGCACCCTAATTTTTTATTAGGATTAAAATCATTATTAATTACTTAAAAATAATAAAAAAATAATACAAAAGTAATGTTATTGTTTTTCTTCTTTTCTCACTTTCTTTCTTTCACAATTCTTCGGCTGTAGAATTTCTTTTGCTCTACATAAAAGGGCGTGATGGAGTTCCTAATTGTTCAGGTGTAATAGAAATTCTCTGCTTATTATCTTATCAAATTTCATTAGCCTTCAATTTACGTTAGATGAAAGAAGGCAACAGAAATGATAAAATAACTACAGTACATTTAGCAAAGACGTCTAATAAGCAAAACCTTAAATCACAAAAATCTGTTGTCCTTCGCAGGGATACTAAACAATAGTATCCTTGGTCTTTTCCCTACCTCTCGATATATTAACTGCGCTGAAATTTGATAGTATTCATCTGCCACTTGAAAACATTTTTAATTATCTGCAATTTTGATATACGTTTGGGTAAAAATAAAACTGAGATATCTACATCTATAAAACACTTTGTATTTAAAAGTTTTTTTTGAGAAGAAGACTAAACCTTATTCAAGACTCACCTTAGTCAAGATCACGCCTTCAATTTCACAATTTCAGCTAAAAAAGTTTTTAGACTCTAATTTTCTGACCTTCCTGCGTTTGATGGAAATAAAATGGCATTTTCTATAACAATATTTCAGCCTAGGGGTCACAGTTGTGAAAAAAACAAAAATTAAATAAAAATTAATTTCTTTATTGAAATCCCTTATCACTGTGTTTTAAAGAATGTAATTCACTCTGTTGAATTCTTCGCTCTGACATTCTGCAACAATTCCTGATTTTTTTGCATTTTATATTTAGAAACTAGTTTAATTTGCGATTGCCTGCTGTTCTTCTCTCATATCTCCATGTCACCGCTCATCTGGAATCAGCTGAGCATACAGGTTACGATTGAGCGAAAAGAACAACCGTTTTTTATATTTTGGTTTGATTTCCATGTCACCACTCAAGCTAACACGTAGATGTTAGCAGAGTATACAGGTACTGATCGATGCCGCTGTAATTTTAATTATTAGCTGTTATTAATTTAAAAGATTCGAGATGGAGAATATTTATTTTGAAAGCGTTTCTTTGTCTCTGATCTCCATGTCACCGCTCGTCTGAGAATCAGCTGAGCATACAGGCCACGATCGAGACAGCAGCATACCAAAGGTTCGAAGTAGTTAGCTCGATCTCCATGTCACCACTCATTCTCACCAAGGAGAATTCTGAGTATACAGGTACTGATCGATGCGGGAAGATTGAACAAATTTTAGAGTAATTTTAATTATTTGTTGATATTAATTTAAAAAGTTACGAAATGGCGAATATTTATTATTTTACACGTATTTGTTGTCTGTGATCTCCATGTCACCGCTCGTCTGAGAATCAGCTGAGCATACAGGCCACGATCAAGACAGCAGCCTACCAAAGGTTCTACATAGTTAGTTCGATCTCCATGTCACCACTCCTTCTCACCGAGGAGAAATCTGAGTATACAGGTACAGATCAATATCAGATGTTAAAACTACCTTAGTTTTTCGGAATTAAAAACTAATTACTATAGGATTTTGCGTCTGTTGGGCTGTACGTGTAAACTATAATGGTCTGTTGTTGGCTGTTGAAGTCAGTGGACAGAACGGCCAACCTAAAACCCTATTCTAACAATAAAAACGCGCTGCACATATATGCACGCATATGTATATAAATAGTAGGCCCAGCATGCACACGTTTACATGTTTGGAACGTTAGAATAGGCTTTCCTCTTCATTTCGCGTGCGCTATACAGAAGGATTCTGGGAGGTCAGGGAGGTTGACGAAGCGAAGTCGACCGCTCGCCCAACGGCGATCGAATCGAACGCTTCCTCCGACCGTAAGGCGAGTTTTGGGAGCGATTGGCCGAGTTCGAGAGAGGCGAGCTGCGCGGGAGTTTCCCTTCGGCTCGTCGCTGGCCTCCGAAAGTGGTTAGAATCGCTCTAGATCGTGTTTTTGGCTTCTCAATAGCGCGTAGGTTAAGTTTCGGGGCCCAATCTCTCGCGATCCGAACCGGAAGTAGAAACTCGGGCGATTCTGTCTCTCTGACAGATATTTTCTGACTTCGTAGGCGGATAAGGCAATGCAAAAGACATCGAAGGAGCGTCTCAGCAGCCGTCTCTCGGCTGCGAAGAAAATCAGTAAGCTGTAGAGACCTTTTGAATTTATTTGTCTCAATCTCTTCTCTGTTATTTTTCTTAGGGTCCTAGGATGAAGAAGAGTAGTTGTAGAAATTTTTAATTTTTTTGGAATTTTTTTGTATTTTTTAAAAATTATTTTTCAGAATAAACTTTTTGAAACCGAATAAATTTGCTCTTGAAAAGCGTACAAATATCCTCCAACACATCTGCAAAAAAAAAGATCTCGAAATGTAATAAAGTTTTCGAAATATTCAAAATTATATGTAAAATGCTGCTGTTATTGATTTCCGAAATAACATTCTCAAAAATTTTGAATTTTTGATCACAAAAAGAACCTACATAATGAATTTGTTTGAGTGTAAGTTTAATTTGAGAAAGTATGTATTAAAGAAGATATCAAATTTTGAAATTTACATCCGGGACTTCTGTTTTTTTGATTGCTAATAACTCTCGAACGGATTGTCAGATTCAAAAAATTTTTGCGCAGATCGTTTCTTCTACTAATTCTACATTAGATACATCAAAAGAAGTAAAAATGAGCGTTATTGCCTTGATTGGCGACTAACGGCGAAAGCCGTGTAGTGTTATATAAAGGTAGCTAAAGCCTTTAGAAAATGTGACCGAGCCGAACTCGAATTGCGAAAGCGCAATCGCAGCCAGTGCAAACTAGCATGGTTTGATGTCAACCTAGGCAAGTAGTATAATCGTAGATTTGCATTTGAATCCGTTCCTTCACGGCTAAGATATCGACACTTTTCGTCTCAGGACGACAAAACGCGACCAATTTTACTGCAATTTACGCAACTCATTGACTAGGTAGTTTTAAATCTATTTTCAAAGCGACCTAAACAAAAAACCTTTTATGGAAGTCGCAATTAGCGTTCAAATGTAGGAAAAAAGCTGTAGCGCACGCTATCACAAGACGTTTTCGATCGATTTTTATTGAGAAGAAGCTGTTCGGAAGAAAAGCCACCGTTCGAGCATCATTTTGGAACTTTGCGAAAGACGACTGTGCCGGTAAGAGCGAGATTACCAGTAGGCAAGTCACAGCAGAGCAGAACTCGCGAATTCCTACGCGATTCTTATTCAGCAGCGCAGACGCTGCTTTAATAGCCAATCTATGGTCGCTGTTCTTCTCTAGACTTCTATACGTCGTACGAACGCTTAACCCAAGCCCTTAGCCCAACCCTAATTAGGGTTGCAAAGTGCCCTGAAATCCTGTCTTTTAGATCGTCAGCGCTTCCACTCATCATCTCGTTTGCTGAAGTCTTCGACACAGCGAAGCTCTTTTGTCAGATAAGTCAATTTTCACCCAAAATAAATGAACTTGATACTTTTAACTGTCATTTTTATATAGAAAAAATTCATGATTGAAATGCAGGAGAAGGGAGAAAAATTCATAAATGGACTACCCATTCTAAAGTACAACGAAGCACAACTCCTAAAAGAATTCAGCTCACCCTAATTGTTATTCTTGCAGGCGCAGGCAGTGCCACTTGAAGCTTTTTCAACTTTTCTGTGTAAGGTAAGCAAAAACGTCGGACCCACTGTGTAATGTGTTTTTTTAATTTTTTTTATTCGACAACAGAAGGGCACCGGTGAGGTGAGGGTCTGAAGACTTTTATCAGGCATTGCTGTCTATTCGCCAGGCATGAACGGCGAGTCTCTTCTTTAGTACATATCGTATAAATTCTCATAGGAAATTATCAGGATGGAACATCTGTTGACGACATAGGATTTCATATGATATTTGCTATAAGTCAGGTAGCCAAACGGCTAGCGTTTACTTTTATTTATTTTTTGACATATAGTGAAAAGGTTTGAAGAAGAGCAGGCAGGAATGGTCAAAAAGACAATTCATGGCAGCTGGCTGGAGGACAGGCACAAGAGACATATGGTTTTACACGTAACTACCTAAATAATTGTCATTAGGTTCTTGGGTCCTGAGGAAGACCTCCTTCGCAAGACTTTATGATGAAAACTTCTCTTCGGGGGTCCTGAACAAGACCTCGTAATGAAAAACTGCTCGTCGGGGTTCTCGGCGTGGCCGTGTTATAAAACTTCCGCGCATGAAACCAGAAATACCAGGTAGAATTTTTCATGTTATTATTATTATCATTATTATTATTTAAAAACGCCCCTCCTCTTAAAACCACAGCAGCATAATCGTTTTGTTGCCCTCCTACTTGACCCATTACTTCATTCATTTTCTCATTCTGAAAATTCACAGACCTGTAAACTAAATGTGAATAAAAAGACGGAGTTTTCCTATTCAATGCGCCATTGTAAGCGAGAGTCTACCTTCGAGTTATCCACCCACTTCCGAAAACGCAAAACTAGTAGCCAATGAAATGGTACGACCAGTATAATTCGTGTTGACAAGTATTTTTAAATTAGGGGCGTGTCTCAAACGCTTCCTCTAAATTAGGGGCGTGAATTGTCTCCCAAAGAAGTACTTATGTAGGCGTCACCTGCTCTGTTATGCGGCGGGCAAAAGAGCATTCCGCAGCCCGAGGCGTCGCCGGTGGCGTCGCCTGAGGCCCCCCTCTAAGCTGAGCGCTCTAAGGACCAAGTGACCTTCAGCTAGATCAAGTGCGCTATATAGATGTTATCGCCGAATCGCCGATCGCCTCGCAACGACGGAATCGGCGAAAGAGGGCACATCGAACAAAGCTTGAGCCGTACACAAGCGGCGTTTTTTATTTTTTACTCAACTCTAGTCATGCAAGACTCAACTCTAGTCATGCAAAACTCAACTCTAGTCATGCCAGGCAACTCAACTCAACTCAACTCTTAGTCTCTTCGCGGAAGGCGATCGCGTCAAGCCTCGGATCGCGGAAGGCGATCGAGGCTCTGCTGAGCGTCGGCCTTCACTTCCTTGGCCTTCTTCACGATTTCGTCCAGGCACGGAAAGATCGTGAAGTAGTTGCAGTCGCGGCCTCCCGTGGGATCGACGACGAAGACCGAATCGGCCCTCTTTCGGCAGAGATGGCACCTTGCGTCCATGTCATCAAGGAGCGCTCGCTCGACGCATCGCTTGCATCCCGCAACCTGCCCGCAGCAGGAGCTCATCACGATGCCCGTTTCTAACTTCGTCAAGCACATCGGGCATTTGAATGCGTCCAAGATCTCCTTGGCCCGTGCGACGACCTGTCGAAGGAGTCCTTGTTCTTCTTCTCTGCGATCGGTAGCCATGTCGAGGAGTTTGTCCACTTTCTGATGAAGAAGTAAATCGCCCTGAGCTGCGGTCCACGCACGTCTTGCGCTCTGTGGTGTCACAGGCGGGGTGACGAATCCAACGGCCTGAGCGGCTTGAGTAGCTGCAACGGACGCTACTTTGTATGCGTATTCTAGCTCGTCCTTGAGAACGGCTAAAACGATTCGGTTAGGTGCCTTCCAGAACAATAGGTCTACAAAAAGGAATCAGTCATGAGTATTCGTCTTGTGAGGAAATATTCCGTACTTCTAGTGCCTTCGTCGTCGCCAATTTCGGCAAGGTCTTTGCTAACCAAGACAATTTCGTCGGTTGGTTGTATTACGTTTTTCTCCGTGAGGCGAGCTGTAAGCGCTGCGATCACTACAGGAACGCTCATGGTCGCTTCGTCAAGGATCAGGAATTCCGATCTACGAAGGGCCCCGCGGCGAACCCCCCCGTCGTTTCCCACGTCGACCGTCACGAAATCAATTTTTCTTTGAAGGAATTTCTGCTGGGCTGAAGCAGCTGACTCGAAAGTCAGCTTACGCTTGCGGCCTGACCCTTTCATAAATTTGCTGGCGCCTCGCATGGGAAAAGGGTGAAGGAGGCGGGGTTGTCCTTCCGACGGCGCCCATGCGGCGGCTGGCAGAGGGGGTCCTGGCTGCGTCGCGGGTCCTGGCTGCGCCGCGGGTCCTGGCTGCGCCGCGGGTCCTGGGGCAGATAAAGGTTGCTCGTCGTGCCGCGGCGCAGATCGTTGAACGATGTGATATTCGTTTCTGGGTTCTAAACCCACAAATCTTCCCGTGCTGAAGGTGGGGAAGATCGGCCTCTCCACCTCTTCTCCGGCTATGCAGAGGTACATCTCTCCGGCAGGCAACTGAGAGAAAAGGATCGAGGAGACTAGTATCAATCCAGAGTGCAGCATACCTCAAAAATCTGGATGATTTTTTGGACAGTAACGTCCACTTGTCGTAGCTGGACCTGTCGGTCTCCCTTTGCGAGTCGTATGTATTCGTCCCGTTCCCCGCCGGCGGCGGGGCTTGATTCGCGTGGTGAATTCATCGCTCGTCTTGATCGAAGTGCTGGCACGTGGCACGTGAAACGCTACTTGCCCGTGAGAGCGGATCTTATCTTCCCAAAAAGGAATGTAATCTACGCGTCGCTTTTGACCGGAAATGAACTCCGGCCGGAAAGGTCTCTAGGTATATCTAATTAGTCCGTCGTCCAGAGTTGGGCATCCGGGAGTAAATTAGCGATGGACCTCGAGCAGCTTGTGAACGAAGAGGACATGGAAGAGTTGGTGGCCAGCGGGCTCTCGCACAGAGGTATAAGTGAAATTTTATGCGACCGATTTCCGGGCCACCGAGGTCTAAGCGAGCGGAGCGTCAGACGCTACTGTGAAAAGTACGACATACACTGGACATCTTCAGTAGAAACGTCTGAACTTGATCGAGCAGTCTCACAAGCCGTGGACAAGGCAAGGTGGCGAGAATAAGACGTTGGTAGTGTGAACTCTGTTTCTATAGCTTGGCCCTACCTATGGACGAAAGACCATGAAAGGCTATTTGTCCTCTCATCATGGGTGGACTGGAATAGGCGAGAAGCGTGTGGGAAGAGCTCTTCAACGAGTGGCTCCCGAGTATCACGAAGAACGGCAGCAAACTGCTGCAAGACGAGCCAATCCTGTCCCGTACAGTGCTGAATACTTTGGCCACAAGCTTCACGTGGATCAAAACGAGAAGCTTACTATGTATGGTGTCACCCATGTGGCAGCCATTGACGGATTCAGCGGTTGCATAGTGCAAACTGCCACGATGCCCATGAAGAACAATTATGTTATTTACGACCAGCTATTGAAGCCAATTTTGCTTCAATACGGCGTGTGGGATCAACTCAGGGTTGATCATGGGCTGGAATTTGTACTCATGCTTTATGTTCAAGAGCAGTTGGAGGTTTTTCGATCAAATAGACAACGACAGTGCTTTGTCCAGTCTGATTCGAAGCATGTATGTCCAGTATAATGCATTTCTTGTGCTAACCCTGATTTGATCGTTTTGCAGAATCACCCTATTGAAAGAATTTGGGGTGAAGTTAACCAAAGAGTTAACTTTCCCATAAAAGCTGGCTTGAACGATTTAGTCGATAAGGAAATTCTCGACCTTAACGACGAAATTTCAAAGTTTTCAGTGTCTGCCGTGGCCATTGAAATCAGCAGGGTGGGTATGACGTCATTTGTCGAAGCTTGGAATGCCCATCCTATTTCAGCACCTGTCAGTAGATCAGGTCAACGAGAGAATTTCATCATTTGATTATGGCCCCTCAGAAATAAAAAACAGACCCAGTCCTTTGGGCGAGGCAAAACTTTTTTCAAAAGATAACTGTCTTTCCCAGTCAGGTACATGCAAGCAAACAGAAATGGAATGGACCACTAATATTTTCTTTACTAGCTTCCAAACTGTGGTGTCTTGCTAGGCACTTGCCAGTTATAATTGGTCAATTTGTGCCGGAAGATCAGCCCAACTACGAAAATTTTCTTCTTCACCTAAAAATAATGGATTTGATTTTTGCTCCGACGACATCAGTGGAAAAAATTGATTACCTTAAGCATTTGATTCGTGAGCATCACTCGGCTTTTGTAGAACTGTATCCAAATCATTCGGTGACGCCAAAAATGCACTACAACATTCACATCCCTGATTGGATGATGAGGTAAGTAACAAAATTTGTTGTCATTTTTAATAATTGTTTTTTTTAGGATTGGACCTTTGAGTCGCGAATGGTGCTTTCGCTTCGAGGCCAAACATCAGCACTTCAAGCGCCTTGCCTCGGCGTCAAACAATTTTATAAACATTTGCAAAACGCTTTCTTTTCGCCACCAGCACTACATGTGCTTTCAAATGATCGACAGAGACAGTTTTTTAGATCAAGCGCCTTCAGTACAAAATGGTGAGTTTGAACTGCACCATTTAATAATAAATTATGATTTTTTTAGCAACGGAAATAGAGAAAGAAGATGTTGAAACTACCTACAATATATCCTTCTCCAACACGTCAGCACCAGTCTTCTCGTAAATAATAGATAATTAAACTTCAATCTTAATTTTACTAATATGTATTTTGTTGCAAAGATGTAAGTCACTGCAAGTGCAGAGTACGCAGTACACGAAAGGATTATGCGTCTGCTGCGAAATTGATTCCGAATCAGGCTTACCTATTTTTGGAGAAATCAAATTAATATTGAGTCAGTTACGTGAAAGCTACTTTGTTTTGGAGAAGCTGGAGACGGTTGATTTCTCGGAGCATTATCATTCATATGAATTAGAGAGACGTGAAAATACATTCTGCCTAATAGATGTTGAAAATTTGCTGGACTATCATCCTTACGTTTTGCATAAATGTGCTTCCTCATCCGCCCTCTTTCGTATTGTTGTTAAGTATGACTTATCCTAAATAAAATACTTTTAAAACTTCGACAGCGACTTTATCAATCATAAGTAACAACAGCTATATACAGATACCTGTCTTTTCTCTCACCCTGCCGAAGGTATACAGCAACACTCCGAAATCAAAAAGGTGTCTGCTAACACCCCTCCAGCACGTTCTACCATAAACGCGCAAGTGCTGCAAACGAAAGTGTTCACCAACACTCCATCGGGGTCACAGGAGCCACACGCATTTACAGTGCACGGGCTGAGCTCCAACTGCGTAAATATGTACGTAGCCTCACTAAAACGTTTTGAGTTTCTTTCAGGAGCCTACAGCGGAGATGAGAACGTCGTTGGGAAGAGAGTGACGAAGGACGAAAGGACTTGGGAATTGTCTATGCCATCGTCAGACGTATTTTTGTAACGTTGGAGCTGTGGGAGGTGATCCGTGGAAGCTCTAATAGATTCGTTGCTGTAGCTAGAGCCTTTCTGACGGCGCTAAGTGTTTAGAACAACACATACACGCTGTGTTCTTCTCACTGACCTGGCTGTCGACATGCGAATGAAACTGGGAGATTGGTTCAGAGTTGTTCAACTCTTGAAAACCGGAGGCGGTGCCGGTGAGAACGCCAAGGACCGTACAGGCATTTTTTTAAAAAGCGTTTTAGGCCATGACGCTCTACTGGAAAAAGCCTGGAATGCCATTGGCGACTACTACGCGGACAGACAAAAATGGTACTTGAAGAAACTTTTCTAAAATGTTTTCCATGCATGCAACAGAAAGACACTCGCAGGCAAAATGCCGTTTCCTACTATCTGCAAGGTCGCAATCAGGAACGATTGGCTCATTGCTACTACAATGGCTTGGAGAATCTTGTTCTCTCCCTTCCAGAGAACTCTCCGTTGCTCGGCGTGAGTGAGCATTGGCCTATATACAAAGTTATTTTCATTAGTGTATTAGACTATTGGTGGCATGTTTGTCACTGTTGGAATGTGTGAGCAAGCTGTTCTGGCTTATGTGAAGGTAGCGTGTTTACTTTTTGTACTAAGAACTCTTATAGCTTTAATTAAGAAGCTTGAACGCGATGTAACGCGTTTGAAACACGAAGTTGAAGTGAGGAACAAAGAAAATGAAAGAGGAGAAGAATAGCGAGCAAAGAAAGAAGAGGGAAAAGTGATTGGAGACATGGAAATTCCTTCCCAAATGGGGGATTGGAATCAACGTCATCGTCGACAAGGTGGAAAAAACTGTAACCAAGACAACCTCAATAGCCGAGCAATTCCCCTTCTCATCTGATCTCTAGTTTGTGAACCGTCGTTGTTCTGTGTTAGTTAATGTATGGTGTGATGAGTTAGGTGTCAAATGACGTCAGACAGACAGAAAGTATGTCAGTAGATTAGCCAGGTCTTGATTTTTGTCAATAAAAATTTGTGCCACGTGTTTCATGTTTCAAGCACACTCTTGCGCTCAGCTCTTGCGCTCCCCCTGCTCCCACGTATATATAACTGTTCTATGTTCCCGGATTAAACGACCACCGCCCACATTTTCTAAATCTTGGAGAATGGGGGCGGTGGTCGTTTAATCCGGGCATTTATAGCCGTTTACCCTATTAAATCCGGGGACATTGCGCCTTGTAACAGAGGACGGCAGATTGCATATACAGTTTGTATTTAGGAACTACTCTACCATTTTTTCTGGCTAGAAGAACTTACCTTCTACCAGGATATTTAGAAAAATTTAAAGCTGGTTAGCTTACAAAAATGAAAGCACAATTGCGTTCATTCCATCTAGTTTCGAACAACAGACAAAAACACAAGAAGAATAAGAAAAAAACTGAGTGTCATCACCCCCCTCCCCCGTCCTAACCTAAGCAAAATCCCATTCAGCAGCAACAGCCAACAGAGCGTAAACAAAGAAAACAACAAAAAAGCCTGAGTACTGATCACTTAATAGCTTACTCCCCTTCTTCCTGTTGGTATTTATTGCGACGGATTCTCTTCAATTGCTTCATCGCCTCTTCCAATTCACGCCGCTTGCGCAAGATTTGCTCCTGAGCCGCATACCGCCAATCTTTCCCTTACTAATAGCAAATCCTTCCTCATCCTCCTCTTGTTCGTCCGATCGCGCCGCCGCTTTCACAAAGTTCTCCGACGCTTTTTTAGTTAACCGCAAACAGGCCGCCTATACACAATAACGATAATCCAGCCCCCCTTAGGGAAAATATCCCTCACGTGTAAGCGTATTGAATTTTCGCTGTCGGCATCAGCTTTGACTCCATGCGACGAGAAGCTGAGCCGTCGACGAGGCAACAGCCTTCGCCGAAGCAATCAGCTTCTCCGTATTGCTTACTCCTTGCACAGCGGAATTGGCCGCTTCGCATAGAGACTGCGTAGCAGATGCAACAAGACGAGCCTAAAGAAAAAAATAGCCCTCGAATTCTAATGAGGGGAAAGATGAATACTAAATGTACGTACCGCTGAGACAAGACCTTCGGCCCATTGGCTGTCATCCGAACAAGGAACGCCAGGACGAAGCTAAAACTCAATTAAATTAATATAAAAGTGCTAGTTTCTTTTCTTACTCTTCCTTGAGCGACTAATTCTCGTTGTGCCGCCGTCGCCGATTTGATGAGCGCGCCTGTCGCTGATGCGATGGCGCGCGCCGCGTCCAGGATCTGCTCATCGAAACGTCTCATCGGCTTCGTGTTTCTTCTCGCGCGGTTTTAGGAGCGCTAGATTCTTCGCCGCTGCTTCGATCGACGCCGCAGCGTTGAGCAATTCTCGGCGATGATGTTGGGATCGGTCGGATCCATCCAATCGTTTCCTTTGAGAACTTTCGCTGATTCACGCACGATGCTACTGTCAGCTACTGTTTCTTATCGTGAGAAGGCTTCAGGAGAATCTGAAACGAAAGATAACTCATCCAATTTTAATTTTAAATACTTTTATTACCGAGTGAACGAGTTCGAGAAGAGAACGGAATGCAGTTGTGCATTCTTTCGCGGCTGTAATCGATCGATTTTCACTTTCAACTGCTTCAGCTTTGGCTGCAGCCGCCTAAAAGACACGATATAAGACTTATGAAATTCTATCCCATATCTAAAAAGGCTTCTGTTCTCGCACGTAACAGTGTTTCGCTGGTTCTCTCGCCTCAAAACTATGGCCTTCGTTTTCGCACATCAAAACTATTGCGATAGTTTTTGCGCATCAAAACTTTATTGGCTTGTTCTCTGGCCTCAAATCATTTTCGCTTGTTCTCTGGCCTCAAAACTTTATTGACTTGTTCTCTGGCCTCAAAACTTTATTGACTTGTTCTCTGGCCTCAAAACTTTATTGGCTTGTTTCTTTAGCCTCAAACTTTTCGCAATTTTTAGTGTATGGGTGGAAAAATAGTGCGCATGAGTCGGCGACAGACGAGTCAGTATGCGTCAAGGGGCTCACTGACCCACGTGGACAGAACCCTGAACTATCTGCCTATCTCTCGCTTTCTCACCTTTGTTGTCAGTAGCATATCAATAATTGCCTTTCGACCCAGATTCGCCGCCGCAGTGACGTCGTCTTGACGACCGGAATTTCCAGCGGAGACCGCTTTCGCCGTCGCTATAGTGACACCCTTACTGACACGTATGACGTCTTCTGGTGCAGCGTCGCGAGTCGGTTCATTTTCCGATGTGAGTTTTTCAAGTTGAGCGGAGATTGCGTCGATCGCCGACTCGAGAGCGCGAACGCCTCGAGCCGCTTCGTCTTCGGCCGTCTTGACAGTTTTGAGAAGCGACGAAACATTCGAAACCATCGTCTAATTGTAAGATAATAAAATGAAATTAAAACAAACTAACTTTTAAAAATGTAGTACCTTGGCGCATGATCTAAGATGTTCCATAGCCGGATCTTGAATCCAAAAGCGTTCTTCGTCGCCGTGATCAGAAACCCAAGTGATGACGCAACATCACGCACAGCATTCAACAAAAGAACCTAAACAAAGGAAAGGTCCTAAACGGCGGCTAAAACTAAGAGACTACAGACGAGAAAGCCTCAGAGATTACTAGCGAAATCTCAAAGGCTGAAGAAGGGCCTAGCTCAAACAAAAGAGACTACAAAAAGACCCAGCAGGGAACCTGAAACTCAGAGACTTCAAACTAACCTAGCCTCAACTCAGAGACTATACATAGAACGACCTAGCTAAAAATGCAAGTTTAAAACGCTGAGACGTTAAACGGTTGGACGATCGAACGTTGGACGCTCAAACGCCTAATCGAGGCCTTCATCGACTCTCTATATAACGATAAAGACTTCGATCTTTATATAGAGAGTCGATGAAGTCTCAATCTCTCTATAGGGGATGAAAACGCAGAAGAACTGTGTGCAACTAAGAACTCAGAGAACTAAACAAGGGTATGTATATATCTGACCTGAGCTTCTTGATCGTCTGACGTGAGCGCGGCGGCGCCGAGTTTCACGTGATCAGTCAACAGTCTAATCGTTCCAGCCGACGCTTCGGCAGCAGAAGCAAGCTGCTCTTGCGACGCCGCAGCACCGCTCACCATTTCTTCGTGTCTTCAACGAGAGACTTGGCCGTACGAAGAATATTCTCGCGATGATCTCCAAACGTGTCTCCCTTCTCTTCCTTATTCAATAATCCCGTCGACGCAAACATGATTACTCTATCCAAATCGGAGATGATTCCCTTGACGCTATCCGCCGCGTTGATGCACGCCTGCGTTTCCTTGGCATCCGCCTGGAGCGCCGCCATCAAAGACGCAACCTGTCAACAAAACAAAATTCAAATTTTAAATATTCATTTATTGGGATGGACTCACGTGATTCGTGACGTGTCTCGCTGTGTCCGAGAGCTCTTTCTTTCCCTGAAAATCGGTGGGATTGCTTTGGACACTTCCGGCACATTGCAACAATTCGCCCAGTGCCCCGCCCAATCGTTGACAAGCCAGCTTCAATCGAGCAGCAATCTAAAAAAATTATTATTTATTTAATTAATTAATTAATTCTTACGTCATCATTTTCGACTGTAGCAAGAGCTCCTCTACAATCGCTCGTCATTGTGCAATAAATTGCCGTCGTATCTTTCAAGACCACGCCCTATTCCGACAGATTCGTTCTCGCTTTGCCAACCTAAAGATATGATGATGTCATCATCACAATGACGTCACATCTGTTGCACTTACCATGTCTTGAGCTTTGACCATAATCGCTTTCGCGGAATTGCTCACACTCTCCTGATACTCGGCAAACGATTTGCTCACTTCACCACCAATTACGTCATCAAGCTTCATAAAAAATAAATAATAAATAATCATTGAAAATATATTGTCTTACGGTTCCAGCTGCCTTTGCAATTGCGTTCATCATTCCCGCCGTGAGTCCCGCTTCGCTTGCCGCCATTTCCAACGTACTCTTCAAATCTTTCACCGCTTCCGTCATGTTTCCGGCTGCGTCATTGATTTCCGCAAACGCTTCGGTCGCCGCCGGATTCCCGCCGCATTCTTTCGCCGCGTACATCAATTGGAGCGCCGATTCGGCGAGCGTCTTCGTCTGCTCACGAAGCGACATCTGTCGATCCGCATTCGACGTTTTTGACGCCGCTCCGACGGCAGAACGAGAAAGCGGAAGAAAATAATTCACACAATTCGAAACCTAGAAAAAATCAAAGAACATTAATAATTATAATTATTGATTATTTATCTGGTACCATGTGACCGAATTTTTCTGGGTTCCCTTTCGCTGCCACGGAAACGGGCTCAATGAGATCGCTGACTTCGCTTATATGACTCGTCATTTGGGTGTGAAATCCTTGGAGAGTCGATTCGCTGCTTGGCGTCAATTTTGAACAGATTGCAGCCAATGACGCTTGATCTACTTCACTGATAGCAAAATTCAATGTTTCAATAGCTTCGTCACATTCTAGGGGACTTATCCCTAGAGAGAGATATTAATTAATCAATTAATTTTGTCTTTTTTCCTTCTTACTGTACGGCTGATACGAGTTTCTTGTTGCGTCTGAAACGGCTTTGCTGTGACTGGCCAGAAGTTGCCACGTGGCTGCGTCTCTTGGATTGACAGCCAAGCTTTTGGCTGAGCTGATTAGACTTGAACTGGCCGTCAACATGTTCATGCCAGCCGTCACAATAGGCGCTTGCGCAGAACGAGCCTTCACATAGAAGAAAAAATTAGACAATAGAATTTTGAGGCCCTAGGTTTGGACTATATTATTCCTCATCGTGGTTTATATATCACGTGATATATCATTACGCGTACAGCAGTTTTATGACAAGACATAATCACTGGAATAATCAATGCCTCTCTCCGCCCTTAGGAGAGAGATAGAGAGGAGAGAAAGGGAGAGGAAACGCCCCCCACGCACAGCTTATGTTTAGAGACACAAACAACCCAAATGTTTTATATCTAATAGATAAGTCAGGTGACTTTTCGTTAGTTCAATAATTTTATCTCCTTGCATTTCACGTGTTTCAGTTATCTGACGTTTCTTTCACTTATCCGGACTCTTAGAATCATTACAAAGATGTCGATATCCAACAGCGTTATTCAATCAAGTTTAGCCATTGCAGTATTACGGGTTTTCCAAGAACGATGACGTTCCAAAAGTCACTCACAGTCTGATTAATCAGTGTGTCTGTTTAAAAAAAGTAGAGCAAAACCTCTCAATAACCATGACATTTGTCCGCCATAGAAATCTATCCGCGCCACGGTTGGTGTCCCTTATAAGAAGGTGTCCGCTAAGAGAGGTTCCACAGTACAGTACATTTTTAATTAATTATTTAATTAATTAATTCTTAATTATTAGGCGTTTCCTTTCCCCATTTCTCCGTTTCCTCAGCTTAGAGTATATTACCTGCGGACTTATTTGCGCTGGAACGGAAGCGAATTCCGGCGCCGAAGCAAACTCAACTAAATCATCAATCGCTTCGAGAAGCGGCTTCGTCGAAAGAGAGCAATCGGCACGATTCTGATCATTCAAATTCGCAGCCAACGCCTAGAAAAAAGAAAACCCCGGCTGTGGAAAAAGACCCAGTAGAAGACGCCTTCTCCTAATACTTTGATCGGCGGCCGTACCTTGATATTCTTTACGCAAACTTTCGTTTGGCCACGGGATTCTTTGTCTTACTGGAAAAGCGACTTTGCAAGCGTTGCATAAAGCCGATATGCTTCGCGATGACCGTCGCCGAACTGAGAACCTGCGATTGGACGCTCGATGGATCGAGAAGTTGTTCGCACGCTTGACGAATCGCCTGTTGAGCGCGCGCGAATTGCGACGAATCGACGAGACTCGGAACCGCTGCTGTGCTCGACGGATCCGAGATTGCGACGAGATACGCTGATAGAGGGGTTGCACGGTGACGTCACAGCGCACGTGATCATCGACCGTGGTGGGCAAGCCTACAAGGTGGGACAGCTGTTCCGCATTGGGTTATTTAGGGTTTTTTCACCGATTTACCGTCGTTGTACGTAGATATGGTTCAAACGTGCTGCGTAATCGGATGCGCGAATCGATCGGAAAGCGGCAGTGGAATTCGCTTTTTCCGTATCCCTTCTTCCACGAATTCTGTGCGTCGTTCCTGCCAGACAACAGACGATTTACGCGTTCGACGACGCGAAAAATGGATAGCGGCAATCAGGAGGAAAGACTGGGCTCCCTCTGCCGATTCAAGAGTTTGCTCGGCTCACTTCATTAGCGGTACGAGAATGGTTTTTTACCTAAAATTTAATTAATCGCCGCGTCTTGCTACAGGCTCACCTTCACCGCTACAGGATGCAACAAACCCTGATTGGGTTCCCAGCGTGCGGATGGGGTACTCATTTTCAGCTGTGTCGACGAAGACGTCAATTGGCAGATACGAACGTCACGAAAGAAGGAGGGGGCTATTGTCTGCTGCTGAGAGTGAGGAATCCGTTGCTTGCACAATCGATATGACTGTGGACGAAAGCCTTATCGACGAAGCGAATGATGATACTTGCATGGCCTCTTCTTGTCAAACAGACATGTCTTTCACTGCCATCAAGGGGCTGGAAAGCGAGTTGCAGCGAATGACCGACGAACGAGACGGTTTGAGGGAGGCAATTGGTCAAATTTCTATCTCGTTCGACTTCTTGAAGAATAACAATTCTAAATTGAAGTTCTACACAGGTATTCAAATTTCATTACTGTTACATTACTCACTCAGTGTGTACTCACTCGTAGGTATTCATGAATGGCCTGTTTTTTACTCGTTGTTCCAGCTGGTTGAAGATGCCCTTCCTGAAGGGAACAAACTAACAAAGAAGGACATTTTCGTCATGTTCTTCTTAAAGATCCGTCTGAATCTAACGGACGAAGACATAGGCGATCGGTATGGCGTACATAAAAGTACGGTATCTCGGCATTTTCACCAAGTTCTGGATGTGATGCACATCAAATGTGCTCACCTGATTTGCTGGCCCGACAGAGAGACGCTTCGTCTGACAATGCCCACGTCCTTCCGCAAATTCTTCAAGTCCTGCTGTGTAATAGTCGATTGCACCGAGATATTCATAGAACGACCGTCCGACCTGCTTGCGAGAGCCCAAGTCTGGAGCAATTACAAACATCATTCGACAATCAAATTTCTGATTGGCATATCACCTCAAGGAACCATTTCGTTTCTTTCCCATGCAGCTGGTGGTCGTATGTCTGACAAAGACATACTGGAAAGTTCGGGCCTAACGCATCTACTGCTACCGGGTAGGTCAATACCTCTGCGTGACTGTGTTATGGTTATGACTGTCTTATGTCACAGGCGACGTAATTCTAGCAGATCGTGGATTTACCTGTCATGCCTACGCTCGACTTACCATGAGCGAAATTAAGATGCCAACATTTACCAGAGGCAGGAAACAGCTCGAGAAGATTGATGTCGACTGGAGTCGAGAGTTATCGCTGGTAAGGATCCATGTTGAGCGACTCATAGGCGTCCTGAAACAGAAGTACACGATCCTACAGAGCGTCATGCCAATCTCCTTCATCTCCAACAGCAGTAGCGGTAACTCAACTCTAGATAAATTGATTAGGGTATGTTGTGCTTGTGTTAACCTGTGTCCGTCCGTTGTCAGTGGAGAATAGACGTCATATTCACCCCCACTACTACCATTAATTGAACTACTCATTTAGCATTGTCTACTTTTCTGCAAGAGGGACAGTACCATTTGCCCTTTGGCACCGACTGCATTCTTAGGCAGTCGCAGTGAAACCATTTAATTCTGCATTTTTTGCTTTCGCAGAAGATCATCAGGCCCTTGCTTGGCTCGCCGCAGTAGCACCAGGAAGCAGAATCACTCGTATCAGTAGCGTCGATTACTTGCACGTCGTCACGACTGACGACCGGAACAGGTACGATATTGTCGGTGCTCACCACTGGCCTCCGCGTGTACCATTTCCCGACAATCTCCGGCAAAAGCCCGTAGGTAAAAAGTGACTGACGTTCTCCAATTTCTCTCGCATGAATTCAGGATCCGGATGAATACGCTCGACGGCCATTTCTTGTGGGGTCCACACCACAAAGTCGCAGTATGACACGCGACAGACATGAATTTGCATTTGTACCTGGTAATAGTACGCGTGATCTCCCGTCGGAAGTCCCCTCTGCCCAATGCCCACCTGGTAATAGTAGGCGTGATCTCTCTGAAGCATCCACTTCCCGTCAGTTTCCGTCAGGCAAAGATTGGCAGTGCTGCGCAGGGGGCTGTCTCGCACAGTGAACGGGCACTTCAATTCGACCGTGCCTTGACCGCAGCACTCGCAACAAACCAATGCATCCGGAGATGCACCAATGAATGAGCATTCCGGATCAAGGAAGAGGCCAGCAAGATGAATGGTGAGACCTTCGTGCTTGTGTGTAGCCGCAGCAAAGTAGGCTTGTCGTGCCGTTTCTTCATTCTCTTGACCCCACCTTTGCAAAAGTAATCAGAAATTCCCTTTTATGTGTTACTGACCTTTACCTAGTAGCCTCTGTTGAGAAAGCGCGTGGATAGCACAGTCTCTTTATTAGACTAACAGACGGCATATCGCGCTTGGTGTGTGCCGCATCCTTGAAATTTGACGCCGTTATTCTTCCAGCTCTGTGAGCAGACCACAGTTTGCTGGACGCCTGATTTCGTGTCTCCGCCTCGATCTTTAACGCCTGGTCGGCGGAAACCTCAAAAAAATTGTTACAGCTGATAGCTTAGGTAGTGTTCGCGTTGCCCTTACTGTAATACTGCTTTTCATTTGTTCACATTTTGTTAGCAGGCTGCAGTAAGAAAGTTCCAATGCTTCAGGATCGTACAGATCCGTAATGGGCTTGGGAAATGACGGATTGCTGGCCTTAGGGACGAAGTCCTTGGCGTACCCAGGAGTGACCAGCAGAATAGCTGGCTTTTGCTTGGCCCCGCTTATCCCGTCGTAAAACGCTTTCAGCTGGTCTTCACTGGGAGGACTAATAACTTTCCCCTCAACCTAGATAGGCGTGCAGTAGCTCTCAGAGGAAGAATTTCCTTCCCAGCAACCTGTGTACTGGCAGGTTCGCCACTCTTCTTCCGCTTTGGGTTGCTGAAGCAGATGTCGCGAACAAATGCAGGCTTGACCTAAAATTCAAGTGTAAGGACAGTCACGTACAACAATCGAACTCACGTTGCGGCGTGGCGGCAACCAAACGCATGACTGGGACGTGCAGGAGTCGTCGCCGCAATTTCGTCGCGCATCAGCAGCATTGACAGCGCAGGAGAGGATTGCCGCTATATGAGAGCATGCTTCTCCCAGTCTATTGTCAGTGAAGTAAGCACGTCATCAATAAGTAAGCACGTCATCAATATGCAAGAAATACCCTGCCATGCAGGTGCAATGCGTAGAAAGAACTTCTCCGTCACGCGCAAAAATTGCCCACGGAAGAAGGTGATCTGCATCTGATCTTTGTGAATGCCTCACCTTGATGCATGTTAACAGATTTGTATGATAGAGTGTACCTGCAACTCACCTTTCCCATGATAACGAATTTCTTTTCTCCAGAAGAATCAAGAAACTTGTGCAATTGCAGATTGTGCACCCAGCCAGCAGATACGAAACTGTCTCCACTAAGCATTCCTTTCCAGGCCTAATGAAGTACTGCAGTCATGGCCGTAAGTCAATGCATTACCCGAACCTTTATTTCCTGTCTTGTGTAAGGACTCGGTGTTGATATCATGTAGATTATCATATCGCTCGATTTCACGTCAGGAATCTCATCAGGAGACGCCGTCCATTCATCAATCTCGTACGGATCAACGAGCAAGCCAGCAGCAGTGACTTTCGCCCTATATCTCGCCTGTGACTCGCGAGAAAGACCGGAGACACGTTTCGAAAGTCGTTCCATTACACGCGCGCTAAGTGTGCCCAGAAAACGCAGCATATACGTTTAATGCGAAATTCAGTGACAGAATGGAATAGCTACACGCGATAGGCACACCCTTCTCCCTCTAAAGTCAACAAAGTAAGCACCGAGTCAGCATAAATTAGAGCCTCATCGTCAACGAGTCACGCCCCCCAAATTAGCTCGCCGCTCCGATACTTGCGGATGTTGAGCGAAATTGGCAGTACTAAAAGCCCTATAAAGACCGTTTCTAAGTGATGAGTACCCGGTCCCCGACGGATAGGGTGGATTTTCATCGATACACCCAGCTGCCCGCAGGCGCGCCCACCAGTTTGCCCACCACGGTCAACGTCACGTGGATCATGACGTCACATGCAACCCCTCTATTGGGCGGCGCTTTCAGTCAGCGCGCACACCGCCGTCGCCGCTTTGCCTACGGCCGTGCTGAAGTCCTCGTGGCGCTCCGCTTTCGCGGGTTTCGTAACATCGCCCATCGCTTCGCCCAAGATCTAAAAACCACGTCTCCTGGCTCCATTTAGAAGGGCTCATTCACACTAGCAAATTAGCAATGCAACGTATCCTATGATTGGCTGCTTTGCCTTTGTGACATCAGTCACCCCCGACCATATTTGGAAGTTGCTAGTGTGAATCGGGATAGAATCTGCACTGACCTTCGAATTTTCCATGACCGAGTCGACGCACGCAAAGTACGTGCTATCGTTGACCGGTTGCAACATTGCGCCCGTTGCCTGCATCTTTCTAAGCGCATTGTCGCATTCGCGTTGTCCCGGCGCCGCGGCCGTGCACACCGTCACGAGCGCATTGATAGCATCTGTTACACCTCTGACAAACAAATTTACAAAGACCCCAGCCCCTTTCGTTTGGCCCCTTTACCTCGCCGCCGCCGCAGCCAAATTGTTTTTCACGCGTTGGGATCAGCTGAGAGCGCTTTGGCGCCAAGTAGCAATTTACTCGACGACATAGAGACGGATCTCAAGTAGCCAACGATTTCATTCCGCGCAGCCTTTTCCTAGAAACCCCCATCTTTTCCCCTCACTCTATCAGTCTCTCTCCTCCTTACCTTCGATAGTCCCGCTAGCATGAGCCCCGAGTTGAGCATGGCCTTGTATTTTCCGGCGAATTTCAGCGACGCTTGCGCCAATTGCATGTGCGTCCCGCGCCACCAATTCGCTCGCGCTGACGTTCAACGCCGCCGCGCTGACGCTCAACGACGTTTGAACGTCTTGAAACGACATATCGCCCGCCGGCGGATATTGCCCCGTCGTCAGGGCAACGCTAGCGGCGGCGATTTCTTTGATCGCCGCATCGACGTCTCGTTGTCCGGGAAGACAATTGATGACTTGATTCAATGCCTGGGAAACGGCTTTGGCCGCTTGAGCGAAACGAGATTGATTTTCCGGGTTCCGTGGGCGAAGCAATCGCTTTCTTTGCTTCGTCAATGAGATGACGCGAATGACGCATGACTTGAATTGCCGTGGCAACGATCTCCTCTTGGGCACTGCGATCATCGGTTGTCGCGGCACGAAAAGAACCGCTAAGAACTTCGAGAGCATTGGCCGTGTCACGTGCCGCGATTCCAGTATACAGTAGTTCTCACTTCCCTAAACTCTTCCCTAATACGAAGATTATTAAAGTGGAAGTTATGACGTGTACCAGTACTAACCTGAGCTGCAGCTGTCAGTGCCATTGAGGCACCAACTGTTTTCGATGTAGCACCCAATTCCAGGGCACATGACTCCGCCTAAAAAATAGACAAGTAACTCTCTCTATATATGGCCCTAGATATCATTTATTGTCTCACCGTTTCTACTGGCAAAGGAAACAATTTCCCGGAAGCGGCCGTCTTCTGCACGGAAACGAGATCGGCCTCCAACTGTCTCACAACATCAATAGCACTTTCAACTTCCAAAGAACCGCATGCTTCAGCCACCTAAAGAACAAATAAATAATCAATAATCAATAATATCGCCCTTACTTTGGCAGCAGCCGTTCTCAAGTCAGCCAAACACGTGGCCGTCTGCTTAGCAAAATTAGCCAATTTGCAGTAGCTTGATCTCCGACATTCGCAACAGCAGCTTTCGAAGCGGAAATCATCTTGCCACACGGCTGTACTAGCATTGATAAGACCCAGCTGAGAACTTGGGCTCTCTGGATTGGCCATACTCGCGCGTACAGACTGAACAATGAGATCAGCCACAGTCTTGCAATTTCCGGTCCGGCGCCTTGCGCGGCGGCAATGCATTGCGTCGCCGCAGCCTCGCCGCAACCTCTAATTTCTTAATTAGTTTCTTCTTCAATGCGTTATTGGCTGCCTCGTTGACGGCCATGCGGAGATCTTCCGTCGCCGTTTAGAGTGCCGCTTGCGCTTCTCCGCTCGACGAATCACGCGCCGAGACTTCGGCTGCGTCCACCTGACTCGACAATATGCGCTGTGGCATCTGCCAGACCCCTGGCCGGGGCCAACAGACGCTTCTTCGCATCTTCATCTGAGAAGCCCTACGACGCTTCGTCTTTGATACCGGAAACCATTTGAGAAGTTGCCTACAAAGAGACCACAAAAAATCAATACTATAAATGATTGGTTACCTATTGGTTTTACCATGGCAACTGTTTTTGCAGATTTGACTGTTTCCTGTGCGTTTCCGAGACTGTTGATGAGTCGTTCTGTTGCAGCGAGAATCATCTCAATTTGATCCTCGTATTTTCCGCCTTTGAGTCTGCCCTCAATGTCACGAATGTAGTAGCGGAGAAGATCTTGAAGTGCATCCGTCACTTTCCTCGCCAACATTCCAAGTTCTTTCAGAGCATCATCACTGAAGGCATTCTGAAAAAACAAGAATTGTTTAATTTTTTTGAATAGTGAAGGAAAAAAGGAGCTAAAGGAATAGTGCAGGGAAAAAAATGTAGCCAAAGGAATAGTCTAGGGAAAAAAAGGAGCCAAAAGAATAGTGTAAAAAAAGGAGCCAAAGGAATAGTGTAGGGAAAAAAAAAAAGAGCCAAAGGAATAGTGTAGGAAAAAAAAGGAGCCAAAGGAATAGTGTAGGGAAAAAAGAGCGAAAGGAGTAGTGCAAAGACTCAGCCAGCCCAAGTTCTGCACTATTGCTTGCAAGGACTATTGGTTCTATTCCCTCCCCTATCCTTGCCAACACCCTGGTATATATTACTTGTGCCGAGCTGACTGTTCCTTCAACGGCTCCGGCGACTTGCTTTGCCGAACTGATGAGTTGTTCTTGACACAGAGGATTCGTCCAAGTAGGAGCAACAATCTCATGAAAATCAATAGAAAATCAACCCTTCCTAACGCGCGTTAGTTACCTTGGTGCATGCAGGTGCATGCCACTAATTGAGACGTTGCTGTTGCCATTCCTTTCGTCGCTGTGATGACGTTGGCTTGGAGAGAGCTATCCGGGCTATTCCAAGCCACCGTCTTTGCATTCTGTACGAGCCTGGATGTCGCCACGGCAAAAACATTGGATTTAGCAAGGAGAGCGTCTTGAACTTCTTGCGTCACATCCGGTCACCCATGAGAAGGAGAAGCCGAGTTCCGGATAATCCCAGCCCAGCAGAGGCATCCAACAAAGTCTTGCGATTCTAAAACCACGTGTCTATTATTACTATTTAATTATTAATTATTTCGTAACTGAGATTCTGACGGTTCAGCTGACGTGAGAAGATTTCTCACGGCCCCAGCGAGACCCCGCGCCGCCGAGAGAAGCTTCTCTCCATCACGACTACTTCCCTGAAGAGCAGCAATCATTCTCACGCCCTTGGAAAGTTTTGTCAGATTAGAAGAAAGCGTCGTAACAGCAGCGCCAACAGCCGTATAATCAATATCAGGAGGATCAGCTATAGAAAAAAACTAATCAATAAAAATTAAACAAAAAAACTTATCAATAAAATTTATTACCTCCGGTGAGTCCGACCATCTGCGCAGCCGCCGCTGTCATGGCAGCGAGTTGTAACCCCACATTCTGCCTTGATACATCCAATGTATTCTGCTTCCATTTCATGGACTGAGGATCGCCCTCCAAGGGTTCATTGGGAACGAAAAGAGCACCGCTCTCTCCAGCCGCTCGGAGAACCCCCGGACGAGCCACTTGACCCTCTCTGCCCACGCTTGCGTCGCTCTAAAAAAATCAATAAATAATTATAGAATAATATTTAATTACCTCGCACGTTTCTAAAAGAACAATACATAATCAATAAATAAATTTTTGATCTAACCCCTTACCTTTTTCAAAATGATATCAATGTATCCTGCAATGAGACGGGATATCTGTTCTCCTTCCGTCGTTTGAACGGAGTAATAAGAATAATCTCCGAAATCGAGAGTGAAGCTGTTTGGTGACGCGGCCCCCAACAATGAACCGTCGTCAAGGGCCAAGTCTTCATCACTTCCTTCGTTCTCTCGTCGACGCGCATGATACTCTCGCGCGTCATTCCCAAAAGACGAGGAACACAGTTTATTCTTTCCCTTCATCTTTTCCTATATAGAGACGAAAATAAATAATATATTAACTATTGTTTTTTTCGTACTTTGACGAGAAAGAATGTGACGCCGTATGTTTTGAGTGAACGGACTTGAATGTAGCGAAAATTGGCCTTATATTACGAGAGAGTCCCGTAAACTTGGCATGTTTGGAGAAGACACGCCTCTCCACTCCCTTAGCCTTCACATACTTCTTAGGCAAATAGCTACCAAGTCTAAGAAAGAAAATAAATATTCAACAAAAATTAAAAAATTAGCATTACTCTTCTGTGATGTATCCGGGTTTGTGTTTTCCTACGTCATGGTTTCTCAGGACGATCTGACATTGGAGTGCTGCCACGTTGATTGCTCCTTCATAAGTGTAAGGATGAGTTCTGTCTACGATTGCGTCTCTTGCTTGAGCGTAGAGTTGATTCAATTGAACGGGATCATTGCGGTCCATATTCTGATCCGAAAAGAAGAACTTTTTCCTACGCAAAGGAAATCAGAAAATCAATACGAATTAATTAATTTGAAAGATGCCTCAAAAGGAGGTACTTAAGTCTCCGCGATTCCTTGAGATCTCAACGTTTGTCATGTGACAACCAATTGACTATAGACTCAATAAGACAATAATAAATAATGTACTTATAATCCATACCATCATCTTCGGTGTGACGTTTCTTCTTCAATGCTTCCATTTTCTTCTCATCTCTCACTTGCGGGGGAGCCGCCTAACGAATTACCTCCATTAACTGCAAACCGAAAACAGACGCACAGACGGGACATCACCTTTTTGGGCGTGGTCACTTGAAAAATTCCTCCAAATTCGAAATTCCTAAGTACAAAAAATGATACAAACACGCGAAAAATTCAATTTGAATTCACCAATTCGCTCGCAAACAGTTCTCACGAGCTGATCAACAGTAAAACTGTCATCGACCTAAACAGAAAATAAAATAAAAATTCAATAACTAATATTTTCGGTCTTTGGTACCTGAAGATGATTCCCCTCCTGATAATCCCCCTCCATGTCCCTCCCCAAAAAAATTGTCCCACGTTCCTCGATATTTCTCTTCCTGAGAATTGATCCACGTCCTTCCAGTAAAGTGTCAAAAGTGCTGTCCCCGTAATTCCAACCGCTTCAGTCCACAACAATAAAAAATTAAGCTACGAAGATTTCAACGTTTCAATTAACAGCATTCGACAGACAACTCTCCTATAGCACTGTAAACAAGAACACAATTTTTTGACAGTACTGTAGCTAAGCTATGACCTATCACGTGCTCGACCTCGTTGGCCGCCGATTTGGTTACGCGAATTCCGACAACGAGCGGGACTCTACTGCGAATCGACAAAGCGAGCTCCAAG